>NC_070611.1:55033578-55338978 GCF_027172205.1 Podarcis raffonei
CCGCGGCAACGAAAAGCCTTTGCTTTCGCTTTCCCCACACATACCTCAGCAGTCTGTCGCAGTCTTACTCTCCTGCAAGTGCCGTGAATCTGGGCCCATAACCTGTTGTTGGGATACTGCCAGGGAGATAGAATCCATCTGAGCCCCCAAGCTCGGTGCCGGACGATCCATCGACCTCCCATAGTCAGGCAATATCAGCAATTCAGCGACACTAAGCCTCAGGCTTAGTGCACACTCTGACAGCAGAATTCACACAGCAAGAAGTTGCACAGCATGAGAGCAGAACATGCATATTTACAGTTTATTTGGCGTTGGTCAGAACAAAGAAGGCATGACCGTCTGCTCCGACTGCTCAGGCAAAACAGGCAAAAACGAAATGAACTTACAACATAAACATCCTGTGAGACAGGAACTTACGCAGGCTGTTATACAAACATCCTGCTCCCTTTTAAGGTGGAACGGAAATATCCTAACAGTTTTGTCCTCGCAGCAACCCTGTAAAGTCTGCCTACCATGGACTTCTTCATTGACCTGGTGATTTGAACCAAAGTCGTAATCCCCATCCCTGGTCTGCACCAGCCTTCCCCAACCTGGTGCCCTTCAGATGTTACGAACTTCTCCACCCACCCCTGACCATTGGCCGTGCTGGCTGGAGCTAATGGGAGTTGTAGTCCAAAACCTCTGAAGGGTGTTCGCTTAAGAAAGGTACCACTAAGGTTGGTTGCCTTACTCCCTAATTCCATCGCACTTGTTCTCACTGAAAGGTCGGCCGGCCTGGAAGCAATTTAATTAAAGCCAGCACCGCTGAATCCAGCTTCCACTTGAAAAGGGCAAGGGGGGAACCCTCGGTCATGTCAAGTTGGCAAGTATAAGTCTGGTTTGTTACAAGAGCATTGGCCTTCTCCGAGCTGCAAACAAAGGATGTTGTGCCAGTTGGCTTGGAGAAAATGACCTACAAAGGATACCTGCAAAGCTTCTGTTGAACTGAATGCTAATTAAGATACAGTGAGCAATAGCAAGCAGGCCTCTCTGTGGCAGTGAAATAACACCCACTTACTGCTGTGGAACAGGAAAAGTATGATGGGAAGACGATACACCACATCTCAGATTTAGCAATCCCCAAAGTGCCTTTCACACTGATTTGTTGTTGCCTTGTTACCCAGCTCCCCATCCCCTGCCCCACCCCTATTATTTGATCATTCCATGAAGCTGGAAACGCTTCTCATCTTGCATTTAAGACAGAGTTAAATTTCTGGAGATTTCACAGCAGGAAGAAGGGACAGGATATACAGTAATTTTTTAAAAAAATAATATTTATTTACTTATTTTATTTTATTTTTTACCAACCACCAAAACACAAACAGTGAAGCCCCCAGGCGGCTGATACATTGGGTATACATATTCAATAATATACCTATTAAATAGTATTCATATAACATATTCAAATCAACTATATGTACACTTCTACATACCTTAACATTCCTCCTCCACAAGGTTTCTTTAACTTTTAACATTTTAATTTCCCCAGATTGTTCAAACCTACCCAAATAACTCAATATCTTCTCAAACCAATCCTCCTCTTTCTCACAGACCTTAAGCCCTTTCATTCTATGTATCTTCACAGTTAGGTATTCTAAAATTATAATACTATTCAGTTTTTTCCTCCATTTGTTCGCCCCTAGCTCTTCTGCATTTTTCCAATTACTCGCTATAACCTGTCTGGCTGCAATTACCATCAATTTTACCCATTTACATTCCTCTTTTGTTTTTAACTCGAGGGGCAGGATATAAATGCAACGATGAAAGATATGTGCCAGTGTAACTTGAGAACTATAACGTAGGCATCCTCCCTTTTCATGCATTCTGATCCGTTCAGTTTGTGGCAGTGCAGCAGGAAACCGACTCAAAAGGCTGCGTTCAGAAACTCTTGCTTTTCTGCTTGCAACCTCCTAGTGAGCTTTATGGCAAAACAGGCATTTGAACCTCATCCATAGTCAACTTTATGCAAGACCCACAAATTATTGGGCAAGACTATAGTTGGGAGTGAGCAGAAGGTACTCTCTTATTCATGGCAGCGCAGCCTTCACTGAAGGCGTTTTGTGTCGCCTGCCCTGAGGCTGAAGGATCAGAGTAGGCTTGAAATCGAAATAAAAGCTCTAACTCAGATGCCAGTGTCCTCTTTTTGTGTGTGTGTGCAGGAATACGTGAATGTGCTTATGCCAAGTCAGGCTGATCGTTCCTCTCACCCAAATGGTGTCAACTCTGACTGGCAGCAAAGTACCTCATGGGGGGAGGTCCTTTTCAGCTCTGGTGCCATCTAGGGTCCTTTTAAAGGGAGATACCTGAGCTAAACCGCAGAGCCTAGGACTTGCCGATCAGAAGATTGATGGTTCGAATCCCTGTGATGGGGTGAGCTCCCGTTGCTCGGTCCCTGCTCCTGCCAACCTAGCAGTTTGAAAGCATGTCAAAAGTGCAAGTAGATAAATAGGTACCACTCTGGCGGGAAGGCAAACGGCGTTTCCGTGCGCTGCTCTGGTTCGCCAGAAGCGGCTTAGTCATGCTGGCCACATGACCCGGAAGCTGTACGCCGGCTCCCTCAGCCAATAAAGCGAGATAAGCGCCGTGACCCCAGGGTTGGCCACAACTGGACCTAATGGTCCTTACCTGAGCTCAAGCCTAGGATGCTCTGCAAGGGAAGCATGCCCTCTGCTACTGAATAACATCTTCCTCTTGACTTCTTCTTCAGGCATATTACTGATGCCACGCTGTCCATACTGAAAGGAGAGACTATTCCACTTGATGTTTTGCAGATTAAGGTAGCCATCGTTTTTCTTAGATCCTCCTCTTTCTGGGAGGGATATTTTTCTTCATCTGTCTTTTGCCATGTGCTTTTCTAACCCCATTATGTTTTTAAAGAGCATGCAACAATATAAAATCATTCTTTAAAGAACAGTGCACCTAGTGCAGGGCAGGGACTTGAACCCGTGGCCCTGACATTGAGAGCCTTATGCTCTATCATCTGAGCTATCTATGAAGGCATCTGGGAAGGAGAAGAGGGGGATTTGATCCTATAATGTTTTTAAGCCTTTCTATTTTTTATGTTCTTAATTGTTTTTAAATGTGTGAAATTCGTTTTGTTTTTAATTGCGCTGTTTTTACCGCTTTGTTGTTTGCTGCCCTGGGCTTCCTTGAGAGCAGTGAAGGGACAGAAATTCAGCAGATTAATCATCACCATCATCTTGTGAAGATTTCCCTTTCATTTAAATGATAACTACTCGTCATTCTTGCTTTGGTCTTCTGATAGCCACAAAATTAAATGACTCATGGCTAAAATAACATTGCAGACAAGCACTCTACACTGAGGAATTAATTTGCAATTCCTTTCTTTTATGTGTTGCTGGAATATAGTGGTTGGTGTTTTTGTTCTCGAACCACTGATCCATTGTTGGCAAGATCACCACAGATTACTGCGATTTATAACATTTGACTTTTGTTAGTGATTGTTTGTTTTTCCTTTATAGGGGAACAAAGACCAGCCCGTCTTTGCTGTAACTGGTTTAAGATGGGGGTCTTACAGAGATGCGGGAGCAAAAGTCAGCAAGTATGTTGACCACTATTGCTTTGTTTTCTCTTTGCCCCTATCTTGTACTTCTAGACAGTTTCTCCACTATCTCCAACAATATGCAAGCAAGGAGCCCACTGGGACCAGATCAGGCTGTGAAGTGTTAAGACAGCTGCTGATTGCCTCTGAATCCTTGGACCAGGTTCCAGAGAAGGACATGGGAAGCCTCTAAACTGTCACTATTTTTCGCAACAGATTGAAGCACATACCAGAAATTTACGTTTGTGCAATTAAAATGGATTAAAGTGCTTTGTGCAATCAATCCACTTTTCTATTAAAAAAAACCTGCAGTGAGAAAAGTGACAGGGAAAGTGTGGGATGAACAAATGACTAACAGGAAGATGAGGAAATACCCCACAGGCAAATGGGGATGAATTCAGGATGATTGCTCAGATGGGGATGAATGCTCAGTTTTGTAGAACTGCCCCCGCAAACAAATTGGAACAAGTGCTGAATAAATACCAGACATAGTCTGACCTCTTTGCATAAGCAAAACAGGATGAATGCTCAAGAAACAGGTCATCTGGAGAAGCCCACTGAGTACATTAGCACACATCCAGGTGCTACACCTTCATGCGCATTGCTTGTGCATCTAATGTCCAAAGATTAGGTTGTAAGAAACAGCTTTAGTAGATACTGCATTGGAAAAGAGGACTGCTTTCCCCGTGCCCCCGGTTTTATTTTGCTTTTTCGGTTCATTTTATTCTCTTCTAGGTACTGGTATCTTGGGCCTCTGAAAATCAAAGCAGCCCACTTCTTTAATACATTGAAGGTAAAGGCATTTCAATATGGGTCACACAAGGCTATCACAGTGGGAAGATCTGTGATGCACACAGTGGTGGATCACATTTTTGAGTGCATGAAGTCCCCAGGTTTAGTCCAAAACAAAAGAATTTGCTGGAGAGTCACACCCAGACAGCTGTGAGCTAGAGGGTCTGACACTGTGTGAGGCAACTTCGTGTGATCTTACTGTATGTGGCATATAATGTAGTTTGGAGTGCTTACATATCATATTTAAGGCAGTGTTGACTTTTTTTTAACGTAGCTCAAAACCGACTAAGCTTTGGTTATTCATATTTTGCCAGGAAAGGGTGGCAGAGACAATTGGCTTTTAAAAAGTCTACTAGTGGAATGCAGCTGAAATAATACTACAATGCTATTAACTGCATTATGGAAGGGTAAACAGCCTCTCATGCAGCTGAGGTTGCTCGGCTGCCTTCCTCTAGTGCAGTCCTTTCTCATGGTTTTTGTTATGCTAATGATTCACCCTGAGATTTATTCAATTGACGTAAGTGGTGCCTATAAATAGAGCCCACAGGACTGTTGATAATCTGCCTCTTGCATTCAGCCTACCTTCTGTCGCAAAATGAGCAGAAAGGTTAATTGCTCTAGTTCTCAGGTACTGAAGGATTTGACATACAGTAAAGTAGCTGCATTCCCTCCCCCTCCCGTTCACACCCTTTTCTTGATTCCTTAGCAGATAATAAACATATAACTCTCCTGTGAAATGCCCTGACACATCATAACATATGTACTGTCTATGAGTTTGCACGTAATACTAAACCATGGTTTAGTGGTATGTGGACAAGCTGCAGGGAGCCCAAACAAAAGCGTCAGTCTCACCTCTCCCCCCCTCACCTTTCTGAGTGATTTGTTTTATATAAACCAGGAATTCTGTTTTTGAACAAACTCTGTTCAAATTAAAGTGTTGATTTGAACTCTTGAACAAATTAAATAAAGCAGCTTCATAACAATGGTTTGGCTTGTTTTTAACCTTTCCAGGATTCCTGGTTGGTTCAACAGGACAAGCCAGGGTTTATTCAACATGAAGTTAATCTCTTCAGAAGGCCTCCTTCTCCTGACTACATAGGAGGGAAGAGTGCAACACTTCACTCAGTCTTGGTGCAGCTCACCCACATAATGTTAAACCACAGTTTAGTGTGACAGTCGAGTGCAGCCTTTGCAAGACACGATTTAGATCAGCTAGACCAGAATTTCTTCTCTGCGGCAGGACAGTAACCTGCTTTGGGTGAAGTAAAGTTCTTTCCTCACACACACTTTCCCCAGCCGCTCCGTCCCCCTCAACTGACAGAAACACTTGTTCACCTCCTCGCAGGGAAATGGGCTGGTATAATGGCTGGAGGAGAAAGCAGCAGGTGGGTTAAGCAGCCCCTAGATTGCCTCTTCTGCCTTGTGGCTGTTTGGTGGCAACCATAATTCCAAGTCTGCCTGCTGCTGAATGAATGGTCGGTCTAGCTCTCACATACCCCTGTAGAAATGGTTATTTTGCTTTTTCTTTCTGGAAATTCCAAGGAGTGGCCTCAGAAGCATCTAGCCTCCCTTTCCTATTTGGACCCAACTCCAAGGCCTCCTGAGGAGCCGGAGCAAAAGACCCCTAGACCTCCTTTATACATCAGGCTTTACAAGAGACTGGCACATTATTGGACACCTGTCCCCAAAGGTAAGCGGTCAGTCATTCTCTCTCAGATAGATAGATATATTAAAGCTGTTCATTAAAAGAATCCTTTCTCCCCACTGTGGCCCTGCAGCAGGGCCTTGAGAGATCTGTCACCTTTTCCAATTAAGTCAGCGAGTTGCTTTCTTTTTGTTGTGTGAACTTTGAACTTCTTTCTTCCTTTTCTGCGGCTGTAGTTCCTTTGAGCAGCCAGCATTAAATATAGATGGAACAAGGCCTTGTGAAGTAAGAAGAAATAGAAGGATCTGGGCCTCTGCTGATCTTAATACAACAGCGCTTATCTAACTTTCTGTTTAATGGTGTCTTTCCTCTCGGACTTCAGAAATCCCCAAGGAGGTGACCCCGGAGGCCTGGCGAGAAATGCAGCTGTCTGCTATTGAATTCTCTGTCACTACTCAGAACAGACATCTTGACTTGAAAGTAAGAGTAGAGAAATAAATAAATAAATGCTAAGCTTTCCTTCGCTTCACAAAAGTAGTTGCTTTGCAACTTGAGGGGATAACAGCCTGCTTAGGCCTAATACATCGGGTCTGAATTCGAAATGGTGGCAACCTGAGATGTGCGCGTCTGTTTTGCTTTGCCTCTCTCTAAGTCCCATACCCTGTGAGCCGTGTGTGCGCTTCTTAAAATGGGCCATGCCAAAAAGAGAGAGAGAGAGAAGCATATATACACAAACATGCTTTTTGTACTTTATGAGTACCTGTGCCCATTCTGCACATAAAATGTGTGTGTCATTTCCTGTGCAGTAAGTCCATCGGAGCATGGAATGTTTAGTGCAGAGTACCATTTCTTGAGATTCTCTGCTTCTAAGGAGGCACAAACCACCTAGACCTTACTGCTTCACAAATAGACTTGAAAGTGTGTGGACAAAGCCTGCTGGATCTCTGAAGCCAAAGGAGGTAACAATTTCTCATGACCAGGAAGCTAGCTGGGCTCCAGGGCCCCACGCAGTTATCTTTTCTTCATGACTAACAGAAGTAGAATAAATTTTGCAAGGCTGGTAAATAATTATGCACCATTCAAGGGTGCTTGCTTTGCATAGTTTACGCAAGCTTTTCAGTTTTTGACTTGTATTTATTTGTATGTTCAGCATCGCCCTTATAGAACTTTAGGACAGAACATAAGCCTGAAAGCAAGAAGCCTAAGGATTATTGTTTACGTCTTCCCTGTACCATTTTTTCACTGAGCAAAGACTGAGATGCCTTGTGCTGAATAACAGCAAGTCCTAGGAGCTAAATTGAACATTCCTCCACAGATTGAAGGATAATTACTGATATGCCCAGTTTTTAAATGAAATGCCAGCTAGGCGGTATGTGTGCAGTAGATCAAAGGAGCGAGGATGCAGCTAGCTGGGCTGCTAAGAGACACTTCTGGGCTCAGAGCACTGCTTATTTTATTTTTTATTTGTGGTTGGGTGCAATTCCTGAGTGCATTCTAAGCTCTAGGCACTCAGCTATGGGTTTACCTGTACCACCCTACCTACCAGCCTGCTTACAAGGCCACCACAATAAATTCAGAACCTGAACTTGCCAATCTGAGAATCCTTAGCTTCAAGGATGATTGAAAGATGTAAGACGATGTCATTCTGTGTGCTATTTCTCTAAGATGTAAAAGAGGAGGTTGGAGGTTAATTTTTATTCCTTCTACAAAGAACACTCTGCTTCAACTGCAGACGTGAGTTCATTGCCCTGGGACTGCAAGGCTGTAAATGTCTACTCAGGAGTAAGCTCTACTTAGTTCAGTGGGACTTGCATTCAGGTAAGTGAATAGGAGATTGCAGCTGTGTGTGTGTGTGAGAGAGAGAGTTTGAGAATATGTTAATGCGCATTCTGTCTAGTTTTTGACCTGACAGTGCCCTTCTATGGCTCACACAGGTAACTCTTTGCTTTGAATTCTCCTGGCTCCCAAATACTGTTTTCCCCCAGAGAATGGGAGATGCTACTGAATTCATTCAGAGGCGGATGGTGGGGCTTACATGAGATGCTGTGGCTGTTAGAATTAATGCATCCATTTCTGAACATTTCTTTTAGCGCACAGAAGACTTCATGAATATTTGCATTGAACCAGATTCAATCAGTAAAGGAGAATACATTAAAAGAGGGTGAGTCCTAGAGAACCTGTAATGATATGCCTTATTGCTATCATAAAATATATTTATCAATGTGCTTTTGGGGTGAGTTGGTAGTTTGTATAGTAAGGTGCATTAAGGGCAAAACTGGAGAGACTGGACTTAAAATCTAGAGCGGAGACAAAACTAATTGGTGCCCCTGGCATAAATAAACCCTTCTAATGATCCCAGCTGTGTGTCAGCTTCAGTCAGGAAGGACACCGAAGGAATAGTTCTTGGTGGCAAATCACAGTCTCTAATTTTTTGTTTCCATGACCACTACAAGGCTGCAGATCATTTCCCCGTTTTCTTGAATCTCTTCATATTGCTCCAGCGTTGACTCATGGCGACTTCCTACATTGTTGTTGTCGCTATTTATTTCATTTGTGAATGGCTTTCCGTAAAACATCCCAAAGCAATTGAACGCTAAAAATGCAAACCATAAAAGCATATCTAAAAACTAGGAGAGTCTTGAGACAAGGACAGCAGATGGGAACACTGTTAAGTCAGTGAAGAGGATGAATAAGAGGGAGGCTTCTATCCATATCCTTCCTTTGAATCCTAAACCCCAGTATGCACTGTCAGGACATGGTGTGGTGTTGCCACAATGACCTAGTAGGCAGGGCATTGTCCAAAGGCTCATGATGCAGCTACCTTTCTGAAGCTTAAGCAGGTCTCCTTCTGATTGGTTCCCAGCTTGATTCCTCACCCTGGCATGCAGACATGGGGTTATACTCAAGGAGCTGGCAATCCAAGCTGGTGCAGTGAGCCACCTTACTAGACTTGAACCTTGGTTCAAAGCGAGCACAGCAAAGAGCTTGTAGCTTTGAGCAAGTAACATTGTCCTGCGCTTCTCTTCTTTGTGTGTAAAACGAGACGATCCCTTCGCCTCGCAGTCTGGTTGAGGGTGATGAACTCTGAGTCTTGGGTGCATAGATTTGGAGGGAAGTTGCATTGATCTTGATGGAACTGACTTCCAAGCATTAATTATTCAGGTTTGCACTCCCTACTATTAAAAGGAAGAGGCAGCTCGAGGAATTTGTAATCCATTTTAATTTAGGCTCCCTGACAAGGCCGTTGGCTTCGCGAGCCCCCAAATCAGCCACGGTTCCTCACTGCTGCACTTGATCCATAGCTTTCTCTTCCGATTTGTCTAATCTTAATGTATTTTGTTCTTTAACAGAGATCGGGCTTCTTTTTGGGGCTGCGCGAGGATTACCCTGTGGGAGTTCCTCTGGGCTGTAAATCAGGGGGCAGGGTCTCCATCTTGCGGGCAAATCTTGGCTCACCAGGTGGTCTCAAGCTGGCTTGCAAGGGTGTTTTCCCTAAACCATGCCCACCCACCCACTTGTGACATAATCTGATGGGTGTGTGGGTGTGATAAATCCTGATGGGGCATTCATGTTCCTAGCAGTGAACAGCAGCAGGCAGCCCAAACAGCAAGATGTTAAATCCTGCTCAGTTTGGCAGGACTCCATGCAAACCACTTCCTGATTCAGGGACATGCGTGTATCAGACTCTTCTGGTGAAGTACAATAACAACCTTGTAAAATACACAGTTTTGGGTTTTCCCCCCTCCCTCCTTTGTTTTCCCTTCTGCACGGGTTCTGTTTCTTTTATTTTTCTCTTTTGTTTGTGTCTCACCATGTCTGATGCACATATGTACTTTTTGAACTTTCAATAAGGATGTTTAACAGTAACAATAATAAAGATCTGGCCTGTGGAGCCAAAAATTCCCTACCTCCACTGTAGATAATGTGTTCAAAGCGGGTGCTTCAATTAATGCTGCTTGTAGCTTGGTTTTTCAGATATGTCTTGCTTTTATCGCAATTCCCATTTAAGGGGAGGGTCTTTCCTAGTTGAGGCTTGCTGCTACCCCATCAATTCCTTCTGCCACACAAGTTCATCGGTCTCTTAAAATGTTTCATTTAGTTTGGTTGGCTATAGCAGAAGGAGGAAGTTGTGTCGTCCAGTGCCTTTCCGGGTTAGCAAGGCAATCTGCTTGCCGGCTTCTCTGCAGCCCCTTTGTGCTTTAAGCATAGCTATAAAGGATAACTTGGTTGCTCTCTTCCTTTGTTTTGTACAGAAGCCAAAAGATGGAGGACCCCCACTTGTGCCCAGAAGGAAGCCAGTGCCTTCAGGCTAGCAGGTGTATCTTGCAGCTTCCAGAGGTGAGAAATAAAACATAGGGTAAAGCTATGCTCTCCTCATTCTTCCCTTACAGGTAGTGGAAGGATCCTGTCCCCCACCTAGAATTAGGCAAATTTCCTTCTGTTGTATAAAGGCAGAATGATTACATTCCAACTTGCTTCATTGGGATGGGATATGCCCAAAAGCCAGCGTCACCCATCCTTCCTAATTTAAAAAATCAGTATGTGACAGTCTTCCTTGCTGTATTCCCACCGCCTCTTGTGTCTTTTACATTCAGGTAGGCCAGTTTAATGTCCCTTTCGATTCCCAGGGCAAAGCCACTGGGTGGCAACAGGAGGAGTGTTTTTGTGGGCAATCAGTTCCTTCCAAAATAGCAGCCTATATTTCAGCTTTCAGAGAATCCTGTAGTTATGGGTAGGAAGCCAGGTTCATAGAAATTCCCAAGATGCAAATTCCACCTGTCCGAGCATAATCCCCAGTTAAAAATCACATTTGATGGACACAGAGACAAGGAGTGGGGGCAGGGGGAGATTCAAGACCCTGTAAATTGATTTTGCCCCCTAATCATGCTATACATTTGATGGGTAGGTTGTTTGGAATCCCAAAATTGACTATAGCTTTTAATGGATGAAAAAGGACTTTTCAGTTCTGCAGCTTTGGACAAAGCAAGGGAGGCCGGAGGGAGGTGGAATGGGAAGAGGAGGTTAAACAGAACTAATGTGTCCAACCTGTTTCCAGGAGGTGGGGCTGGGGGCGGGGCCACCACTAATAGCAGGGATCCAATGAGGGAAGGCTTTCAGGTGGCAGTTTCAGGAACTGTCTCCTTGGGTGGTCCCTATGCAAACTGGGAAGTACCGAAATTTGGAACCAGGACATCTTCCCTGTGGCCAGAGAGATGCATTTGACAGATAAAGAGAAGGCATGAATTTCTCTAGAGGAAACACCTGCCTGTGCTGGGCCTGACACTTATGGAATTGGAATTGTCAGCAGGCAGAAAGCAGGTGAGGTAATTTGCAGGCTATCTTAAGTGAGAGGCTTGATGCTGTCTGGCAGAGTTTGAGCCAGGGGTGAGAAATCTCAGCCATGGGGTACCAGGAATGTTCCCTAATCCATTTAGCCTCTCACCCTCCAGCAAGGCAGCCCTGCCAATCATGTGATATCACCTAGGCCACGCCCCTCTACTGGGCATAGCCTTGACAGCTTTACCTGGCTGGAATGCGCCCTTGAACTGTGATAACAGCCATTTTAGAAAATAAATAAACAGTGCTTTCTCAGTGAAGTGTTTCAGAAGAGAACAACTTGAAGTGGAGCCCTAACTAGGATGAACACCAACTCTTTCTGGTATGTCTGGCTATGTGACCGTGGAGGAAAAGAGCCCCAGCTGCTCAGACCTAGCCTTTGTCAGCATGTCTCTTTCATCTTTCCTGCTTTCTCTGCAGGATACGGAAGGCTTCTTGGCTGTGGACAGCGAGGAGTACGAAGCGATGCCAGTGGAAGTGAAGCTGCTGCCCAGGAAACTCCGCTTTTTCTGTGATGCCAGAAAAAAAGAGCAAATGCTTCAAGGCGCATCCTAGCGAAGGCTGCTGCCGCCAGCCAACCATGTGAACTTCAAAACGATGCTCTCGGCTCCTGGTTGGCAAGCTGGCGTTTGCATCTGATAAGGCCTGCAGGCATGTCAGGTGCCAAAGAAGACACATATGGAAAGGATCTCTGAAAAGGGGGTTAAATTGGTTAAGTTTAAAGAACTGCAGCTGGAAAATTTGCATGCCTTTCCTTGAGAACAATGAAAGACTTTGTTTTTTTGCAGACTGACCAGTGCTTTGTGTGTAAGTAGCTGGATCTCAGAGTTCTAAATTCCCTGCCTTGGAAGTGTTAGGGTAGAAATCCATACATATTTATTTGGGTTCCCTTTCTTGAGGGAAGAATGGCTTTCCCCTACTCTCAGAATTGCTATTTTCAGCAGAAGCGCTGTTTTGGGTGTTTGGCATTATGCACATATTTTTTTCCCAAGGAGGTGACACACTTAACAAAAGAAATGAAGTGGGGGGGGGTTAGTCTGAATACTTAAAATGCACACAATCCAAGTTGACTATGTACTTTTCTTAGAGAGAAGCTGTAACGATGGAAAGATGCATCTCAAATGAGTGTGCATTGCCTATGGTCAAGGTGCTATTATGCCAAGTTACAATGAGTAGCAGCTCTCCAGCTTTTGGCAGAGGTGGTTTCCACGCCTGCTATTAAATATAAAATTAAGGTGCCTTCGATAATGCAGGCAGAACACAGACCTCATGGCGAATAACTGTTGAAAGTATCATTCCTCCACAGATAAGTCTAACCCAACTTGATGGCATTCGCTGCATCTTGTGGGAGCTATTGCCACATAGCCTGTGCGAACTTTCCTTTGGTCTGTCCTGAATCTTCCAGCACTCAGATTAAATCATGAGGGAGAAAAACGTTTCTGTATATCATAACTCCTCTTACTCATATATTCTGTAAACTAAAAAAACAAACAAAACTAACCTTTCCTTATTTAGGAGCGATACTCCAACCCATTGATCATTTTAGTTGCCCTTTTCTAGCTTTTTGAAGTGAGATGACCAGAATTATAGTGTGTTCCAGAAATATTCACTGTGTGATACAAGCTCTCTGCTGGTCCCTGGTATGGGGTGGGAGCCTTGAACCCCTCAATCGCATTTGTAAGGAAATTAATCACCAGCTCCCTGGCCAAGAAGGGCTTGGCCATGTCTCCTATTCCCAAGACAAAATACATTCATGTTCTCCCATTACTAACATAAAAATCCTCAAAACATATCTCTGTATTAGAAAGAAGTATCTCATTACAGATGTCCCATAAAGCGCTTTCAGAATAATTGGCAGGCACAAAAGGCTGTATGTGTTAAAAGTGAACTTTAATAGAGTAAAAAAAAGTCCATTATAGTATGTACATGAGTCCCTCTCGGGCTCCACATAAGCAGTGGCAATCCACAAACTTAGTGCTTTCCTTCTTGCGGGAAAATGAAGAAAGCCACAGGTACAATTGACACCACTAAAGGAAGGTGCGTGGTCACAGCTTAGTGAGGGGAGGCTAGCTGCCGATCAAATCAGATTCACGCTTCATCCGAGATATTAGAATTTTCACAGCCTGTGCTGCCTTTGTGGCTGCATCAAATTGGTAGTTGTACACTAAACTCGGCTGCTGAGGGATACTGCTTTAAATCACAACACCCTACAGATTTCTTACCTAGGAGAGGAGGGATGCTCTCTCACTGACACTACCAGAAGGGGTTTCAGTCAATCCACCCTTTTACCAGAAATACTTCCAGTATCAAGTGGGGAAGTATCGCAAGCAGCTTTATGGCCAAACCACATGTGGGAGAATTGGGACTGGAACGCCTGCTGCGCTCAGGTGTTTGGTCTTAAACTTTCACAACTACTGATGAGCCAACATTCAATTCAGGCAACAGTTCTGGAGGAGAGGTTTATCCCCCCTTTACTTAGTCAAGATCTCTCCCTGAGCTATTAGTCCTTCTAGGAGTTAAGTCAGGTAACAACTCATACTTCGCACTTCTCCCAGTGAGGCCATTAGCAACCTTGCAGGTAGGGGTGAGTTCGATCAGAGAACCATTTCTCTCTTCCACATGTAGTTTAACCCTCTCCCACAGGGCTCCTGCCGTGATCCTACTTGAAAGAAGCACATTTTTAAAAAAGTATCAGGTGAACCAGTCACAGTTCTGTATGTTGCTTGGTGGTCCACTGTGATGGCCGACTCCCAATTTCTCTTATGAAAACAGCTGGGTTGAGGATGTCATGTATTTACAGTATACCTCACAATAAGCTTTTGGAATTCTATTGCAGGAGTGGGGGATCCTTTGTCCCTCCAGATGGTGCTGAAATAGAGACTCCTGTCATCCCTGGTGCTTGCTAAGGCTGGTGGGAGTTGTAGTTCAGTGACGTTTTACAGCTTTCCCTCATTTTTAGTCTGATCCTATTGGGACTCCCGTACACCACAGTGTTGGAATAAATAAACGAACGCCTAGAGGGCCAAAAGCTCCGCACAACCTGCTCTACAACAAAGCAAGCGGCACTTTTTCGCAACAGCCATCACTTACAGAAGAAGTTTTGCCTTGGTTCATAGGTTCCCGCTCATCCCACTGACTTGCACACAGGAGCCATCACAGGCCCAAGCTTTCATAGTGCTCAATGTCATGCCAAGCAATGTTAGTTCACAAATTCAGCTGCCACTACATTGTATGCCCTATGTGAACTGCCCGGTGAGATGGGCTGTGCTTGTTTCGAAGAGTGCACCATAATCACCATGGAGTGTTGAGACTAAAGCTGGCTGTGACTTAGATATTTGTTATGGAAAAGGAGGCGCAGAGTATAGTTCAGCGCCATGGTGATATCCCCTCTAGGCACACGAGACACACAGGTTTAAAAATAGGTGCTGTGTTTTATAAACAAGTGGCGCTCTGCCTGCTTCTTACTGCTGGGAAAATACCTAGAAAACAAGGAGCGATCTCATAGATGAGGCAGTGTGCACTGTATGTTGTACACATAAACAGTAACTTCCCTCTCAATGGCATCTATATAGCAAACTGCACTTTTCAGCCTGTACAGCAGAGGGAGCATCGCTCATTTGCCAATCACATACTAATAGCAAACTCGTTTTTTTCTCTTAAGTGCCTAGCCTTAAATAGCACAACCACAAACGAAAGGCAGGTAACAGCAGGCGTTGGGGGGAACCCCAAGTATGTACTGTGCAGAAGTGCACAGAAAATTTGTAGAGAGGAAAAAGCAATAATGGGGGAAATGGGAATCCCCACAGCCCAATGAGGACTGAACATGCTCAGTGCACATTGAATGGGGGGTGGAGTATCCTGGAAAGGGCATGACAGACTTGCTGGAACCCTGAACAGCACTTTGCGCTGCAACGTTTTGTTGCAGCTCCCACTTATATCTCCTATTTACAATGATCCGTGCACCACTGCAAAGTAGAACCAGTGGCTTCACCACTTTCCTGTGCCAGGCACTCAATTTTAAAACAACAAAAATACATATATATACAAAAAAGACGATACTGATCTCGTATAGGGGAGTTTTCAAAAGGCCAAAGCAAGGCTCCTTATTGAGAAACAGAATTTAAGCCAAGCTGGTGCTATGATCAGCTGAGCAAGCACAAAGGCTAAAGCTGCCTCAGAAACCAGATTGGAAGAACCGTCACCCGTCCCACTGCCAGAGGGAGCTCTGCAGCTGGGTATGGAATACTACCATTGCAATCCCCATATGCTGTCTTGGGGTGTATGAAGTTTATTGCACGGTGTCTCTCTATGCCAGGGGAGCAACTGGTTGTGGGGGTCAGAAGTAAGAGGAACTTCGATTGCTAAGATAAGCATATTGCACGGCGCCTACACTCTTTTTCAGGAGCAAAACCTTATTATCCATATGGGAGGAAAGAGAACTAGCAGGTTGCTGCTTTTCCTGCTTCTCCCACACCCAAGTGCAGAAAGGAGAAAGACAGATAAGAGTTCAGGAGGACAGGTTTTTAAACATTTCTATAGCTCAGCATGTTTTCTCCTAAACAGTTTGCGCAGTTTGTTTCTGATGTAAAAAGTCACATTGGTGCTCTTCTCTTGAAGCTTCTACAGCCTCCTGTAAAGGGCATTATTATTATTATATTTACAAGAGGAAATCTGGCTGGATTACCCAGTTATGGCAGGGCAAATGGGCCTAAAAATCATGTTTTTAGGAAATCAGGAGTCATGTTTTATAAGGTTTTCTAGCCCTGAAAGTTACAAAGACAGGAAGTGAACACAGCTTGATGAAATTTCAGAAGTCAAGGTGGAAGGAAATAACGTAGGCTGGCCAGCAGGCAGGGCAGCTGTGCTGCACATGCCTCTTTGCCCCTGCCTAGCAAAAGCAAACTAAATTATGCAAAACAAGCAAAGAAGCCATTTTAACTGTGCAATTTACAGCAACCCTGGGCAGACTTCAGGTTTCCTGGAGCCCCGGAGATGCACAAACCTGATCCAGCTACAAAATAGGAGCTGGGGAAGTGGAATATCCAGCCTTGCATTTAAGCACTAGCCTGATAGCCATTACGTGACAAGGTGTGGCATGCAGCGAAGTGAGCAGGGTTGGTGGTGGAGGGATGCAGTGTTCTCTCTATACCCAGCACAGAAAGAAGCAACAAAGATCTTTCCAAGCAAGGTCCTGGGTCAATATTCTGACCTTGTCTTGCACGTTTTTCCTCTGCATTTTCCTTTTAAGAATCCACTCTGTTCCTGCTTCAATGCGTTTCCTGCTGTGAACAATAATCTTAATTCTGTTGCCTGGGAAGAAAGTGGTAGAAGAATTAATTGCCTTCCTCCTGCCTAAGTGGGGGAGGCTGTGGTTTATTTATTTATTTTGCAAACTGGAAGCTGCAGAGAGTTTTGGATTTGAAAACCAGGGCAACAGATCTTTGAGAGAGAAAGCTATTTCCCTCTCCCACCCTAGCTGGCCCAAGGCAGCAGAGCTTGGGAACTGGTGATCTTTTCCCCTCTACAAGGAATCCCCCCCTGCCCCCCCCAAAAAATACCTTCCCCAGGATTGCTCCGTTAAGATAGGAAAGGTTCTTTTAAAACACCCACCATTTGACAGCAAAACAAATGAACAAGGGAAGGGGGTCCTGTAAGTAGTGTGTAGGACTTCATTAACAGTTCCTGCTCCTTCAAATTGCCAGTGTTTCTTTTATTTTCCTGGTCTTGTTCCTGTGTCTTTAGAAAGCAGCCTGCTGCCATGCAAAAATTAAGCAGTGAGGGTTTTTCCTAGAATGGCCGTAAACAGGCATGAAAGGCTTTTTCTGCGTTTCAAACTAGGTGACCAAAAAGTTTAACCTGTGGTAGGTACGTTGTGTTCCAGAGGTACACAGCAAGTGAACAGATTTATGAACCCCATACACATATAAAATAGAATTTCTGGAGTGGACAGCTGAGCCCTGCTGCCCCTTCTCCTTTCCATCCACAAACTATTGACCCTGACTCTGGATCTACATACTTAGCTACAAACATAATGTTCTATCAGTCACTGTCCTGCTGCAGCTTAGCGGTTTGGGAAAAGAAGCAAAACTTAGGCAAAGACCCCAAATTCAAAGGCTTGGTTTGTGCATGAATCAGGACCACCACAAAGGATATCAAGGGGAGCGAATGGAGAAACTGGCGGCTTGGAGTCACATGCTGAGCAATTATTATCTTTCACTATGTAAAATAAGTTACTTAAGCCCCAACGCAGGAAGACTCCTCCCTACAAAACAGCTAAATATGAGGTAGGAGGAAAGGGTTAAGACCGAGGCAGGGAATCTGCTGCCCTCCAAATATTATTGGGACTCCAACTCCCATCAGCGCCAGCCAAGGATGATGTAGTTCAACAACATCTGGAGGGCTAAAGATTCTGCATACATGGGTTAAAATGTAGAAGGAATGTGTCTTCTCTACAGAAAAAGATGAATGCCATCACTATTGCGGCTCACCCTAGTCATAATATATGGGATGTGTTGTCAATAATAATAATAATAATAATAATAATAATAATAATAATAATAAACTCCATTAAGTATTCCACACAAAGAGTGCAGAACACTAAAAGTCCAAGAGAAGGTCTAAAAACCAAGGCAGCTCAGAGAATATTTGAAAAGGTAGTGGTTGATACAGTATAAGCTATGACTAGGCCAAAGAAATAGGAACCGGGGATGGCTCAAACGTACTGTATATTTCTTCCTCTAGTTAAATCTAGCTTTTTCTGCCACCTGCGAATAGTGGCTCTCCAGGCAGAAGAGCTGAAATTATTCAGTGATAGCAATAGAGCTCGAGTTAAGTCTCAAGAGTCTGTGGAGGCAGCAAGAAAACACTGGTTAACAACTAACTCTGGCTGCGTTTTCCATTTATAGCGAGGGCCTCGGGGATAGCAGCATTGTCTCGGCCTGTTCCACCCACTGCCCAACAAAGTGCTCTCCAAACCAGGAAGGGGGAACTCAAAGCTCTCCAGATGTTGCTAGGCTACAACTCTCATGATCTTTGATCATTGGCCATGCTGGCTGGAGCCATTGGGAGCTGAAGTCCAAAAGTAGCTGGACTCCAATAGTTAATCTCCAATAAACATGAGCAGGCAGTTTCAAAAGGGTGGTTCTTTTGTCATGTCCCTCAGCCATCCTGCTGTCCTCATGTGCATGGTGGCTAAAAAGCTATGGCTGCGTCTCAAAAATCGGGTGCAGCACCCACGGTTGCCTATATCCCTAGCATATGATCAGAGGCCCTGGGTTCAAAGCAATGAGGTCAAACCAGCCATCGGCTACCAGCTGACGAAATGGGCTAAGCCAACAAGGATGTAGCTCCAGGTGTTGTTGGAACTACAACTCTCATCGTCCCTCGCCATGCTGGCTGAGTCTGCTGGGAGTTGTAGTCTGGCAACGTCGAGAGGACACCGTGAGCTAAGCTCTCTGCGGTGTTTACATGCAGAGCTGTGCCTGCCCTTGATGGCAGGCAGAGAAAGTGAAGTACAAAAATGCCACAAAGCAACAGATCCTGAATCGGCGCAAGTTACTGCGTGTGAGCCCTGGCACAAGTCAAACTAAATTCTAAGCCCAAAAGTCTGTGTTGAACAGTGCAAACTTGCAGCTCTGAGAAGTTCCACACTCACGTACTGCATTGGGAGTGAGGGCAGCCAACCAGCTGCCATACACAAGTCCAGTTCTTCCTGCAAGCGAAGCCCTGAGTCGGCGTGCAATGAGGTCACTATTATCTACTTCTCCTCAAAGATACGGCCGAGCCCCTCGCTGTAGCGCAGCAGAACTTCCGGGAGATATTTACTGCCAGCCCTCAGTGCTTTCAACTACCTCTTCAATATATAATCACACCACCAATGGGCCCGTTAAGATTCATGGAGGGCCTTCAAAATGGAGATGGGACTCAGGTATGGTTAATCCCTGCAAAAGAAAGCACACAAATTGCTTCGTACAGAAGGGGCAACCTCCCAAGCTGTGGCACGAGGAGAATGTACATATATTGAGATAGACAGGAAATTAAATAATATTTAAAAAGTAAATGGGGAGCTAAGTCAAGCAGACATAATCCAGACTAAGGCTGAGATGTGCACTGCTAAAGATGCAGACTGTGCCGGCAGATTCTGCAAAGCACATCTGAGAGCAAGGAACAAGGTCGGTGTGGCGTTTGCGTGTTCTTTTGGAAATGTCTGTACAGGGGGAGAGAAAGGATAGACCAATAGAAAAGCCAGAGGCGGAGCCTACCTGTTTTTAAAAGGCTTAGCCAGAGGTTTAGACAGTTGGGAAAAAGCAGTTGGAAGACAGATGGAAATAGAGAGACAGTTAGTGCAGTTGGTTCTTGTGTGAGGGGAGGTAGAAGAGTTAGAGATAGGATAAAATAAGACTAATAGGGTAAAGGGTAACAGTGTTTCGAACGCATTTAAAGTTTATGTGTGTTTGCAATAAATTACAATCTTCGTTGTTAACTTGAGAACCCAACTGAGACTAAGTGATTTACCGGGGAGGACCTGGTTGGTGGCAGTGGATTAGTGGTGTACGGGTCAATAGTTTGTGAGACGACCGGGGGCTCCATACGAATGCCATAGCCAGCTGCTCTGGCTTGCAGATGGCGGGGGCAGAGAGAGGGGTCACTTGGTGTTGGACCTAGACTTTGAACAAGGATATTCCTCACAAGTGGGATCTTCTAAACAAAGCTGGTCAAAAAAGCAATAACAACAGATTGTTCCTATCATTCAGTCAAAGGAAGGAAAGGACTTTTCCTTTTGAATGACTGGACACGGGAGAAAATGTTGACCCCCTAAAACCTGTCCCAACGAAAGCCTAACCCTTTCACAACATACAGGTAGAATTCAAGTATCTTTTGCATAAAGCGGCTCATTGGCTGGGGCCCTCCAGGTAAGGCTGTATGTACTGCAGCCGGCAATGGCCCAATGGTCAGGGGGCGATGGAGGATGAGAATCAGGCAACACCTGGGGGACCACTGTGATAGGACTGTGTACGCTATGAGAGAACACAAAGGAAGTCTGATGGGGGAGGTCAACTATGCAAATCATGAAGGCTCAAAGCAGTGTTATATTTTTTTAAAAAATCACATTGGTCCCGAAGAGAGTAAAGTGCTTTCCCCACCCACCCAAATTTAGGCTCTCACAACTGCATGTGCTGGGTTGTTTAAGAGCAGGCAGGGAGGAAGGGAAGGAAGGAAGCAGACTATCAGTTTTACAGAACACAATGAGGGGCAGTATGACTGCACAGTCTGTCCTGGGAGAGAGAAGCCACAACTTAAGTTATCTCCAAGAGCGATAATTAAAAGTGTGTAAGAGTGTGTGTGTGTGAATATAAATAACACTTTCTGTAGAGGGTTCTCATAAATAAAAGGCAATCCTTCACGATTCAAGCTGTGGTGAGTTCCCGCAAAGCTGCCCTGGTGCTTCCAGTAGTCTTGGCAACAGGTGGCTGCCATCCTCTAGCACTTGTTGTGTTCTCTGTCTCCTGCTCTGCTGCCGCCGCTCTCTGCTTTATGTACAACAAGGGTTATCAATGACCAGCATGACATCAATGCCATAGACTTCCAGTAGGTCCATGAGGAAGCTACGGTCGCCTTGGGGGTCCAAGCCCATTCCTCGGGCGTGGTCAGCTGTCAAGGTCTTGTCCTGGCTGGCTGACACCTCCATCAGCGTCTGGAATATCCGGTTGTTCTGCTCCATGAAGAACCTTCAGAGGTAATGTGAAATGTAGATGTGTGAAGCCCAAAGCATTCCAGCACCCCTCTTTGATATACTACACCAGCCTTCTTTTCTCTTTGTTTTGGTTTAGATTTGTGGGGTTTTTATTGCAATGTATTAGGAGAAGTTTTAATAAAATATTACTTTTTTAAAAATAACGAAAAAATGAAAAAAGTTGAGATACGCAGACCTTCAGGCTCTATTTTTTACTAGGACTGCCAGAACCACCAACAGGAAAGTACTGCAAAAACAGAACGAGAGGATTTTGAGCCCCGGAATTTTGTTTTGAGTTCCAGAATTCCATAGGCCTTACAGTCCTCCCACCCACAGAAAAACAGTATGGTTTGGGGAAAACTGGGTGCTGCTCCCCTTTTGTTGCCACTATTGCTAAACAACTGGGAGCCCCAAACCTTTGGTGATCTGCCACAAATCTCCCAGTAAATCCCATGATAGCTACTGCCCACCCCTGCTCTGAAGAATCCCACATGAACAACTCACAGGATAAAAAGGTCCTCTTCACAAGAACTGCAGTCTCCGTCCACTTCCTGGGAGTACATCAGCATCTGTCTGAATGACAGAGAAACACAACTGTCACATCAAAACTGCTGCCTCTCAAATGACTCCTCCAGAGACTTCCAAAGGCAATTCTAAGTGATGCCATTGATCTAGAAAGGTCTGAAGAGCTTGAGAGCCTTGTATATCTAGGGGACCAACCATCTCTTTCTCTATATCCCAACTTGCCCCAAGATGACCAAGGCCACACAGCAGAAGTGGGGGACCTTAGACCCGGGTGCAAAATGCAGCCCTCTGGGCCTCTCTGCCTGGTGTTCAGGACTCTTCCAGGACCACACCCCCTATTCCCAGGCTACACCCCTCAGTGACCCTCCTCTGGGCCATCCTTGAGTACTCTTCTCTGGATGGAGGATGGAGATACGACTGTGGGTATCTCTAGCTTTTACTGTACCAAGGTAAGAGTCACACCTGTGCCTCCACCCACTTTTACCTCTAGTTCATTACCTGCACGCTGCCCCCTGAAGGTTGTGCATGAGGAAATTTGGCCCTCAAGCTGATGAAGGTTCTCCATCACTGAACTACAGCAAACAGATGAGTATTTGGTGGAAGTCTACAGCTAGGGAAGTCTAAGTTCAGGAAAGTACACTATTTAATTTTGACACTTGGTGTGTTTTTTTAATAATTAATTTTCACGTTCCTGGTCTTAAGACCAGTCATCTCAGAGACCTCCAAGACCACACATATGCTCTGGGGTCCAGATGAAGGGCTCAGAAGTTGGGAAGAATCCGGAAACAATGCCCCCACACTCAAGCCATGGGGAGAATCCAACAGGGAAAGCTTCTGCTGCTGCTACCTCTGATCATTAAGCCTCCGGTACTTTTCTTTGTCGGCGCTGTTAATTTTCAGGAGCGGCTGCAGATGCTCGTGGTGGGTCTTCACATTCTGGTTATCCACGTAGACGTCGTAGAGATCCCGCTTCTCCTCAAAGATTTTCTCCGTTGTGCCTGCCGGAAACAGAGGAAGAGAACGGGTTGGGCCCAGTCTACGTTAGTGAAATCGGTATTCATAACCATCAGTTTATTTGGATGCCACTCTGCCACAAAGCATCCCCACATGCAGCCACACACACAATGAAACAGCACAGTCTTAGAAAATGCTGCCCATTATCCCTTAGGTACAGACTGTTAAGGCAAGGCTCCACGAGGGGGCTGGAGGGTGGCAACACGAGAACAGGCCTTCTCTGCAGTGGCTCCCCATTGTTGGAATGCTCCCCCCAGGAAGTTCAGCTGGAACCTTCATTATACAGTGGTACCTTGGGTTACAGACACTTCAGGTTACAGACTCCACTAACCCAGAAACAGTACCTCAGGTTAATAACTTTGCTTCTGGATGAGAACAGAAATTGCACGGTGGCAGCGGGAGGCCCCATTAGCTAAAATGGTACCTCAGGTTAAGAACACTTTCAGGTTAAGAACGGACCTCCAGAACGAATTACGTTCTTAACTCGAAGTACCACTGTACACCTTAGGTGCCAGGCGAAAACATTCCTCTTCAACCAAGCCTTTGGCTGATCGATATCGATTTTAAATGTGTTGTGGGAGGGGTGATTCTTGGTTTGTTGTTGTTCTTACTTTTATTACAATTTCTGTATTTTAAATTTTGAAATTTTATGTTGTGAACTGCCCTGAGATCTACAGATGAAGAATATAGCATTAATTATTAATTATTATTATTATTAATAATAATAATACTGTATGTAACAGTTTCTTCTTGATTTCAGCCCAAACCCTTGCACAAGCAGAACTGGAGAATCTCGGGGTGACAAAGCAAGCAAACAAACATGTGCCTATAGAAAAGGTGTGAGGAACCTTTTTCAGCCTCGGCTGCACTGCATCATGGGAAATCTTCTGGGGGCCGCATTCCAATGGTTGGCAGGGCCAGAAGGAAAAGTGGGTGGAGCAATGGGTGTGGGTCTTACTACTGTTGTACAGCAGGCTACCTTTCAAGCCCACAAAAGCCAGGGGGTCCTATGCATGCACGCTCTTCTCTCCATCATTCTTCCAGGCAAGCAACACTCAATGTCACAGTTAAGGTGCCTGTTCCAGCCAGGCAAAGCGGTACTGGAGGGTGCAGAGCAGGGCCAGGAAGGGGCGTGGCCTCAGGAAGAGTACTGAGGGCTAGGCTAGAGAGGCCTGGAGGACTGTCCCACCCCCTTGAATGGGATGCTTCATACTTACAGGCCACATATGACACTTCCGTTTCCAGCATTTCAATGTCAGCCACATTGACGTAGAAGAAAGGCTTGGACTCAGGAACAGTCCCACCGATTCCAGGCAAGGAGACATTGGCAAGGCAGCAGCAGCAATAAACTGCAGACAAGGGCAGAGAGAAGGCATGGCATTGTCTTCATCAAAATGCTACCCCATATCCCTGCTCCCTTGCCTTTGATACAGATTCGCCGTTTCCTTTTTATTTATTTGTAACCCACTGGATTTTTGGTAGAAACTGTACATCTGGATTAAAACTTTGGGGTGTTTGTGTGTGTGTGTGTGTATAGACACACACACACATAAAGGTAAAGGGACCCCTGACCATTTGGTCCAGTCGTGGCTGACTCTGGGGTTGCGGCGCTCATCTCGCTTTACTGGCCGAGGGAACTGGCATACAGCTTCCAGGTCATGTGGCCAGCATGACTAAGTCGCTTCTGGAGAAGCAGAGCAGCACACGGAAACACCGTTTACCTTCCCGCCAGAGCGGTATCTATTTATCTACTTGCACTTGGACGTGCTTTCAAACTGCTAGGTGGGCAGGAGCAGGGACCGAGCAACGGGAGCTCACCCCGTCACAGGCATTCGAACCGCCGACCTTCTGATTGGCAAGTCCTAGGCTCTGTGGCGCCACCCGTGTCCATATATATATATATATATATATATATATATATATATATATATGATGGCATTTTGATGAGTACAATGTTGTATGGATGCAAACCTTGCATGCAGAAACAACACCAAGTCTGTAAACAAAGAGCCATGTGGAGGCACTCATCGTTTCTGAAACAGCTGCCCTCATGAGCAAGCAGGCACACAAAAATCCAAATGCTATTTTTGTTTTATCATCAAATCTTTTCTTTTTTAAAAAAAACTCCTGTTGGTTTTTCTTTATATGAAACAATTGATGAGTTATCAGTAAGAAGATCCTTTCCACAAGACACAGCGTACCAACTAAGATCAAGGACTCAGCTAAGATTTATATGATGAATGAACAGCTCTACTTTCTCACCTACGGAGCACAGAAATGTGCTTGGTTCCCCCCTGGCCATTATGCCCAAAACTCAGCCAAGAGGTGTCACAATAAGGCAGCAATCTTATACCCACTTACCTGGCAGTAAGTCCCACTGAACTCAATGCGACTTATTGCTGAGTAGGCAAAGGGTTGCACTATAAAACACAGAAAAGCCCTAACTAGGGTTAGGAGAGCTGGAGAAAAAATTCACATTGGGCAACCAATGGTTTCAGATAGCATATGAGTAGACAAGTCTAAAAAGCCCAGGACACAAATTTTCATGGCCCTCTAGCAGCTGTGGTGGCTCATTTACCAGTAGCAATGTATTTATTGTTAACTCTGGAATTATATATATACTCGGTTCTGACCAAACTAGCCTCTCTGGAGGCTTTTGCTCTGGGTAAATGAGCCAGCATAGCCTCTAGAAGGCCGTGGAAATTTGTGTCCTGGCCTACCATGTACTATCTGAAACCAGAGGGGTTAATAGGCTGTCAGATGTGACAACCTGCGGATTAGCATTCAGATCTTTTGAAATGCTGCCCCTGTTTTGTTCTGGCTGCAGGCATTTCTTTTCTCTCGCTGCATTTTGTTTTGCGTTTGCTGTCTCAAACCTGCAGCAATATCTTGTGTGGATTACGTTTTTTTCACAGTTTCATACACCGCTTTGGAATCTGCTGGTGCAGGGCATTTAGAAAGAAACAAGCAAACAAACAGCAGAGGGGAGAAACTTTCACCGTGCGCGATTTGATAACACAGACCACATCTCCCATTTTCTACGTACCTCTATAGCAGACCACCCCTACGGGAGGCGGGGAAAATATCAAAATGCGTTTCCGAAGCAAGGCGAACTTCCAGAGAGTCAGGATCTGCTCGCCAAAGAACTTAATGAACTGAGACATACAGCCTGCAGGGTGCGTGATCTGCAGCCAGATAAAAAAACAGAGCAGGGAGTTAGCAACGAAACAGATACAAGATGGCTCCCATTTTTGCTGCTGAGGTGATGACTGCAAACAACAGATCCAAGAAAGGGGAGGAGAAGTACCCTGGAGCTTCGAATGTCCAGAAACTTCTATCCTTTCAGGCAAACAGAAGCAATGGACCACACAGCTCACTTTGCAACCTTGGGCAAAACCTCCCTCTCAGCTTATCCTAACACACAAGGTTGTGAGGGTACATTGCGGAAGGTGGGGAAGATTCATGTACGTTGCCCTGAACTCTTTGGAGGAGGAGACGGAGGTGGATAAAAATGGAAGAAACAAACAAATAAAAACACTTTTCTGTAGAACACCTGCTCTACTCCTCGTTGTGAATTAGAGCAGTAAACTGGGTGATAGAGTGCACTGAATTTCCCAACTTTCCAAATTCCAAAATGAGAGCTGCTAATAAGTTGTAACCTGACTTGGGAATTCAATATATTTTGGTTAAATTAATATAATTTGGTTTTGCTTGGTAAGTAAAATATGTGCAAAATTGCAGAGAGATCATTAAAAAATGATTGCCAAGTACTTATAGTTGTATATATTTATATTATTATTTATTTATCTATCTATTTATTTATTTAGCAGTAAATGACATCTTCAGAAGGCAAAATTAAAATTATTCGGTTTTCCAAAAGCAGTTTATGTGCTTCTTCAACAAACGTAAGACTTACCAAGCTAAATGTGCCCAATCACAAACATAATGTCAGCTTTGAATTACTAACATCCAAAAACATTTTTAAAGGCCCCTCACAATGAAGAAATTTGCAAAAAATTAAGTTTCATGCCCTACTGTCACAGAATGCAAGAGGCCTCCAGGGATCCATCTTGGCCGCTAGCTAAAGCTACTTCGTGGCATCTGACCAGTGTGGATCATTGGCACGCTCTGTTTCATGCGAAGCTCAATAACCGCAGCCTATTTCTCACCTTCATCTCTGGGTACATGTATCTGTGGATGGAAGGCAGCCAGTGGACGGTTTGCTGGGAAACAAGAGTGCCAGCAGGGAGGACCCCTTTCTTGTCGTCATAAAATGCCTCCAGGTGAGAGTAATGCCCTGGCATCTCCAGCTGATGTCTGTAAGGCAAGCAGAAAAGCAAGTCACAAAGGGTAACCAGAGAACAACCCTCCATTTGCAAGCCAACACTATCAGTTTTGCATCAGTGGCACCTGCTGGTCCCTCCTGCCAGTTCTGGCTCTTTGGTGGTCACATGATTCCTTTCCTATAAGAACGCAGGATGAACCTGCTGTTCACACAGGGAGCAACCAGATGCCTATGGGAAGCCAAAAAGGCAGGACCTGAGTGAAACAGCACCCTCCCACATGGCTCCTGGTGCAGCACAGCTTCCATGCTTAAGCACCTGGTGGCCTAAACAGTAGCATCCAGCCTCCATGCATGCGTCTTTTCAGTGCCGTTATGTATTTCACTTACGAATTGCTTCCTACGAGGCACCTTGCGGTGGTTTGCAATGAAACAAGAGCGCGTTGCAAACAATCGCAAACATAAAAACAGTCAAAACGACTGCATTTATAAAAGCAAAAAAAGGCATTGTGCATAAAACCATTAAAACTACAATTACATATATAGACAGTGGTACCGCAGGTTACATACGCTTCAGGTTACAGACTCCGCTAACCCAGAAATCGTGCTTCAGGTTAAGAACTTTGCTTCAGGATGAGAACAGAAATCGTGCTTGGGCGGTGCGGTGGCAGCAGGAGGCCCCATTAGCTAAAGTGGTGCTTCAGGTTAAGAACAGTTTCAGGTTAAGAACGGACCTCCGGAACGAATTAAGTAGTTAACCCGAGGTACCACTGTAATTTGTTTCATGTTCAGTACATATACCAACAACATTCACTTGGGAGGCTTGTTAGAAAGAGAAGAATCTTCAACAAGTGCCTAAAAGACAACAGAGGTGGTCTGACTTCTACGCGTCCCCGCTGGAAAATGACTTGGCAAAGCGGGTCATCCAAGTCACATCTGAAACCATCCCAGAAAAGCCACCACGGTATTCCAGCACAAACTAAACATTTCTCCCGAACCACTTTATGGTCCAGTAACAACCTCCCTCCCATGCTCCCTTTTTTTCTAATAACGTACCTGACCTGGTTCTCCAGGAAGTGCATGTATCTATACAGCAGGGTGTAGGATGGAGAAAGAATCCCCACAGACTTCATCCGAGCGCCACGCTCTAACTCGCTCTCCACAGGCATGTTGGCGAAACAGGCCAAGCCGAAGCAAAGGCCTTTCCGGAAGTAACTGGAAAGGAAGATAGAATGGGAATAAATAGGCAAACTGGATTGGGGAAGGCATGCAGGGAAAGCAGGATGGAGACACGGTGCTTCCTGGATTGCAGGGGGTTCGACTAGATAACCCTCAGAGTTTCTCCCAAGTCTACAATTCTATGATTTTTCCAGATGCGCATGTGTGTGCACTAAAGACGCACTGAATTTGGACGCGAATCACATTTGCTTGCTTTCCAGAACAGCAGCTGGATTGGTCTGTTGTGCTACAAGAAAATAAATCCCTCTGCATAGTTCTCTGAGAGTTACTCCATGAAACCAAGTTGGCCTTACTTCAGAGTAGACCTGCCCAGGACTAGGAAATTTATTTATTATTATTATTATTATTATTATTATTATTATTATTATTATTATTATTATTTATACCCCACCCTCCCCAGACAGAGCCGGGCTCAGGGCAGCTAACACCAGTAAAATTACAGTAAAAACATACGGGGGGGGGCACAATTTAAAATACAGGTTAAAATGCAATTTAAAATCCATCCTCATTTTAAAAGTAGCCCATAGATCAAAACCATAAGGGTTCTAATTTGAGAGCACCATGATGAGAGTTGAAGGAGGGCAGTCTTTATGCTGGGCTAGTTAATCCAGAACGTTTAGTCTCTGGGCTCTCCCCGCCATCAGCTCTGGCTCTGCTCACAACTAATGGGCTGCCTCCAACGGGTAACTCCATCTGCATCAACCAGGTGCTGGTGTGGGTATCTGTGCACAGAGCAAACCTTCCCTCCCCCCCACACACACCCCAAAGCCCTTGCAATATGCACTCAAACAGGAGAGTAAGGGCGGGGTATAAATTCAACAAATAAATGATTATATAACAAATATACGCTGTTAGTCTACAATGGTAATCGCCTCGTCCATTTCATCAGGGGCAGTCTGTGCCGAAAGGACACGCACAACTGAACAGCACAAGCAGGACCCTGGGGACGTTTTGTACACTCACATGAAATCCGACTGAACTTTATGGGACCCGCTGGCCATGGATTTGAACTCGACGCCTTCCAGGTCAATGTCTTGCGGCAAACACCACTCAACCATGTTACCTGTGGAGGAGAGGAGAGAACGCAGATGAACACACACCTGGGCACAAACACCAAGGCAATTGGCCTGAACGTATTATGCAGACGTGCCTACAACCGTCAATGCCAGGTCATTAATTCTGCTAGCCATGGGGAGGAAGAAGAGGCTACGAATGGCAAACTGCTCCTCAACTCAAGAGTCCCACACCAACCTCTCAGATCCAAGCAGAGTGGCTGGGGAAACCCAGCCAGATGGGTGGGGTATAAATAAATGATTATGATTATTATAGAGCAGAAAGAAAGATGGGAAGCAGGGCCACTCCATCAGCTCAGCTGAAAGAAGAGCAGTTTTTGCCTCCTTCCCTCCTTGAACAGTTTTCCATTGCTGCTGGTCTTTACAAGCACTCTGTAAATAAGATATAATGCCTGAGCTCGCTTTCACCCCCTCCTCCTGCCCAATCTCTTTTCCTCTTGTGTCGTGTCTTTTAGACTGCAAGTCTGGGCGCAGGAGCTGATTTAATAGAGATATTTGAAAGGCACTTTGGGAGCCCTTTGTCAGCTGAAAAGTGGGGTTAAAATGTTTATATAAGTCCATCTAGTGCAATAGGGCTATCTCTGACAGGCCAGAACTCTCAAGGCAAAGATAGACTTTTGACTTGATCCTTTTAAAGTGGAGATGCCATCTATCTTCCACATGGAAAACCTGTCTCTGCTCAGTCCTCTTGAGTTATAGTCCCTCCTTAAAATCTGTGCCTCTCCTGCGCCCTTGTCCTTTTAGTTATCTTTACTGATTACACAGTTATCCAGCCCTTCATCGGAGGAGCTTGTGTCATCCTCACAACCACCCAGTGAGGTAGGTTAGGCTGAGAAAGTGCTTCGGCCCAAGGTCACCCAGTGAGCTCCACGTCTGATGACAGGAGCCAGCCACCAGTAAATCACACGGAGCAAGTTGGAGTTGACTCTTTATTAGGAAAAAACAGGGTCTGCACAGGAGTGCCAGGCCTAATGAGAACAACAACTCATCTCTGGTCGGTCTTGCCCCCATGAAGCAGTTGAGGAGGCTGCAGGCCCCTGCCTCCCCACAGCTGCCTAAGTCCCCTCTTCTCCAGGGTTTTCCCCATGCAATCTGAAACTTTGCCTGTGTGAAGCTAACTTCTCAACCCTTTTCATGCCTCTTTTGGTTCTGGGAGACCAAGGGGGAAGGGAGGGAGCTAGTTGCAGCAGGAGAGGGAGACACCTGTGGTTCCTCACCAGCTCTGGCTCTTGGCCCGCCTTATCTCCATCCTCTGCTTCTGCCTTTGCTTCTGGACTGCTCTCTGCCACAGCCTCTTCCTGCTCACTAAGTCCTGTTACCTCTTCAGCCTGTGACACCTCTTCCCAGTCTGTTCCCTCTTCTCCCTCTGCCCACTGATCGTCGTCTCACCACCACTCCCCAGGCTCTGAGCCTTCTTCCCTTGGGGGTTCCCCAACTGTTGCTTCCCACCACTCCTCCATATCCAACCGGTCCATCACACCCGAGTTGGGATTTGAACCTAGGTCTCCATGGTCATGATTTGACACTCTTAACCAGGCATAGGCAAACTTGGCCCTCCAGATGTTTTGGGACTACAACTCCCATCATCCCTGACCTCTGGTCCTGTTAGATGGGAGTTGTAGTCCCAAAACATCTGGAGGGCCGAATTTGCCTATGCTTGCTCTTAACCACGGTATCAGACTGGCTTTCCACACCACACCGCCACCTGGGTGAACTTAGTCACAAGGGTGACGTTGATTGAAGGTTGCCTCTTACGAAACCTAGCTCCACCAAAAACACAACATTTTTTTCTCCAGGAGAGACTGCGAAGGCTGATCCTCAAAATAGACGCTGCCACACTCAATACTTTTCAAGGTGAAACACGACCAGCATAGCAAAGGGTGGGGAAAATACTTGAAAAGCACCCACTGCAACGGTTGTAAATTTTAGCTGATGATTGCAGGCTGTTTATCTCAGATGGGCAGAAATGACAAGCTAGGCCCCAAAAATAACAGCTTTATTTTCCCTGTTCCAATCCACTGCCCTAAAAAACCAACAACCCTGTATCCACTGGGATCCGTACACTGGAAAAGCTATCAAGCCCACAAAGATGTCAATAGCTTTGCTATTATGTCATTGCCAATCGGGTTGTGTTTTATATAGAAATTTCTCATTGCATGCGCAAACATTGATCAATAAAATTATATTTAGCTGCTGAAATCAAGCGTTGCCTATCATGTTCCTTCAGGAGCCTGAGTAAGCCCTGTGCCTAGTTAAGCAATATTATTTGCTTCACGGAAAGAAAACCTTCATACATTCAGCCGTCTTAACTTAGTAGGCAGCAGAAAATTATTATTACAGAAACCACATTCTCTTTCTCCCAAGAGCTGCCTGTTTAACATGCATCATCTTTCATTCTGGTATCTAACTACTTGACTTGAGAAGCTGTGCCTCACCTCAAGCAAGTGGCCTCCTTCTGATTCCTCCTTTTACAACAAAATACACTGAAGAACATCTGATCATTCAGGGATGTGGAACCTGTGGCCTTCCAGACACTACTGGAGTCCAACTCCCATCAGTCCCAGTCAGCACTGGCAAATAGGTGGGGAATAATGGGAGTTTATGGATGTATTTATTCCCTTGATATCCGACCTTCTCCTTCAAGGAGCTCAAGGTGATGTTTGCCGCTCTCCCCACCTTTTTTAATCCCCACAACAGTGTTAGAAATTAGCCAGGGGCCAGGAACGTTTTGCGACTGGCGCAGGTCCAGCTGCGACCAAGTTGAGATCTCTGGATGATAGGTTGGCGGCTGACATCTCCACCTGCCTGTTCCCCCCAACCTTTCTTAAGCAGGTGCTTATTTATTTGCATTTATATCTCACCTTTTTCTCCAAGTAGAATGTGGTTCACCCCCCCCCCTCCTCAGTTCATTCCTACAGCAACCCTGGTAAAGAGGCTGTGACTGGCCCAAGGTCACCCAGTGAGCCTCATGACTGAGTGGGGATTTGAACCCAGATCTCCCATGTCCTTGTCCGACAATCTAACCACTACACCACACTGTCTTCCTAGGGTAGCGGCAGCTCTATAAATTAAGTAGGTAAATAGATATGGGGAAGGCAAAATGTCACTTAGAAAAGGAACTGAAATATTTTCCTGGAAGCTTGAATTTTATTCTGGATTGGTTTATTTGATGTCTGAATGTGTTGTAAACTGCTTTGAGGTTTTTTATTTAAAATATAAAGCGATATAGAAATGAAATGATTGATAATAAATTAATAATAATAATAATTCATTGCAAAAGAGAGAGAGTTGCCTAGACTAGACTAGACTATCTAGGGATGGCAGGCTTGTTGGTTTTGAATGTCTTATGCAGAATTTTTTTTCTTTTCAATTTCGTTGTTCTGTATGGGACAATGACAATAAAGATTATTGTATCATATCGTATCATATCATATCGACATTCCCTTGCAGTGACATTAATTAGTGTTTAAGGTGGCATTTGGGAATTAGCTTATATATCCGAGTTTCTAACACTGCTCTGCAAGGTAGGTTAGGCTGAGAGGCAATGAATGTCCCAAGGTTCTCCAATGAGCTTCCCTGACTCTGTATAGCTGGGAGTTGCACCAGTTTTCCGAAAGGTTTGGAGATGAACAGCTGGGTGTGGGAAGCGGAGAGAAGAGCTTGTTTGCCAGGATGAAATGCTCAGCTGCCTGGAGCGTTATCTCACCTCCAAATTTGTGTTTGTCTTAAGCAGAACAAACACAAGGAACAGGATGGGGAGGTAGGAAGGAAGAATACTGACGCTAAACAGGGCTGTGGTGGCAACTTGTTAAACCACTTAGCCGCATCTCTGCCTGCTATGGGTTCAAGTTCTGGCACTCTCATCCTTTCTGTTTAACTATAAATGAAAACCTGATCTTGATTAGAGGTGTGGCGGGGACGGGGATGAGAGACGAAGTGGTATAGTAAACTGTTCAAAACTGGTGCTTTAACTGCACCAGTTCGACAGATGAAGACAGCTAGATTTGGAACTGGGTGACCAAATGTATAAACCACTTATTCTCTTGTTTCAGCTTGTATTCCGCCTCTCAACCCGAAGGCTCCCAAGGCGGTACACAACACAACGTTAAAAGATGCATACCGACACCCCCACACAACACCCCAATAAACCAAAATAATAAAAGAACCAAATTTACAGACAATCCAGCAAAAATTCCAGTTCTCATAAATGCAATCAAGAGAACAAACAAGCAGCCTGGGCATTAAAGCCCAAGAAGTGCTGGGTACAGTAGACCTCTCTCCCCCCCCCCCCCGCCCCCTCCCAAATCCTGAAAAATAGTGTGTCCAATGCTTGGGAAACATTTATCCCTTTCCTGCTCTCTCCCCTAGGCCCGGCAGGCTCACATGAAGTCACTCCTTTGTTTGTTTTTTGTCTTGCCCAACTGATTTGTATCTCTCCCCACCTACTCACCCAGACGCACATTTTTCTTGCCACGTCACCCATTTCACGCTCATGGAGCAAGGTGCTGAGGCAAGCCCTTGCCTGGCAGACGCAGGTAAGTTTGGCTAATGGCTCCGAACAGATGGTCAGCCTCCTCTGGGAAAGGCATTTTCTCACCAAGTCACACCAAGTGTGTGTGTGTGAGATATATAACATGCCAAGTAGGAAGATGTGTGCTGTGTCAAGCAAGCTCAGTGCTTTAATTAGAAGCCTCGTAAGTCATTAGTTTTGTTTGCTTTGAGGAGGACGCAGCTGTCTGAAACAAGAATGAGGGTGCTTGGGTTCTTTTGGTCATTTGGGGGTGGTGGGGTGGGACGGGATTACTGAACCCACACCCTCGCTCCCTCATTTGAACCCTGTTCATAAAAGCTAGATTATTAGAAATGCTCTTCTGGCAGTTTCCCCCTCACCTTCACTGAGACAGGATAAGTAACCCTGGGGCTGTTCTAACGTAAAGCCAAAATATACGTAGTTTGGACACCACACAAGTGGGCATCAGGCCAGTGTGTTTGCTCCCCTTACTCCCCTCATGTCTGGAGATAATCACGTCCTATTTGGGTTTCTTGCAAATCATAGTTTCCTGGTTTTTGTCCAAACAGGCAAACCATGGTTTCACACGCCTGCAAACCAGGATAGCCTTGAGAGAGAAAAGGGAGAGGAGGTTGGGTGTGAGACTCCTCAGGACTCAAACTTGGGATGCGTCTGAAATAATCTATTGCCTTTGCAACAGAACAGGACTGCTCCTTAAAGCAAGTTTTCACCCAAACCCTGAGTCCAGGAGTCACAAACCCAATGAAACAATAGTTGCTGGAAACCATAGGAGAGGAAAGTGCCCTTGTACTCAGGCCGTGCTTGCTGGTTTCCCATAGGTTGGCTACTGTGAGAGAAAGATGCTGGACTGGATGGACTCTGGCCTGATCCAGCAAGCTCTTATGTTCTTATTGCATGTTCAATGGCATATGTCAGCCAAGCAGTGCAGCAATAGATGGTATCCTACCATAGAGATTTGAAGGTAGAGAGGCTTGGCTATTATGCATTATTCTCCAGCCCTGCACATGGCAGCACTGGAAGGGAAACCACGGTGATGGGAGGCTGAGGAATCCCTCGGTCTTTTTCTGTTTTTATAGCTGCTCCATGCAGTCATCCAATACCTGGTGTCAGTGACAGCAAAGCATCAATCTGCAGGAGGGAACTTGAGGACACGGGTCTAATAAGGTGCTCCAGACCCCCCACATCTGGCCAAGCCACAGTCCAATATCGGCTGAAGCTGACCCAGACAGAACCAACCCAAAACATTTTGCAACCCAAGTCCAAGCAGTGAATGGTGCCCTGATTCCAGTCAAAGCACACAGCACACAAAGCCAATCAAAACGTTTTGGCACCGCAAGCAGAAAAGTCCACAAACGCCTCCCCCATTTCTCCCCTGGCAGTGAAAATACAATACAGTGGTACCTCGGGTTACATACGCTTCAGGTTACATACGCTTCAGGTTACAGACTCCGCTAACCCAGAAATAGTACCTCGGGTTAAGAACTTTGCTTCAGGATGAGAACAGAAATCGTGCTCTGGCAGCACGGCAGCAGCGGGAGGCCCCATTAGCTAAAGTGGTCTTCAGGTTAAGAACAGTTTCAGGTTAAGAACAGACCTCCGGAACGAATTAAGTTCTTAACCCACTGTAATAATAAATTAAATAGTGAACAATTTGCTGCCCTTTCATAACTTCCAGAATCAACCACCTGAGGCGACTGCTTCATTCTGTCTAACAGTGGACTCAGGTAAAGAAAGGACAGGGGTCATTACATAGTTATTTCTTCTGGGCAGAGAAGAGAGGTGCTTCTGCACTCTTCCCACAAACAGCAAATATCTAGGTCACACCTGCACTATACATCTGAAGCCTTCTCATGCCCCTTTAAACAGTCTTGACCCTTGGTTTCCCACAAGTGGTATCATACCAATTTAAATGTAAAGTGCAGATGAGTTCCCAGTTAAACTTTTTCCCTTCCCTGTTTCAGCTTCTACTTCTCTCTTGCGTTCTGCGGAATGCACACACAACGATAAAGCCAAAACAACAGTATTTATAAAATGGAATGGCATGCGCCTCACTGAGGAGATGCACCCATAAATTACTCCCACAACCAGGTTGGATTTTATTTAAATCACTAGTCAGTAAGACTTGATTTAAATCTTTTTTTCTTTTCTTTTTTACAAAAAGACTCATTCTTGCTGGTATAATCTTAATATTTACAACCAGAGGAAGGTTTCGTTTTTGGAATAATACAGTTATATAAAAAATGACTGATTTGGTTATACTATTAGAAATACATAGAGAGATAATTACGAAATTGTTTTGAGGTTTAACAAGTGAACTGTTTATATTTGGACAACTTTTCTGATGTACTTTATTGAAAGGAGAAAATAATCATTTCCTTAATAACAATTTAAACAATTTAACTAACAATTTTAGTTTAGTTTAGTTTAATTTAGTTTAGTTTAGTTAAACAATTTATTTAACTAAAGCAATAACATATGTATCCATATATATGTAGCATATGTATCCATGTTTTTGTTTGTTTTTTTAAAAAAAACTTAGACGGAGTTTTAGCACACATGAAAAACTTAAAACAAATCCTTATTTCCTGATGAATAGAGTTTGGACTATAATGTAACTTAAACAGAAAACTATCTTTAGAAAGATTTTTCCTTCAAAAGCATTTTATTTTAAAAATCCAATTTAAATCAAAAAAAATGATTTAAATTTTTAAAAATCCAATTATTATTATTATTATTATTAATCATTGATTTTTATCCACCCTGCCCACAACCCTGGCACAAGTGCATTCCATACCGTACTCATTAGAGCACTGAGACTATGGGGAAAGAAAAACGCTTCCCACAACTAAACAAGGCAGTTTAAACAGCGGGAATTTGGGTATCACTGCAAGTTCTACCCTAAGGGAAGAGGTCTAGATCTTGGACAGGAGCACAATAGTCCCCTCCTACTGCAGTTCACCTGTAACTGGTATTTGCGCTGCCTCTGACACTTTCATACCGTACAGTTACACACTTTAAGCAGCCATGGCTTCCCTCGAATAATCCTAGGAGCTGTCGCTTGTGACGGGTGCTGAGAGTTACTAGGGGACCCCTATCCCCCTGACAGAGCTGCAGAGTTCTCAGAGTTCTCTGCAAAGAAGGACTGAGTGCCAAACCACTCCAGGAAATGTTCGCTGCGAATGTGGCCACAGACATTCTGAATAGTAGCCGCTGATGTTAACTGATAGCGCGTGTTTGCAGGGGATAAGGAAAGTCCTCCACAAAGTGACTAATTCTGACATCAGGAAGACTTTCAATTGAGCCCAAAAGCAGCCCCAAGATTAGAACTGCAAATTTGTGGTCAGGGAAATAATAGCGAGGCAATCCAGACTTTACTTCCTCCCATTCCTCAACATTCGCAAAGAACGTAACTGGTAAGGCGAAAGGGGAGGGGGGAGAGAGAGTCTGTTGATGTTGTCATTCGCTTCCTTCCACAGAAGAAGAGGCAAAAGAACTTTGTCACATGAGGGGATGTGAGAAAACAGTGCATGGTGTTTCTATTTAAAACTGCTATCCTAGCCTGTGTGATATTTAAGCTACCGTTTCGTCATTAATCATTTTATTTTTTAATATCTAGAAATGACATCTTGCTATAACTTCCTTGTACTTTTAAATGCATTTGTATTTGCATATTTGGACAGCACTGCGGCTCGACTGTTTGTGCAAGTAGACATAAATCCATAAACTGTAATTTGAATTTTTCACTAGTGCTTAACCCATGGATACTAAAAACAAAAACAAAAAACCCCACTTCTCACTGTAGTCTGGTTGAGGCTGGTACTGTCTGCGAGCCTGTCTACATTCATAAATGACCAACAAATGACTCCACCATTTTTTCGAAGACATCCAAGGGACAGACTTGCAGCCAAAACTCAGGGAAGGCAACAGAGGGGACAAAAAGATGTGGGCAAAGTTGCAGGAGAATACAGTGACATGGGAAGATGCCTTATACAGTGGTACCTCGGAAGTCAAACAGAATCTGTTCCGGAAGTCCATTCGACTTCCAAAACATTTGGAAACCAAAGTGTGGCTTCCGAAAACAGACGTTCGGGTTCCAAAGAAGGTTCGCAAACCAGAACACTCACTTCCGGGTTTGTGGCATTCGCGAGCCAAAACATTCAGCTCGCAAGGCATTCAGAATCCAAGGTAGGATTGTACTGAGATCAGACCATTGGTCCATTGCTGCCTACGATGACTAGCAGCAGCTCTCCATATTCCCAGCCCTACCACCGAACACATATGAAGTCTGAAGTCACCCTCCAAGCACTTCCAACACAGAGGGAGAGAAAAGGCAGCCTCACCAAACAGGAGGATTAGAGACCACCATGCTCCTTTTGCAAGTACTTCTTTCCTCAACCCGCCCCAAACATAGCAGCCATGCGGACACCACCAGAAGCAACATCCCAAGAACGATCTAACACGCCATCACACACCTATCCACAACCTTTTCATTACAGGTTTCATAATCAACCCAGCAGATTTTGCACCACATGGCTCGGGAATTTGCAAGGCATTTAAAGAACCCTTGAAGTTAAGTGCTCTTCAAGCGAAGCATTAATTATTGAGCTTCACAAAAGCAAGAAGCCACTCCACAGTCTCTCAAGCAAGGCCAACTCAAGTGGCTAAGACAAAACTGGATGCATGTATGTAAACTGCCTTGGCTGAGCATGGGCAGGGAGGTGAGCCATCAATACCTGAATTAGGACCAAATAAGATATAAGCTACTTGAACGAACTTGTTGAAGGCGAGCGTGGCATCGGCCAATGCTACAGGTTACCCTGGAAAAAGAATCAGCTGGAACGCAGCCCAATCCTTTAGCGTTTTTGCTCAAGTTCAATAGGACTTTATTCCATACAAGAAGAATTGTAGGACTGTCATTGTAGGATACCCAGGTCATTTTAGGAAGGCCTAAAAAGGCTAAATAAGAGCTTAAGAGCCATGTTAAAGGTAAAGGGACCCCTGACCATTAGGTCCAGTCGCGGACGACTCTGGGGTTGCGGCGCTCATCTCGCTTTATTGACCGAGGGAGCCGGCGTACAGTTTCCGGGTCATGTGGCCAGCATGACTAAGCCGCTTCTGGCAAACCAGAGCAGCGCACGGAAACGCCATTTACCTTCCCCCCAGAGCGGTACCTATTTATCTACTTGCACTTTGATGTGCTTTCGAACTACTAGGTTGGCAGGAGCAGGGACCGATAAACGGGAGATCACCCCGTCGTCATGTTAGAGAGGGTCAAAGGCTTCTCACTGTTTTCACCTGGCAGATGCCCCTAGGATTCCTGCAAGCAGAAGCTGAGTGCAATTGCAGTCTCCCCACCTGAGGTTTCCAGAAACTGGTATTCATATTGCCTCCCATAACATGATCGACCTAGCTGGTAGACACTGATAGACTTATCCCCCATGAGTTTTATCTAATCCTCTTTTAAAGACAAGCTGGCAGCTGTCACCCTATCTTGCAGCAGCTATGATGTTATCTTTTTTATTTAGACAAAATGTTTTTTTACTTAAACAGGCTTTTGGCCTACAAGCCGGCTTGTGAACATACTGAAACTGGTTTTCACTAGGTTTTTTAAATGACTGATGTTTTTTTACCTGTCTTGTTTTTAAATGGTGTATTTCACAGCTATTTCTATATCTATTTTTAATATATTTCATTGCATTATTGTTGTTAGTTGCCTTCAGTAACCTCCAGTGAAAAAGCAGGAAACAATTTTAAAAAACAAAACCCACACAATTTGCATATATTTCCAAAGAACTTGTTTAAACTGTTGAAAACCTGCCACATATTCATGCAACAGGATGTAGGTAAAGGACACAACACAAGAAATGAGGAAATATTGAGCCACTCCAAAAAGATTCACGCTGCAGAAACTTCACAGTGAAAATGGTACTCAGTTTTGCTTATCCTTACAAAAGCAAGGCTGGGCTTAATTCTTCCTGTTAATGTTCAAAAACAAAGATTACTCCAGGAATATGCGTCAATGCCTTTAAGCATGTGCAGAATATTTTTCTCCCCACCAGCCAAGTAACCACAAACAATCCTTGTAAAGCTGGAGTTAAAGAGCAGGACATCCAGGATCAATAGCATTTGGGAGCTTTCTGATGCCACAAATCTCTCATTTTAACACAAGGGTTGCCAACCTTTTTGTGCCAATGGGCACATTTGCAAACCGGATAAACTATTGCTGGCACCCCACAACATTTCCAATGGGCAACAACAGAATTTACCCATTTCAGCCAGAAGGGAAGGGACCCTTCTGGTTACAGGGAATGGCTTTGCAAGCACGCTGGTGACCTCTAACAGGTTTCATACTATATCGGCTTAAGACAGTCCTTCCAACTACTCCTAATTGGTAACATTCATACAGAACATAACAGAAAAGATATCTTCAACTTTGCAGGTGAGAATGCAATGGGGTCTGACCCAAGGCCCATCTAGTCCATCATTCCGCTTCCCAGAGTGGCCAATAAGACACCTTTGGGAAGCCCACAAGCAGCGCTTGAAGGCAACAGCCTTCCCTTGTTATTTGGTCTTCAGAAACTGGTAGTCTGTGGCATATTGCCTCAGAACAGTATGGCTCCTTTTAGCCATAATGGCTGGTAAGACCCGTCTTCCTCCGCGAATTTGTTTGATCCTCCCCAAAAGCTACCTAAACAAACCCACAGCTCATTGCTACATTCTGTGGCAGCGCATTGTGTAAGGCAGTGCAGTGCTTCTGGATGATGCTGGACTACAAATCCCATCAGTCTCAAGCAGCATGGCCAATGGCTGTGGTTGATGGGAGTTGTAGTCCACCAGTATCTGAAGGATACCCCATTGGCTACCCTGGTTGCAAGTTAAGATACGTAGTGAGAAGCGATACACCCTTTTTGTCCATCCACAATCAACACCCATCAATGTAATTGGGTAATTCCAAGTATTATGGGAGATGGAGAGAGAGAAATCCCTTCATGTCTGCCATTAAGAGCAGCAGAGACGGACAGACCAACCTGGGCATTTAAGGGTACTAGGAAGTCCTCTTGGGACAGCTCCACCAGAACAAGCACAACTGTGCACTTGTGCAATTCAATGACACTTCCACTGGAAAACGTCCCAGAGAATCAAGCGCCATGTTCATGGATGCACCAGTGGGGAAGGGGGGACCATGTGTATTTTTCACACCAGGCATCCAAATGCTTTGGGCTAAGCCCCTGGAGTTGTACCCTGAAGTTGCAGTTTGAGAGGTCAAGGGTCAATGGTGCAGGCCCTACTGCTTCCAACAGGGCCTCTCTGAACACAGTGGGTAGACAGCGTATGACTCTATCCCCTTCCATCTCTGGAGATGTCTTCCGAAGGATACCTGTGTGGGAGGGGGATGCTACACAATTGGGGCAAACATGGCACTGTCCCACTAGCCTCAGTTTGCCCTCAGCCAGGCCCCACCTGCCTGCCTTGTCTGCTTACAACCAATCAGACCTTTCATCCTCAACGGACATCATCAGCCACCACTGAGGTGACTGCCACGAAGGGCATCCATGACTCACAGAGGGTGGAGACACTATTAAGTTTTCCATTAGGAAAAGCCTGGTGGAAAAGCAAACAGGTGCAAGTCACCTTCCCTGCCCATGGCTGATATCTTCATGGCTGATATCTTAAGAATCTCTATGGGCATCATAAGGTAGAAGGAAAAGAGGTGACACATCCCTAATGCCAACCTACCGGTTGGTTTCCTTCCTGGGAAGGTGTATGCCGACCTGCAGCAGCAGCTTAAAGGAGGGCCAGGGGAGCGCCCTTTGTGCATGGTCAGAGGAACTCGGTTCTGCCAGAAAGCAACCCAAAGGGGGAGAGACCACACACACACAAGCTTCTATTGAGGTCTTGCTGCTGTAAAGGCACCCACCACCACGCACAACCCGGGATGTCAAGGGGGGGGGATGGGTGCAAATCCGAGTCCCTTCCTCCTCCACCGGGGGAAAGGGAGATCCGGCGAGGGCATCCCTAAGCGATTCCGCTGCAAGCAGCCCTTACCCGTGCGGGGATCGAAGGTGACCACGAACACGGCCAAGATCTGGTCCTCCTCCACCTGCTCGGCTCCTTCCTGCTCCTGGAGGCGCCCGCCGGGGCCGCCGCCACCGCCGGCGGCTGCCTCCCCCTTGACGCCAGAGCAGGAGCCCCCCCAGCCGCCGGGCTCGCCGGACTCCGGGAGGGAGACGGCCGGGCCCTCGGCCCAGAAGAGCAGCGGCGCGTCGTCGGCTTGCTCCACCATGGCCCAGCCAACCAACCAGCCAGCCAGCTGCGGCGCTTGGCGGAGCCGAGGGGCGGCGCTTGGCGCGCTCCGACGACGCCCGGCCCCCTCGCTTCCCGGCCCGGCCAGCCAGACGGGGCCTTGTGCCGGCTGCGGGCAGCTGACGCCCAGCTCGGAGGAGGGTTGCTCGCCTGCCTCTGCCCGCGATCCTCTTGGTGCGCAGGGAACCGGCCGGCTGCAAGCCCGTGTGCGCGCTGGCGGCCGCGCGCAAACTTGGGAGGTGGCGCACGGGCCTCTGGACGCTTGTTCGGTGGGAAGGAAAAGTCCCGAGTAAACACGCGCAGCGCTGCACCTGAGAGCCTAACAGCCCAATGCGCTACCTGTAAATCCCCCACCCCATTAAACTGCTAAAGAACTTGCGCTGCAAATTCTTGTAGCCTTTTGCCTTTCTTAAAAGGCTTAACAGGGACGCACGCGCCCTTAAAATGAATGAAATTTTCTTCTGAGTTTGGGGGTTCTTTGTTTTCCCAGCTTTTCATGGCAACAACCCTGTGAGGCTGAGTTGCATGCTGTGAGGATTTACACCCGAGTCTATTGCTTTAACCATGTTGCTGGGTGTAAGTACTGGCCTTTTGAATGGGGCTTACTCTGTGGTAAGCGGGTTTAGGAGCCCAACCACACATATCCGAAAGAAAAAATCTGTCGGTCAAAGGGCCACCTATGAGTAAATACGCATAGGATTTGGTTGCAAGTTCCTCTGCACAGGATTACATCCTAAAGGCACATTCTCCAGGGGTGTCCAATCAGAAATGGGACTTCCTTTTTGGCACTTTGGCTTACTCACAATTATTCTCCACCAAGTTCAGTAGGACTTCCCTCTGGACTTGCCAATATGTTGGTTTGAACTGCAAGCTAGGTGCAAGCATATGGTGCCTATTTTTCCAAAGAGGTTTACCACCCAGAACACAAACGCAATACATAACAATACAAATACTAACAAATCATAACAATTAGCTTCAGCGCCAATCAGCCAGAAAATCCATACCTGCTGCTGATACCCTTACCCTCCTCGAAAGTGCCTAATCCTCTTTTAAAGCCTTGCAAGTTGGTGGCTGACACTGCCTCTTTTGGGAATGAATTCCATGGTTTTAACTATGTGCAAAAGTCCTTTCTTTGTGTGGAGTTGTGGAGAACAACATTTCTCCAACCACTTTCTCCATACCAACTCTACAATATCCTTCTTGAGGCAAGGCGGCCAGAACTGTACACACTACTGCTCCCAAGTGCAGTTACACCGCAGATTTCAATAACTGCTCTGTGTTTTATTTTCATTTCCTAATGATACCTAGTACCGTGGTACCTTGGGTTAAGTACTTAATTCGTTCCAGAGGTCCGTTCTTAACCTGAAACTGTTCTTAACTTGAAGCACCACTTTAGCTAATGGGGCCTCCTGCTGCCGCTGGAGCACGATTTCTTCATCCTGAAGCAAAGTTCTTAACCCAAGGTACTATTTCTGGGTTAGCGGAGTCTGTAACCTGAAGCGTATGTAGCCTGAGGTACCACTGTATGGAATTTGCCTCCCCCCCCCCCGCCCCACTGCTGCCACACACTGTGTCAACATCTTCAGTGAGCTGTCTACTGTGACCCCCAAGGTCTCATTCCTGGTAAGTTTAGACCCCATGAGCGTATCTGTGAAATCATGTCCATCTGGAGATGTCCTTTTGGACCTCTTTGCCACCTTCTTTCTGTTTTAGCCACTCTGAACAATTTTGTATCGCCAGCAAACCTGGCTACCTCACTGCTCACCCATACTTCTCTTGGGCAAGCACTTTCCAATGCTGAGGGAGCTGCATGGATGCAAGTCCTTGCAGGGTGGACCATGATGAAAAACAGGAAGCTATATAGGGAAGGGAACTGCTCTTAAGTGGCATTTTGCAAAACCTCAATCCCAGCATGCACTGTAAGGCCAGACCTGCAATTCAGTAGGTTAAGCAGGAAGGAGAGAGCAGGAAATGGTATGGGGTCATTTTGAACACAGGTGATGCTGTGCTTTTAATTGTTGGTTTTTAATGGCAGTGGGTTGGAGCACTTATAAATTCTGTGAGGGCATTATTAAGGGCCAGTTTTTCCAGTCAGAATGGGCTATGTCAGAAAATGTTTGCTAGCTGGCTGGGTGCCTTTGCATCTGGCTGTGGCATAGGGCCTTCCTTCTGGAGATAAGTGTAAAGGGATTATTATGTGGGGCTTTTCTCTGCCTAGTTTCTGTATGTACTGACTTAACCCCTTGTGCGAGGGCAGCTGTGGACTAAATGCTTATTCCTGATTAATATGAGACCTGTGTGCAGCCACAGACTATTCACGTTTACTTGGAAAAACTCCCAGTGAGTTCAGTGGGGCTAATTCCCAAAGCAGTGTACATAGAATTTCAGGGTTAATATAATAATGCCCTTATTCCTGAGTCTCCTCAGAGTCTTTCTTTCTCTCCCTTACTATTTTTCTTTTTAAAATGCTGTCTTATTTTCAAATGGAGTATGTCTTCTCACGCCAGTGTAGCTGTGGGATTATTCAAAATGGACGTCTGTATATTGAGTAAAAGCTGAAAACTAGCTCTTGCAAGCAAATACAACTCTGGGGACAAAGTCAAGGTAGTTTGTGTGGCCTTTGCATTGTGTGAAATTGCGCAATTGAGAAGATTGAAGGGGAAAGTATCTAAGAACTTTGTTTTGAAGGAATTTGTTCCTGGAGCCTTAGGCTAGGTGTAACTTCCAGGGCTGAGACAGGTATTGCAAAAGGCTAATATCTGGGCTGTGTGTTTTGTTTCTTTCCAGCAACCATGGATGACTGGGAGAGCAGTAGTGGTAATAACTTCATCCAGAAGCTGGATTTTTCAAGTTGTGGAGAAGACACTGAGTTGGAAGAAGACAATAGCATGCAAGAGGAGGAGCCAAGTCATGTCACCCCTCAGAAAAACTGGGAGACTGGGAACTGGAGAGTAAACTGTCCTGTTCCGGTCACCCCACAGAGGCAGCTGGATGATCTTTCTTTCCCAAAATCGTGGGCAAGTCCAGTGAGGAAAGGTAAGGAATCTCTGAGGAAGAAACCTCTCCCTTTGGAAGATTATCCTGGGACGCCGCTGCACTACATCACCTGGCAAAAGCTCCAGCTCTGTGACACCCCACATACTCCAAAGGTAAGGTGATGTGGTGTGTGTATTTATATGGCACATTGTGTATAAATATTCTCAACAGGGGGGAGGCAGCTTTGGTTGCAGTTTAGACTTTCAACGTGGTTGAGGAGTCTTTGTGAGCGTCCTTTTTTTCATTCCACAAATCTTAATATTTCTACTATAACTTTTAGACCCCATCTTCCTCCAAGGGGCTCACGAAGTGGCGTACATGGTTCTCCCCCTCCACATTTCATCCTCAGAACAACCCTGTGAGGTAGGCCATGAGGCCATGACTGAACTGGGGCCTGGTGAACTTCATAATAGAATGGGGATTTCAGCTCTAGTCTTCCAGGTCCTAGTCTGATATGCTAACCTCTACACCATGTCTCTGGTGCCCTGCACTTAGCAGTGTTTTTGGGTATGTGTGCTTCCTGAAAACAGCGTGATAACCATGGTTGGACTTTTCTCCAAGCACAGGAAGGTGGGGTGGCTGCTTACTGGATGTCTTCCAGTTCTTTATGCTTGGGGGGTTTTTAAGCGAAGTCTCTCTTACTTTTAAAGAAATGATCGTGCAGAACTCTCTTTTTAAGGGCTTCCCTTGAACAAAATCATTTGACATACTAATCTCAAGTGCTTGGTAGCCAGCTTCCCTATCTTCCCATGCTTTAATTTGTAGCTCAGGGGAAGATGTCATGAGGCAGCTCGTCCCATGGGTCTTCCTGAGATCAGGAAGTGTGGGCAGCTGGCAAGACTGCAGAGTGCTGGAGAAACGATTCACAGAAAGAGAAGTGCACAGGCCACCTCGCAAATGGTACGATGAGTTCAACTGTGTGTGGACTGAGATTCTAAAGTACCATATGCATAAGCCAGAAAAATAGAAAACTCTCTCAAATGACAAGAACTGCTGAGAATTTGGGGACAAGTTTCGTCCTAAACCACAGAGCCTGGGGCTTGCCGATCAGAAGGTTGGCGGTTCGAATCCCCGCAACTGGGTGAGCTCCTGTTGCTCAGTCCCAGCTCCTGCCCACCTAGCAGTCCGAAAGCACGTCAAAGTGCAAGTAGATCAATAGGTACTGCTCAGGCGGGAAGGTAAACAGCGTTTCCGTGCGCTGCTCTGGTTCGCCAGAAGCGGCTTAGTCATGCTGGCCACATGACCCGGAAGCTGTCTGTGGACAAACACTGGCGCCCTCGGCCTGTAGAGCGAGATGAGTGCCGCAACCCCAGAGTTGTCCGTGACTGGACCTAATGGTCAGGGGTACCTTTACCTTTCATCCTAGAACCAGACTGAACACTCTTAACTGCAAATTCCAATGTCCCACATCAAACTTCCAGAGAGGCAGCCAGCACCATTAAACACTGTTAGTTTACAAAGCCCACAAACTCATCTCTCTCCTTCTCTGATCTGGTTTACACATATAACACTAAACTATAATTTAGGGTTATGTGAATGAGCCTGGCTGAGCCTTGGCCTCTTTTTTTTTTTTTTTTTGCTTTCCACCTCCTTAGTGGTCATAAGGAGATCAGAAATCTGTTTCTGGTTTCATTGAACTGCTATTTAGCATTTTGTGTGCCCCCTGCTTAATCTTAAGTGTGGTGTATTGAAACTAGCCAGCTTCATAAACTGTGCCGGTGTGAATGTGGCATGTTTCAGTAAACCAAAGTAGTATACGGTACTAAAGTATAGTAGGTCATGGTTTGGACATAACACATAGCTATGGTTAGAATGGAAATGAGAGCTTACAGAGTGTAAGCTCTGAGTGTAGCCACACTCAAAAAGGGGAGGACATGAACCTAAAGCCCGCCCAGGTCTGTTCACATGCTCACCTAGCCCTCTATCATCTCTGTTCCCTTTCACAGATATCCACACATACCTAGATTACATCTTTAGCTTGGAGTGGAGGGATACAGGCAGTTCCACCTTCCACATATTTCCAAACTACTCAGAAAGCAACCACCACCTAGCTAACGGCCATCCTAACAGGACATACGTGGCAACTTTTCCACTGACTGTTAAGGAACACTTGCAGTCATTCTGGTGCCATTAACCTCTCCTATCCAGTGCCCCATGTCCCAATAGTATGGTACCTATAAAAGGAAGTGCTGTGCAGTGGTTAGTGTCATAGACTGAGGCTGGAGAAACCTAAGTTCAAATCTTCACTTGGCCATGAGTGACCACTCTCTCTCTCAGTTGAATATACTTCACCGGGTTGTTGTGAGGGTGCAATTGGGGAGCAGGCGAAGCATGCCTGATGCCTTATGCTCCTTGAAGGAAAGGTGGGGTGTAAATGAATTGTACACCTGCTTAACAAGTGATGCTGGGCTAGGTAGATAGAAACACCTTCACTGGTGGTTCTTCTCTCTCTGTCATTGTAAAAGCTGCACCTACATTCTCTCAGATGAATAGTTGACTGTTGAAGTTCTTTCTAATGGGTGCACCATACTGTGAGTGTATTTATATATTTTTACCATCAAAATGACTTCAAGTAGCATTGCAGGAACAAGCTTTACTTCAAAGCAGCTTCTGTCACTTCCGAAGTCCCAGGCTTAGATGTGGAGCTTCTGTGAGCTATAAAGACACAATCCTGAGTGAGTCTCTTAATTGCATTTTTGCTCTCTTAAGGTTTGAAATGGAGCAATTTAGAAAATCCCCTTCATCTTCCTGCTTGTTAAGCTGGATGCCTGCAGATCCTCCTGGCATCTGCAGTTCTGTATTTAAGCTTTGCTGCCAAAAATAGCCTACTGTGATAGTAACATAGTTGAAAGACCCCTTTTTGTGATTTAAATCCATATGGCTGACAAGGATTCGACTTGACGGGAAGTCAAAGCCTACACATGACTCTGATATTCCAGCTGCAATTTGTGTAGCAGGTGCAGCCATTGTGGATCCTTCCAGATGTGGATGGACTTCCATTATCCTAACACTGGCTTGGATGGACCTTGGTCTGATGTAGCAAGACAGGTCTTTTACATTCCTAACCCACTGGCACTTTAAAGCATAACAAAGGTGGGAAAACTGGTTCTCCAGATGTTGTTGGACAGCTCCCATGGTCCCTTTCCATAGGCCAGGTTGACTAGGCCTGATGGGAGTTGAGAATCCAACATCTGGCGGGCACTACATTGCCTACTCCTGGCTTAATGTGCTGTACAGTGGTACCTCGGGTTAAGAACTTAATTTGTTCTGGAGGTCTGTTCTTAACCTGAAACAGTTCTTAACCTGAAGCACCACTTTAGCTAATGGGGCCACCCGCTGCCGCCGCTGCACGATTTCTGTTCTCATCCTGAAGCAAAGTTCTTAACCGGAGGTACTATTTCTGGGTTAGTGGAGTCTGTAACCTGAAGCGTATGTAATCTGGAGAGTATGTAACCCGAGGTACCACTGTACAGGTATTGGTGAGTTTGGGAATAACAAGCACTATGACCTTCTTCTTTATTGCAGGATGATGCTAGTGGACTAGACTGTTCTCCGTTGACTGTCTGTTGTTGTTTTCTGTCTAGAGCCTCTTGTCCAAGACTGCTTTCCCTTCACCTGTGGGAAAGTTCCCCTCCAAAGGGATGAGGAACTTGAGGTTCACTTCCTGCCCTGACTCCGAGGAAACTCCCCCCGCTTCCTTAGTTAACATTAACCCCTTCACACCGGAGTCTTATCGGCAAATGGTTTTCCATCCCAGTGGCAAGAGGAAAGCCAGAGGGGAGCTGTGAGTGTTTTCTCTTTTTTCTTAAGAATATATATTCTATGGGGGGAAAGGGAGATACGGGGGTAGCCATCTTGTAGCCCATTGGTTTTTAATACTGTGTTGCAGGGCCTTATGAGTGAGAAGTTTGATAAGAATGGACAAGCTTCTTCTGACAGCTTGCCTGCTATAAATTTCTGACATTCCTTTGCAACAACAACAACAACAACAACAATAAATAATTTAATTATACCCTCCCCATCTGTCTGGGTTTCTCCAGCCACTCTGGGCGGCTCCCAACAGAATATTAAAAACACAAGAAAACATCGAACATTAAAAACTTCCCGAAACAGGGCTGCCTTCAGATGTCTTCTATAAGTCAGATAGTTGTTTATTTCCTTGACATCTGATGCGAAGGTGTTCCACAGGGCATGCACCACTACCAAAAAGGCCCTCTGCCTGGTTCCCTGTAACCTCACTTCTTGCAGGGAGTGAACCATCAGAAGGCCCTCAGAGCTGGACCTCAGTGTCCGGGCAGAACGATGGGGGTGGAGATGCTCCTTCAGGTATACGGGGCCAAGGCTGTTTAGGGCTTTAAAGATCAGCACCAACACAATTGTGCTTGGAAACGTACTGGGGGTCGATGTAGATCCTTTAAGACCAGTGTTATATGGTCTCGGCAGAGTGTTCTGAAAAATGCCTTCACAGTGGTTGAAGAGGCCCAACTGGGCTGGCCACATGAACTGAGCATGCGCCCTACAATCCACATAAGAAATCTCTCCAGAGGCTGTACAGTCATCTATGGAGGGGGTAGTTTGGAAGCTCCTTTATCTCACATCAGACTATTGACCCACCAAGCTGAGAATCATCTGTTCGGACTCCAGGGTTTCAGGCTGTTGACATTCCCAATCCTACCTGGTGATGCTAGGGACTAAACCTGGGATATCTTCTGCATGCAAAGCAGATCACTCCTCCTCCTTCCTCGCAGTTCTTTGCAAGATGGTTTGCGTTTCAAATGAAATCTAGTTCAGTATCCCATTCTTGCAGTGGCCAGCCCAATAGCTACAGGAAGCAAACAGCACTCTCTCTACTTGTGCTCCCCAGAAACTGGGCACCTGGGCATAGCGCCTTGAGCATCAGAGGTAGAAGATGTTTTGTTGAAGCTCAATGGGTTTGTAGGTCAATACAGCTTCTGGATTTTTGGAGGCCTTCCTGGGAGCATGGCTCTGGTGTGGGAAGGCTGTCCTGCTCAGCTGCTTCACTTCAAAACACACTCCATTGCTGTTGGGGATGCTCTGGACTTCTTGCATGAAGCAGGGTATTGGATAAAACTGTTGGGATTCTGGGAGTTCTTGGCAGAAAGGTTCTCTTAATAATATGAAGCTTTGAAAGCCTTTGCCTCAACCCAAAGAGGGCTCCTTTGTCTTTGCTGCATGTAAAGGAGACATCCAGCAAGTGCTGTGTTGATCAATAAAAGCACCACTCTAATAACCTCTCTGTGTGACTCTCTTAAACCACTGGAGCACACCGCAAAGCTAAGAATTGGCTATCTTCCTGGAGGTGGGCGGAGGGATGCAGAAAGCGTTCTGCGTTGTGTCTATTTCTTAGTGTTAAATAATAGGCTGCGTGTGTTTTGTATGTTTACAAAAAATAGATTAAAAAAAACAATAGGAAGATTATTCCTCCTCCCCCCCTGATTCTCAAAGCCATGCCTAGCTGGGGGAGCTAGCATGCAGGGAGTATTGTATGAGTGAAAAGCATAATGGCACTTGACTCTAAAGATTACTGACAATGGGTCGTGGTACATCTAATCGGATGGCCTACTGTGGAAAGACAGGTTTCGAACTTCACTGGTCCAACCAGCAGCTGTCAATTGTCAATGCGTAATCAACTGTCACTAAGCAATCAGCATTGCATCAATATGGGTTCGGATGCCAAAGGCTAACTGAGAAGCTTAATTGCTTTCAACTGCAGGAGTTATTCCTGTATCTTCAGGCACAGGAAGGGGGGGGGAAGTAGGATTTCAAAAATTAAGCTCTCTGCAGGTAGGGATGGTGGAGGATGTCATTTGGTCTGCATTTTAAAGCAAACTGAACTGATCTGCACCTCCCAGACTAATAGCACAAATCTTTGGGATTCTGCACTTCCCTGAATTTTGCAGTACTGCTGGCTCAAAAAGAAAGAAATGTACCAAAATGCATTAAGCACTTTATTCAAGAAATGCAAAGATTGGAATATAAAACAAATATTTAAGTATGTGTGTTATGATAAAATACTGTTTAAGGATATGATTAAACACAATTTTTCCTAAATTTAAAAAAAGAGAAATTGCCAAGTTACTGCAGAAATGGGACAGGGCAGGCTTATGAATAAATACATGCAAAACTTAACATGGGCGTAGCAGTTGCCCCTCTCTAGATCAGGTAAAACAACAGAAATACTTAGCTAACCAATCACGTCGGTTCTGCTTCCACCCCCGCAAGAAGAATCCTGGCTATGCCCATGAAACAACATGGGTTGGAGGTATCACCAAATCCATCCCCTAACCTCAGGTCTGTCAGAGTTGCATGAATGCTTGTTTCCAAGTGTCTCGGATTTCACAAGGACTGGGATTGGATTTCATGCCTTTAAAATGCTGCATCACTAACCCCCTCTGTCTGCAGATGTCAGGGCAGCTGTGCATTAATTTGAAATCTGAATTGATTGTAAACTAGAATGTCGATCACCCTAAATTGAGGGCTATTGCCTCTGTGGTCTTTGAGTGATTTTTTTTCTAGTGGTCTCTTATGCGGAAATGCCTACATAAATACTTCATGCGGCTTGAGAAGTTCCTGAAGTTGGTGTTTGAAATATTTAAATGGTGAAACTGAATAATAGAGTTGGGAGTTGTGTCTTGTCTTTGCAGCCGGGATGCTTCTTCACGTGATTAAACTTACCGTTTCAGGGATGATCCCAGCCAAAAAGAGAGCCAGGTGGAACCAGGGTTGCCAGCCAAGGTGAGTAGTGTGTTTCTTCAAACAAGTGCACAAAAAGCATCATGACCATAAGTTATCGGTTTAATACTGACAGAGGGAAAGCTGTTTGCGAGCCTATAGCGGCAGACAACAGTATTACTGTAACACAAAGAGTAATCTTAGCACCGACTTTCTTTTCATTGTACATTTTCCAAGAAAGCCCATAGTTTTATATTTTAATGAAATGGAGTGGGGAGGAAAAATTCGGTGGTGCAAGACAATAGTTATTACAACACCACACAGTTACTTAACAGGCTTTAACAACAACACCGTTCAAAACTAAACTATGTGTTGCATCAGAACTCTGTTTTAAGTTATAAAGTACGGCTAATAAGCTGAGGTATAGGCTGAAGGCCAAGTTGAAAGTTTACTTTGGTTCAGCTTTAAAACTACATGGAAGTTCAGCTCCCTGTTTCCTTCCAGTTCTACCCTCTCCTGCCCATTTTCAATGATTCTCCTGGTAGTAATGCACTTGCCATAAATGAACCTGGTGGAGGAGGTTTTCAGGTATTAGACTAGGACTTGGAGAACCAGGGTCAATTCCCCACTCAGCCATGAAGATCCTTGGTTGACCTTGAACCAGGCACTGTCTCTCGGTCTAACCCACCTCACAGGGTGGTTGTGAGAATAATACAGAGAGAGGGAACACCATGTATGCTAGCTTGAGCTTGGAGAAAATGTGGGGTGCAAAAGCAAAAATAACTAAAATACTCAGACTCACTGTAATGAATGGGCCTAAGCTACCAATGTTTATTGAAATTAATGGGTCTCATCTACATTGGACTAACTTTAGACGCAGCCCTGTACATGGGTTGATCATATCTTGGTCAGAAATCAACAAATTCCTAAATTTCCATTCCAAAAATCAACAAATTCCAACTTACACAAAATGCTTATTTGCTTGCTGTGTACCTTGATAAAGCTAGCTTAGGTTTGACCGTATGTGCTCCAGTCTTTTCCTCAATTAAGCTAAGTGAAATGTCCCCCCTCCCCCAATCGTAATGTAAACTCTAATAAATTATAGAACAACCTGAAGAGTACTTCCTTAGCATCAATAACAATCCAAGAAGTGAAGTGATGTCTGTGTAATGCAGTATCTGCCTTAAGATGGTGGTACATTCAAACTCCCGTCAGGCCCAATTAGCATGTGCAGTAGTCAGGGATGATGGGGACTGTAGTCCAAAACATCTGGAGAGTGCAGGAATGGAGGAAGAAGCACAGAGTTCTGGGGGCCACTGGTTTGATCTGGTTTGACCTTCACTCCTGCGAACTTGCAGGCAATGTGGTTTAGCAAGAAACTTGTCCCAGTCCATATCTAACTCTTCAGGCTTCATTAATTTGAAATGCTGCTGGGAGCATAGGAAGCGGCCGCCTACCAGGTGAGAATCATTCTCTATCTTACCAATATTGGCCGCTCTTTGGGTCAGGGTCTTTTCTAAGGGATTGAACCTGTGGCTTCCTGTGCACATAGCATGCCCTCTGCCTCTGAGTCAGCACTGATGCTATAACTTACACGCAGAGTGAATTATTCAGCCAGAGTTGTGGGCTGAGAGGGAACAGAGTGCTGACCATAGCCGTCAAAAGCAATCACATGCCAAGGGAAACAAAATGGGGCAGGGCAGGCACTTTTATGTTGGCACGGCTGCCGGCAGTATTTTGACTCAGCATATTGGATCCATTTCCATCTGCCCTGAAGGCTTTGATGTTTGTGCCTCTCCAAGTTTAATTCTAGGTTAGTGCTATGATCTACTAGGAGCTCTTAGCAGAGAAACGGTGACAACACCATTGATTAAAATCTGAACATCTGTCGTAGAATATGTTTTGCAGGAGGGGTGCTAACAATAGCATTTTCTGCAAGGGCATAAATACATACTGGGTGCAGTTCTTTGATATATCAGGCTTTATATTTTGCAAAATGTTGACACTGAGGCTGCAATTTGAAAGCGGGTGGTGGTGAACCAGTTGCAAAGAAGGGGGTGTCTTTAATAGTTCGCTTTTGCACTGCTTTTTTCCCCCTGCAAAAAATCATGCCCAGTCCTTCCCCTCCAGCTGCTTTGACCCTGCAAGTGGAAAAGATACAACTTGGGAATTTTGTTTCATCTGCACCATGCTGCATAGCAAACTACTCTGGACACTAAGGGCACTTTCCAAAGTAGCTTGTGAAGTGGCATAGTGGAAGGGTGGTGATCTCCCTTCATTGATAAATCAGGAAGAGGATAGGAAGCTTTTCCAGCGGAGCAGGATACCATACTGTGTGTGCAAAGCAGGGTAGCCAACTTGGTGCCAACTCCAGATCTTGCTGGACTCAAATGCCCACCAAGCCCAGCCAAGGTAGCCAGCGGTGAAGGATGATGGGAAAGCAATGTTGGCTATTTCTGGACATCACTGCATCCAGGAACCAGAACCCAGGGCCTCACATCGCAAGGTCTCTTCAAGTCGTGCTCGGGATTTGATGGGCAAACCTGTCTTAAACTTACGTGGATTCTTCTCTCCCTCCTTCAGAGATTCCTCTTACGTGAGAGCAACATGGTTTCCCGCTACAAGAAGGAATTCTTGGAACTGGAGAAAATAGGTGTGGGGGAATTTGGTTCCGTGTACAAGTGCGTCAAAAGGCTGGATGGGTGTGTCTATGCCATCAAGCGCTCCAAGAGACCCCTTGCTGGTTCTTCAGATGAGTAAGTGACCACCGCAGAACACACACAGACACACCATGATGAAATGAGTAGAGCCTTGGCTGGATTGGTCAATAAATTTCTCGATTGAATGACGCTAGAAGTTGTACCACGGCTGCTTATCTTAACTCTCACCCCACCCTTTTTTTAAATAGACCATGATAGGTATTGTCATTGTTCTTCCCACTATAGGCTCAAAAGGCAATGTTTGCATCTGGATTCCCTAAACCACATTGCACATCCTCTAAGATGCTCTCTAGCCAGTGTGTAAATAAGTTGGATTTGAGATTAGCCAAGTATTGGAAAAGGTCATGCGAAAAGCAGACTGAAAGCATTTAAAAATGAAATCCGCCATCCGTTTCATGAACCTTTTCCTTCCCCATGTCATTCAGGGCCTGCCTTTCCTTAGTCCGTGCCCAGCGCTCCAGTGAAATCTAATCTAGTATTGAATTAAGAACTTTTGTTCCGTAACAATACTGTTTCCTCCCCCCACCCTCCCACCCCAAAAAGAGATGTTTTAGCAGTGAGAGACTTCAGGGTCACCAGTGCTTACCTTTCTATTGTTTCTCTAAGTGTGGGGGTGGAGAAGCATATCCCCTTCCAGGTATTTCCCAGCCATTTAAGGAATAACTTTGCCAAGTTCTCCAGGAAGTCTTGTCTGACTCCATTAACCCTCCCCTGTCCAAACTCCTGATCTCGCAACAATATTGTTCTTTGAATGATGGGTCATTTCTCTCTCTCTCTCTCATTCTCTCTAGGCAAATGGCTTTGCGGGAAGTCTATGCCCATGCTGTGCTCGGCCATCATCCCCATGTTGTGCGTTATTACTCGGCTTGGGCAGAAGATGATCACATGATCATTCAGAATGAGCACTGCAATGGTAAGGATACCAGTGGGGGTAGAGGTGGCGGCTTAGGATACCGCTCAACTTCCCATGTTAACTGAAACTTTAAATTCACATGCACTTTGTGAAGTCCTTTGTGTACTTAAATTGAGGTTAATGGATGCTCATGGAGTTTGGAAGTCCAGAAGAGCAAGATGAGCTGCCACCCTGTTGCTTTCTAGACTCATAAACTGCCACAAGGAATTGAAGCTCTCCACCTCCACCCCAAATGCAAAATCTGGGCTCTCTAAAGGACCAAACATGAGGAATGGTGTGGTTAAGGACCACCCTTGCATGAGGTCTGCAGAGTGTACCAAATCCACATGCGTTCATTCGACATTAGCAGAAGGATCTGCAGAAAATGGGTGTTCCCATTGCACGTACACTTCTGCCCAGTTCTCCAACCAAAATGATGTGTATAAAATGCATATACTAAGGGCAGGTGTCCATAAAATGCACACGTAAGGTTAAAATAAGGCAAAATTATATTTAGGGAATGGCTTGCAGAGGTTGACATACAAAATATGCATTGGGAGAAATTAGCACTAAAACACTGGTGAAATTATTTTAATAAAAATAAATCACAAACTGGTATGGAAATGTGGTAAACTGAATTTAAGATATGTAAAAATAATAATAATAATAATAATAATAATAATAATAATAATAATAATAATAATTTATTTGTACCCCGCCCATCTGGCTGGGTTTCCCCAGCCACTCTGGGCGGCTTCCAACAAAGATGAAAAATACACTAAAATGTCACATATTAAAAACTTCCCTGAACAGGGCTGCCTTCAGATGTCTTCTGAATGTCAGGTAGATGTTTATCGCTTTGACATCTGATGGGAGCGCGTTCCACAGGGCGGGCGCCACTACCGAAAAGGCCCTCTGCCTGGTTCCCTGTAACTTGGCCTCTCGCAGTGAGGGAACCGCCAGAAGGCCCTCAGAGCTGGACCTCAGTGTCCGGGCAGAACGATGGGGGAGGAGACGCTCCTTCAGATATACTGGACCGAGGCCATTTAGGGCTTTAAGGGTCAGCACCAACACTTTGAATTGTGCTCAGAAACGTACTGGGAGCCAATGTAGGTCTTTCAAGACCGGTGTTATATGGTCTCGGCGGCCACTCCCAGTCACCAGTCTAGCTGCCGCATTCTGGATTAGTTGTAGTTTCCGGGTCACCTTCAAAGGTAGCCCCACGTAGAGCGCATTGCAGTAGTCCAAGCGGGAGATAACCAGAGCATGTACCACTCTGGCGAGACAGTCTGCAGGCAGATAGGGTCTCAGCCTACGTACCAGATGGAGCTGGTAAACAGCTGCCCTGGATACAGATTTAACCTGTGCCTCCATGGACAGCTGTGAGTCCAAAATGACTCCCAGGCTGCGCACCTGGTCCTTCAGGGGCACAGTTACCCCATTCAGGACCAGCGAATCCTCCACACCTGCCCGCCTCCTGTCCCCCAAAAACAGTACTTCTGTCTTGTCAGGATTCAACCTCAATCTGTTAGCTGCCATCCATCCTCCAACCGCTTCCAGACACTCACACAGGACCTTCACCGCCTTCACTGGTTCTGATTTAAAAGAGAGGTAGAGCTGGGTATCATCTGCATACTGATGAACACCCAGCCCAAACCTCCTGATGATCTCTCCCAGTGGCTGCATGTAAATGTTGAAAAGCATGGGGGAGAGGACAGAACCCTGAGGCACCCCACAAGTGAGAGCCCAGGGGTCTGAACACTCATCCCCCAACACCACTTTCTGAACACGGCCCAGGAGGAAGGAGCGGAACCACTGTATGACAGTGCCCCCAGCTCCCAGCCCCTCAAGACGGTCCAGAAGGATGTTATGGTCGATGGTATCAAACGCCGCTGAGAGATCCAGCAGAACTAGGAAACAGCTCTCACCTTTGTCCCTAGCCCGCCGGAGATCATCAACCAGTGCGACCAAGGCAGTTTCAGCCCCATGATGAGGCCTGAATCCCGACTGGAAGGGATCCAAATGGTCCGCTTCTTCCAGGCGTGCCTGGAGTTGTTCAGCAACCACTCGCTCAATCACCTTGCCCAAGAATGGAAGATTTGAGACTGGGCGATAATTGGCAATCGTGGCCGCATCTAAAGATGGTTTTTTAAGAAGCGGTTTAATAACCGCCTCTTTCAGCGGGTCTGGGAAGGCTCCCTCACGGAGGGAAGCATTCACCACCCCACGAAGCCCATCGCCCAGTCCTTCCCGGCTAGCTTTTATAAGCCAGGATGGGCAAGGATCCAGGAGACAGGTGGTTGGCTTCACTCGTCCAAGCAGCCTGTCCACATCCTCGGAGGTAACAGATTGGAAGACACAGTACTGAGAGAAAATCTACATGGGGGCCTGGCTAGCACAAAATTTGGGAGTTTCCTTATATAAAAGAGCCAATGCAGAAGATGTCAATCAAAACCCTTTGAAATGCAAGGATGGAAGCTAGTAGATTCAAACCAAAACTCTGTCTATCAGATGTCAAGGCAATAAACAACTATTTTACTTTTAAAAGACAACTGAAGGCAGCCCTCTTTAGGGAAGTTTTTAATGTCTAATGCTGTATTGTTTTTAATATTCAGCTGGAAGCTGCCCAGAGTGGCTGGGGAAACCCAGCCAGATGGGCGGGGTATAAATAATAAATTATTATTATTATATTATTATGTCTAAGAGGCAGAAGTGTGAGGCTACCACTTAACTGTTAACCAGATCTTCTAAATTCCTGCCTTCTAAAAGAGAGCAATCTGCTTCAGAAGAAGGCTCTGTGAACAAGTGGGCGAGGAACTCTGTCTGCTGTGATCTCTTGGCTTTCCACAGGTGGGAGCCTTCAAGATGTGCTTTTGGAAAAGGCAAATACATCGGATTATTTCAAAGAATCTGAGCTGAAGGAGATCTTGCTGCAAGTTTCCATGGGACTGAAATATATTCACACTTCTGGCCTGGTTCACTTGGACATCAAACCCAGTAAGCATTTCTGTTCAGTAATGCTTTGTTGTTGTTTAGTTGTTTAGTCGTGTCCGACTCTTCGTGACCCCATGGACCAGAGCACACCAGGCACTCCTGTCTTCTACTGCCTCCCACAGTTTGGTCAATGCTTTAGGCATTAAGTATTTGTGAACAGCATGCATAAGCACATTGCCATAACCCTTTGAGAAAAGTGAGTTAAGCACAGTTGAACTTTTAGATGGGATGGGGGCCATTAAATGGGAACTGTGCCAGTCCTTGTTTAGGGTTTTGTTCTAAGGAATAAGGAAACTTGAGCCTAGCTTGTTACTAACTTGGACATAACCCCAATTACCTGGCCAATTGAATTCAGTTGGACCAACTTCTGCGTAGACAGGGTTGAGATTACAGTTTAATTCACTGAAGCTATGCATCCACAACAGAGAGGAAGCTGAAATGGACCATATGAGGATAGGCTGAAAGAACGTTAGGTATGTTCAGCCTATGGAAGAAAAGATTGATTGGAGGTCAGGGTTGACGGTGGGTGAAAACACATAGAAGGGGACAAAGGCTCTGCTGCCTAAATCTAATGGGCTGGTATAGTTCAATCAAACATCAAGAGAAACATATTTATGGTAAAGGCAGTTTGACAATGAAACCAATTATCTAGGAGGATGGTGGGCTGTCCCTTGTTGAGACCCCTTCCAGCAGAGACCATATAGCAATGGGGAGATTCTAAATGTGGATTTCCTGCATTAAACAAGGGGCAGTTTTGCAATACTCGCCTTTCCTCAAGGATTCTTTGAAATAAAATAATACAAGCCCTACTGTACCCCGATTGCTGGAAAACTCTGGAAATACATCTTCTTGGGCTTCATTTGAATTTGGGGGTGATGATGCTTAGAACCGTAAAATCAGCCATAGCTCCATCCAAAAGGAAATCCACTTGTCTGTCTGACAGCATTTCCTAGACTTCTCTCTTCCCCAGATTGGATATTTAGTGGCAGGCTAGAAAGTGATTGTGGAATGCAGACTGCAATTTATCTGTGTGGACATTTCAAGCTTCCGTGCTGTTTTTCTGTCTTTGCATTTACAGGCAATATCTTTATATGTCATAAGCTGATTGGGCCTGCTGGTCAGGAGGAGAGCGACAGTGAAGATGACGGCTTTGCCTCTTCTAATGTGGTGTATAAAATTGGTTGGTAGCGTAAATACTCTATGCTTCTAGGGCTAAGACTTGAATGGTTTTTAGGGTGTACATACCAATCTCTCTGCTTCAAATTCTCAGATGGGACCCATGGAAGAGAGGGCCACAATAAGTGGGAAGAGGGGCAAGTAGAACTGTTCTGGGTCCTGAATAGATATTAGAATGGGTTCAGCAAGAATCAACTGAACGCACATAACTGCATTAGGTTGTTTGGGAGTTGTTTATTCCATTTTTTAATGCATAGAACATATCCAACAAGGTCACCCATGGGACGATTCCTGCTTTGATGGATGGATTGCCACCCTTGCCTAATCAGGGTGCTGCTGGGCTTGAGTAATGTAACCTGAAAGTTGCCTTCAGCCTGCTAGCTTCCTTCTCAAGTGTAGACATCACTCAAGAAATATATATTGTATGTGTGAGCCTAGAAGACTGAGAGGCTCAGGCCAGAAAAGCCAGCCATAGGTTCCAGCATGCAAGAAGAACCCTCCAGAGATTGCAAGATTACAACTGTCATCAGTGGCTTTGCTGGCTGGGATTAGTGGGAGTTGGACTACAACCACATCCGGAGGACCACATCCCTGGTGTATAATTCCCCTACTCAACAAATTTATACCTCGTCTTTCCTCCCAAAGAAACCCAGGGTGGCAAACAAATCTGTAATAAAAATACAAGTAAAAATAAAATAAAATTCTGTAGCACATGCTGAGTTTCTCCAGCAGCCTAATCTGTCTTGTGTAGGACTTGCTGAACGCAGAAAGTTTGCAAAGACCGCTGGCACATATGAATGCATTTCATGGCTCACAAGTTTCTTTTTCTTAGGGGACCTTGGACATGTGACATCCATAACCAATCCCCAGGTGGAAGAGGGTGACAGCCGATTTTTGGCCAATGAAGTCTTGCAAGAGGTAATGATGTGGGCTTTCTTTGACTCATGGGGGTTTCAGCAGAAGCAGGAACTTATACACTTCCCAGTAAAATCCCCTTTCCTGAAGAGAGATGCTGATTTGAACATGTTCAGACTTGGGTCCATAACCTCTCTTGACTGTTTTTTTTCTTTTAAAATCTTCTTCTTCCTCCATAGCAATACTGCTACCTGCCCAAAGCAGACATCTTTGCTCTTGCACTGACCATCTCTCTGGCAGCAGGCTGTGGTTCCCTGCCTACCAACGGCACCCTGTGGCATCACATCCGCCAAGGCAACCTTCCGCTAATCCCTCAGCAGCTGTCGCGGGGCTTTGCAGAACTGCTCAGTGTGAGTGTCCTTTGGGGGGAGGACTGTAGCTCAGTGGTACAGCATCTGCTTTGCATGTAGAATGTCCCAGGTTTGGTTCCAGTCATCTCCAGGTGGGGCCAGGAGAGACCCCTGACTGAAACCCCAAAGAGCTGCTGCCAGCCAGTGTAAGCAATACTGAGCTGAATTGACAATGGTCTCATTCAGTACAAGGCAGCTTCCTAAGTTCCTAGCATGAGGAGAGCAGTGACATTTCCACGCATCAATAATATGAGCCATGGTGCCGTCAGATCAGGACTTTGAGGCAGAAGTTAAGGACTCCACTCAGCAGAATGAGGAGGGTGCTCAAATCATAGAATCAGAGAGTTGGAAGGGACCCTGAGGATCATTGTCCAACCCCCTGCAATGCAGGAATACTCAGCTGTCCCATATGAGGACTGAACCCATGACTTTGGGGTTATCAGCACCACGCTTTAACCAACTGAGCTATCCAGTTATGTAGCAGGGTAGGCTTACCACGTAGCTGAAGTAATGCCCCAAACACATTGCCATCTAAAGAGCCTGCCCTCCCCCCCAAAAAATTCAGCATCTAAAATTACCCAACCGCATCACTGAATATAAAAACCTCTCTTTCCTCTGCTTGCATCAGCTGATGATTCATCCTGATCCGGTTGTGAGGCCATCAGCCACTGCACTAACCAAACACTCCATCCTCCGGCCTTCTCTTGGGAAAGCTGCCCAGCTTCAGGAACAGCTGAATGTGGAGAGGTTCAAAATTGCCATGCTGGAAAGGTAAAAAAAAGACCTTCGTGCTTCAGTAGCTAATCAAGATTTGCAAACAACAAGGGCATTGGACTACCTGGCTTGGAAGCGACTTCTCCTTTGCAGGGAGAACATGTTCTTAATCAGGTGTGAAGAACCATTGGGTCTCCAGATGTTGAATGAACTTCAGCAGCCACCAGGCCCCAAGCAAGCGTGGCCAGTGATTATGGGAGTTGTAGTTCAGCATTTGGATGGCCAATGCTTCCTCTATCTGTTCTAAATGCAACTGTGGCTTTATGTCAGGGGGAAAATCCCAGCCATGTCTTTTCCTCATCATAGAATTCTGACATCTGGGTTTCCACATGCCTCTGATACAATCCTTCACTGGGAGTGGCACCTCTTTCTCGTAGACATTACCTAGACTAACTTTCCATGCCAGTTTTATTTACCTCCTGCTGCTATTTTAAAGTGAGGAGGAGGTTCTGTGACTTTTCATGCTAGTTTTGAGTGGGCAGGGCAAAGGGAAGAAAGGAGGTTGTGGCAAACCTACACCATGCAATTTAAAGCACTCTTATGCCACTTTAATCCATCTTGGCTTTCCCAAAAGAATCCTGGGAAGTGTATTTTGTTGCGGGTGTTGACTTGTTAGACGACCCCATAACAAACCACAATTCCCAGGATTCTTGGGGGGGGGCAATAAAGTAGCAAGAGTTTTGCCCATCCACACTGCAACCAAGCACACTGTTATGTACTACACCACAACTTACTCTGTTATCAACAGTAGAAAGCCCACTTTCAACAGTGGAAGGGGGCCCTGTGGGCAGGAAGGAAAGTCTGTATGTGCAAATGTGTTTGCGATGTTGGCAAGCCCCTGTGTTAAATTGTATCAAATTCTCTTTTTTTCAGAGAGCTGAGAGCAGCCCGTCTTGCCCAGAGCTTCAAAAAGGAATGTGCCAGGCCTCAAGAATCTGGAGCCAACTCAAAGCACCCAAACAGCAAGAAGCGTCTGGTTGGAGGGAAAAATGCCCGGTCGTTTAGCTTTACTGCTGGTGGCTTTTGATGGTTTAGGCTCCTCAAATCACTGAAAACACACCCCTTAGAAACAAGAGACACCTTCAGATTTAAGGGACTGTGTTTTTACTTATTCCATCATGCGATTGTCATAGTACTAAATCTGGCCACCTGCAAGAGATAGTTGCTACCCATCACATTACAACATAATCTCTTTTTAAACCTGTCTGTCGCTTCCTTTTGCCTGAAACGAGTGGGTTTGTTTTCCCTCCCAGGATTATCAGAAGAGTGTACAACTTTATTTCTTTTCTCTAGCTTTTAGGTTATCCTGTGTTTTCAAGACTCCTTGTGTTTTTCACTTTAAAAAAACAACAACACACAGCCCCTAGCTGTATTTCAAATGGAATACGATTCAGGCAGCAGATGGCTTGTTCCTCTTGCAGTTGGGGAGGGCCCTGCCATCACTAACATTTAAGTCCCACCTAGAGAGCCCGAGAAAGTAACCAATGCAAAATATATATTTAATATTCAACAGACCTAATCAACAGGATCCTTCTAAAATCAACAGATTAGCCCTGCTGCCAATAGGGGTTGAATAAAATGAGTCTATATTTGGAAGCAGATTATTTTTTTCCATGAGCAATAGCAAACAGGATACAGCCTGGCCTTGATGGCTGTCTTTTTTGTGTCCAGAATAGAGCACCCGCTGTTCTTAATGTGGGTGGCTGACAATACTGACAGGTAAAGGATTGATCTGTATTTTTGCCAAGTGTCGTCTGGGATGGGTGGTTGGTGTTTCAAGCACATTGGAAGGGGATAATAAATGCTTTTTAGAACGCCTTGATGTTCTGGGGATTATGTTATGTAAAGTGTTCATAAATAAAATAAAGTAAACCTTATGCCCCTGTCAAAGTGTTAACTTCTGTTGTGGTTTTCCTGAACACAAAACACTGCTTTGTTGACTAGCCCAGTCATGAAGACTTGGCCAATTGCAGCAGTGTCTTTCGGGGGTTTCAAGCCTCTCTGTGTGAGTTCCCCTGACTTTCCTGAAGATAGCTTTACTTCACTAGCTGCTGGACAGCACAAATTTTATAGCTGTTGAGAAATGATTCTTTTTCTTAAAAAAAGAAAGTGATACATTTGTGAATAAAGCTTCTAATTTTGTTTGCTTCTAAAGTGTATGTGTGTGGAAATTTTGTTTCAGATCATACAAGGGAGGGCTGATGACATTACCTGTGACCACACAGCTCTTGTGGCTGATTCCAGGATGCATCTTGACTTGAGTTGCTCCACTGTGGGCTTTGCCAGAGTAATGTCTGTTGCAAACATTATGACATATTTTGCCGTGCAAAGGCTGCACTGGGGGAAGGCTAGAGCTGGCATAACCAATACGGTACCCTCCAGAGGCCTCTAGACGACATCTCTCATCAGGCCAGACCTTTGGTCATGGTGGCTCTTCCTAGAGAAGTCAGACTGGCTTCCTCCTTGCTGTCCTTCTGCCGGCAGATGAAGACCTCGGAATAACAGGCCTTTGGGAACTGGCTGCTTTTAATGAAAGGGCTGGTGCTGTGCTGGTTTTATTGTAATTATCTGTATGTTTTTAATAGATATAGCTTTAATTCCGCTAAGGCGTCCAAGCCCACCCAGGGATGGCTGTGGGCAGAACTGTGTTCTCACAAAGCCCTTTGGGGGTTGTGAGGGCAATTGTTAAGAGTGCTGCTGGTCTTCAGGGGACCCAATTTCCAAGTCCAGCTATTCCCCCCCACCAGAAGACACGCACATTCGTTCGTTCCAACGGGTCTGCTCTGAAGTAGGACTGGCATTGGCTTCCTCGTGTGTGTATAGGGAGAAACAAGCACAACCCCCCTTGCTTTGTTTATCTTATTCCTTCTCCTGAGTCCCTTTTAAATACTCCCGCTTCTGCAGGCGGCAGGAAGCCGACGGACCTGATCCCGCCTGGTCTCTCCCCGGCCTCGCTCTCCCCTCTGGTGGGGATGGAAATAATAGCGCCACTGAAATCCGGAAACTGGTCCGGGGGCTATAGAGGAGGAGGGGGGAAAGGCTGCTGCTGATTGGTTGGTTGCTCGGTGCACGGCCCCAACTTCCGCTTTAAAGGCTCCGTTGGGTCCTCGGCCCTCTTTCCGGTGTGGCGTCGCTCTACCCCTGCGCCTCTCTATGGTTCAACCCGGCGTGGTCGGCTCTGTAGGGGTCCCAATTCCATTTCACACCGGAAGTATCCGCGCGGACCCGCGGTGGGTTTCTCTGTAATTGCCTATCTCTTTGGACCCGCGTAGCCCCGAGCGCGTGAATCTGGGGAGGGCAAACGGAGCCTCGTTTCCTTCCAGGTAAATAGAGGGTGCAGAGGGCGCGGGGAGAGATTCAGGGGTGCATTTTTCCTAATGCAGTAGATCCCCAGGTTGTTGTTTAAAGCAAGCCTTGCTTTGATTTCTACCTGTAATTTGATTTTACCTGTAATCCGCCTTGTGTCCCGCCCGGGGAAAAGGTGGGGTATAAATAAATATATTATTCTTATCCCGTATTATTATGATCATTGCAAACAAACCGCACGGTGCTCACCACCCCCGCCCAGTATATCCAGCCTCTTGCAACCTCATGTAAAACCCCTGGAGCTGCACGCCCGCTGCTTTTGCCCGCGTGACTCTATGCACGTGTCCGCGTTTTGGCCTTAATTGCCTCGGATTCGGACGTGCCTCTCCTGTTCATACGTGCATCTTAATTTTCCTCCCTGATCCCTCGTATTGCACGATGAGCGCTCCCTTCTCTTTTCTCCCCAAAGCGGGTCCTGCCGGGAGCGCATCTCCACCTCTTCTTCGACGCGCATCTCTCCCAGAGCCGTCAGCATCACAAGCTTATTTTTCTCACCACCACGTTGGGTTTGTTGTGAACTTTATAGAAAGAGCGACTTCAAATTTATGCTCTCTTAATGCAGTTTTTAAAGCACGCGGTTAAAACTCGACATCTACGCTACACATTTAAAGCACCCGCATATCGCTTTAAACAGCCATGGCTTCCTTCCCCAAAGAATCATGGGATCTGTAGTTTGTAAAGGGTGCTGAGATTTGTTAGGAGGCCCCTGTTCCCCTCACGGAACTGCAATTCTCAGAGTGGACTTTACGATGTCGAATTACAACAAGAAGACGCCCTACTCCCGGAGACGTATAGATGCTTAAAAGCTTGGCCTAATTTTGCAACTGCCCCTTACTTAACTAACATCACTAACGAAGCTTATAGATGGGCTTTCTCTAGAGCCCGCTTTGAGACAATGCCCTCAGCAGTGCTGTACGGCAAATTCACGCGGGTACCAATGCATGCGCGCCTCTGCCCCTGTATGTCTAATAAGGTAGAATCTGTCACACACATCCTTCTATTTTGCGAATTTTATAGTGAAGAGCGAGTTCAACTTATTTTGCCGCTTTTATCAAAATTCATACCCCTACAACATTATTTGGAATCCTCCCCCGAAATTCTACGAAAATACCTTCTGGAAGATTCCTCAAGCTCAATATCATATGAGGTGGCCAAATTTTGCACTTTAGTAATCAGGAAGCGTAAATCTCTTCTGTTGAATGGCACACTGCGAAGTTCCCTTGTGTAATCCTTTATTTTTTTTTTCTTTTCTGATGTTGTTGATTTCTTTTTGTTTGATCTTGTGATGTTTAGTGTCACTGGCTTTTGCCGTAATAAAACTTGGAAACTTGGAATTCTCAGAGTGGTTTAAGAGACAATCCCTCTTCCTAAAGAACTCTGGAAATTGCAGTTCTGGGAGGACTTGCACAATCAAGCTGCCTCCAAAGATCAGGCTTTGTGCAGTAAGGAAAGTGGAAGGAAAATGCACTGGAAAATGGCACTTGCTTTGAGGCAATGTCATGTAACCCCCCCCCCCCCCGCAAGCAAATAGGAACAAATGCTTATTAACAAACCAGCTTTGTCTAACCTTCACCGCAAAGCTGGCTGTGAGGCCATGTTCTGTGTATTGTGTTCATAATTTATAACTGTTCGGTGAAAGTAATATGTCATCTTTTGAATCATTGTATCTTTTCACCCCAGATTATTGTCTCAGTCTTCTCAGCCATGCTACTACATGTGAGCCTGCTAGAGTGAGCAGAGGTTGAAAGGGTGGTGACCCTGTAAAATGCACCCACACACACCCTGCCCAAAGTACAGTGGTACCTCGGGTTACATATGCTTCAGGTTACATACCCTTCAGGTTACAGACTCTGCTAACCCAGAAATAGTGCTTCAGGTTAAGAACTTAGATTCAGGATGAGTACAGAAATCGTGCTCCGGTGGCACGGCGGCAGCAGGAGGCCCCATTAGCTAAAGTGGAGCTTCAGGTTAAGAACGGACCTCCGGAACGAATTAAGTACTTAACCTGAGCTACCACTGTATTGATATTTTGGTGGTGGCAGCTAGTGATTGTTTGGGATGATTAAGGGCATGGTTTAGTCCTGATTATAACCCTGGGGCAACAGCCAGAAATCCACTTAATTTGTCTTGTCTAATGACTCCTGTGGGTTAAGGAGAAGGGTCAGGATTCTCTGAAATACTTGGGGGGTCTGCCACAAAATGATTCACTTTAAACCAGGAATAAGGAATCTGTGTCCCTCCAGATGTTCCTACGACTCCCATCACCCCAGACAGTTGGCTGCACTAGCTGGGGCTGGTGGGAGATCGAGCACCACAACATCTGGAAGGCAGGGTTTAAGTTATCCCCTTTTCTTCCATGTCTGTTAAGATGGCCAGACTGTATATGCAAGGTCTCTGATGAGATACTGTGTTTCTTCAGCTACTCCTGGCTTGTTTCTATGCTTCCTATGCTTTGTGCTTTAGATGCATAGCGCATATGGGACTTATACCAAATGTGAAGTGTGCAGAAAAGACAAAAGGGATAGCTTTATTGTATTCTAAGAGGAGACAAATTGAGTAAGGTATTATGGCAACAGGAAACTGATTGTTTTAATAGCTGCTTTGTCTTTCAGAGGAACTGGCAAAGCCCACTAAGAAGACGTAAAGAAAGCAGCAGAAATGTTGCGCAGGCCCTTACTGCAGGTAACAATTCCATATTCTTTTGGCACAGTTTTTAAGTGCTGTTTTCTGTGAAGTAGAAGACACATATCAAAAGCAAAGTCAAGGAGCTGGAAGTTGCTTATGGTTGTATGCCTGCTATTTGACCTTCTGGGCAGGCTGTGGTTTTGAAGTGTGAGAAGTGGTACAAAGAAACTGTGAAAAATTGCAGCCCAGCTTAATTGCAAAAGACCTTTGCAGGCAAATACTTCAGACCTCTGGCAGGGGGAGAGAAAAACAGTAGCCCTGTCCGCTTTTGCCATCAACTTCTAACAGATTACTCACAAAGGAATGTCACCCTCAACTGGAAAACAAAAAAGTTCCTCGGCACAACATGCCCTGGATGCCTGCAGAACCCTAGAATGCCAGCTTTAAGCAGCTACTTGTTGGCCTCTTGCTGCTCTGTTGTGGCAGGGTCCGAGAATCCCAGTCAGACCTGACCCTTTTAGACAATGTCAAAACCATATAGATAAAGCACTATTATACCCCTTTAACACCCATCGCTTCCCCCAAAGGATTCTGGGAGCTGTGGTTATTTAAGGGCACTGGGAGTTGTTAGGAGACCCATATTCTTCTCACAGCACTACTCTTTCCCGAGGGAACTCTGGGAACTGAAGTTCTGTGAGGAGAATGGGAGTATCTTAACAAACTACAGTACCCAGGATTCTTTGGGGGAAGCCATGACTGTTAAAGTGGCATAATAGTGCTTTGAATGTATGGTACAAATGTGGCCTTATTAAACCTTTTATTTATTGGCACTAGCAAATGGATGAAGATGGGTGATGGCTGTTAGCAGAGCTGAAGCGTGTCACTGGACACCGAACTACACAAACGGCTAAAACATGGATGCATCCTGGACCACTCGCATCACCTTTTCCCTCTCCCCTGCTCCCCCAAAATCAAGTGACAGTCCCCACCAGAAATGCCCTATTGCAGGGATGGTAGCTGTGGCCTGCAATCTAATTTCATGCAGACTGGAAAGAGAAAAAAAATGGAGGAAAGGGGTGTGGCAAAAAGCGGGGGGAAGTAGCTTTGTTCCTCTCCCCAACTCCATCATGTGGCCCCTAAGAGATTACTTCCAGGGAAGTGTGGCCCTTGACAGAAAAAAACACGATTCCCTATCCCTGCTGTATTGGCTTTGCCCATTGTTTTCCTTCCTTCTAGGTGATGCGCCAGTTTGTGAGGCACGAGTCTGAGTCGCCGACGCTGCCTTTAGTCCTTGAACGATGTAAGTAGCTCTTGAGACGAGAGGCAAGCTCTGTGGGTCATGTGGAATCAGGATCAGATCATCCTGTTGTGCTATTTAACTGTCTTTCGTGCTGCCAAGGGTGTGTCAACACAACCATGGTGGTTCCTTCTCTTAAGTTATTCCTGCTCTCTTTTTCTTCTTCAAAGCCTTGAATCGTATCCAATTACTTGGCCGTGTAGGACAGGATCCTGTCATGAGGCAAGTTGAAGGCAAAAACCCGGTCACCATCTTCAGCCTTGCAACCAACGAGATGTGGCGATCGGGAGAAAGCGAATCGTTCCAAGGAGGTGAGCTTCTGTCGCTGCTGAGGGCTCAGCGTTGCTAACTGCGACATATTTAGGGGGCTGTTCTGGCATTACGCTGTGTTAGATGAAAGTCTCAACTCCTTCGTTTCAGCATAGGTTAATCAAAACCTATGTTATAATGCCAGTTTTTTATTATTATTTAAGACCCTTTGTCAAAAAGACCACAGGGCAGAGAGCATAATAAAGAGGGTAATAATATACATAAGCATATCTATAAAATACAAAAATCCCATAACCAATATATTTATATTTTATTTATATTTATCTTTTATTGTGAATCGCCCTGAGACCCCCAGGTATAGGGTGGCATATAAATGCAACATTAATAATAATAATAACAATAATAATAATAATAATTTATTTCAACAGTTTATATACCACTTAATTACAGTCTTCTCTAAGCAATGTACAAATCCCTCCATTCTCTGACTCTTCCTTTTCCTTTTCCTATCCCTGCCTTGTGTCCTTCATTGCTCTTCGCTCCGGGGGGCTCATTTTTCTTTGCCTTCTCCCACTCCTGCCCCTCATCACCTTTGCCATTGCTATTTCTGACCTTAGATCAACATCCTGTTCCCAAAGTTTTGGACAGCCCTTATTCCTGAGGCCACCTTCACCTTCCATCTCCACCATCTCCTGACCCACTCAGTGCCCTCCAAGCACTTGTCTGTCCCCCACATACAGTACTCTTAACACTGAACAGCAGGAACTAACTCGCCTGTGTTATAAACCCAATGTCTGCTGGAAAAGGTCCCTTGCCCAAATGAACATGGCTCACTGTAGGGGTTTCTAGGTAGGCATCTCTCTGGCATTGAGGAAGTTCATGGGGTTGCAGTGTAGCATAGCATGCCCCACTGTGGGTGTCCTCGACAAGCCATACTCTCCATGTCTTGGGCAAAGGGTTCTATGTGTGTAGAGTTCCTCCATGCAAGGCCATGGAGTGCTGGGATTTGGGGCTAATAACAATCTTTGTTTGGAGGGTCTCTCTGCACATATGGCAACACACTTCACACAGATGCCGAATGAACTGTTGTGGGTGTCTGTTGTTGAGAAACGGGGTGGCTGCACCGTGAAACTCCATGATCGCACGTTGAAAGAAGATGCGATGGAGTTGAAGTGAACTCTTCTTCCACCCCATGAAAGTATTCGCCCAACATGGTGCCGTCCATATGTTGTTGGACTCCCCCTTCCATCAGCCCCAGCCAGAAATGATGGAAGTTGGTAGTCACAACAACAGCTGGAGGGAGCCACGTTGCAAAAAGGCTGATTTAACCCACCCTCTAGAAAAGACCATGAATCCACGGGTGTTTATCTGTTCTGTGTTTCCTTTTGACCGAGGTGATATTACACAGAAGACGACATGGCACAGGATCTCTGTGTTCAGACCGGGGCTAAGAGATGTGGCGTATCAGTATGTGAAGAAGGGGTGAGTTAAACTGGGGGAAGTCTCCATAACAGAAGGGCGTTACAAAACCTCAGGAGCTTACTGTTGACATTCTTTGTATACCAATCTCCCCTGCACAGCAGACATGGGGGACCTGTGGTCTTCCAGGTGTTACTCAAGTACATCTCTCATCATTCCTGACTATTGGCCATGCTGGCTGGGACTGGTGGGAGTTGGAGTCCGACACATCCAGAGGACCACAGGTCCCCCACTTCTGGTATAGAAAACCTGGGGTTGGTGGCCTGGCCTAATGTATGAACTGAGGCAGGAGACCCCTGGCAATGAAATCACTTAGATGTTCTTAAGCAAGCCAATCTGTGCCTTAGACACAAGTCTACAATAAGGAGGGATACTAAGGCTTACTTAACTCACAATAAGGATGATAGATGAAATATGTTTTAGTGTTCTTTGGAGCTATTTAAATGCATTTTTGTTGTTGTGGCCCTTGACACCTGACGGTTAGGACCCACCCTCTTCTTGTGACTATCTTGTTTTAATTCTGAAATTTTAAGTTGTTCTAACTCACCCTAGGACCTGCAGGTGAAGAACTGGTAATAAATGTAGTGGCCGTAGTAATTAATGGTGCTTATATATTTAGTGGGACGCGGGTGGTTCTGTGGGTTAAACCACAGAGCCTAGGACTTGCCGCTCAGAAGGTCGGCAGTTCGAATCCCTGCAACGGGGTGAGCTCCCATTGCTCGGTCCCTGCTCCTGCCAACCTAGCAGTTCGAAAGCACGTCAAAGTGCAAGTAGATAAAGAGGTACCACTCTGGCAGGAAGGTAAACGGTGTTTCCATGTGCTGCTCTGGTTTTCCAGAAGTGGCTTAGGTCGTGCTGGTCACATGACCCGGAGCTGTACGCCAGCTCCCTCGGCCAATAAAGTAAGATGAGCACCGCAACCCCAGAGTCGGTCACGACTGGACCTAATGGTCAGGGGCCCCTTTACCTTTATATATCTATTTGCACTGTCCTCTCCTATTTGTGATCTAAATCCAGCTAAGCCACAAGATGTTCATTACACTAGAATGGAAGCCCACGTGAGCCAGACTGGATAGTATATTTTGGCTGGGATACCCATATTCAAGCCCCCACGCAGCCAGCAAGAAGCCCACTGCCTGACCTTCTGGCGGTCACTACCTGCCAGCCTAGGCTACGTCACATAAAATGGGAGGAAGGAGGGAACCGTGTAGGCTGCCTTGGTCTCCTTGATTGAAGGACAGAATATAAATGTAATAAATAAATAAGCCCTCGGGGATAGCTCAGTTGGTAGACCCTCTTAATCTCAGGATTGTGGGTTCGAGACCCATGTTGGGTGAAAGATGTCTGCGCTGCAAGAGGAGTTGGAATATAGATTATCCTTGTGGTCCCTTCCAACTCTACAATTCTAGGAGTCTGAGTCTGTAAGCCCACTCACAACTTAAAATAGCGTGTGTGTGTGTGTGTGTGTGTGTGTGTGTAGACCCAGAAGGACCCATTTCAGTAGCCTGCTGTGATGAGACACCCTCCGGTTTGCACACACACACCCGCCCCGCAATGGCTTTTGAAATTTTCCTTCCCTCTCACACCTTCTGTGACTACGGAATAATCAGATGAGGGCTATCTGTTAGCGGTAGCTCTTAAAGCACTACCAGCAAAATGTCACCATTAATCTCCCCTGTTGTCTTATACTTGGCTTCTGGCAGTGCTCGGATCTACGTGGAAGGGAAGATTGACTACGGCGAGTACGTAGACAAGAACAATGTAAGGCGGCAAGCCACAACAATCATAGCAGGTAAAGAATTTCCTATGACAAGCCAGGCAGAGCAAGTGGGGAAGGGGGCTGTGCTTGCTGCCCATGCATCCGAACCACCTTTCTCCTTCCTTGCTTCGAACAACAAGGCGGATTTAGATAGAACTGAGAAATGCCTTAAATGCCTAGCCTGTGCCACAAGGTGTCGCTGTTGGGTGCTCTTAGTGAAGACAGCTAAGTGTCTGCTCTGCTTTAATTTGGCACATGCTTCTTTAAGTCCTCCCATTTTCTCGTTGGTGTGTAAGTCGTTTTTATTTTAGAAAGTTTGCAGGCAATGCATGCCCTTAAATGTATTTCCTCATGACATATGAACGTTCAGTCATACTTTATCCCATTGTACACATTTTAAAACTTAAGGTAAAGGTAAAGGGACCCCTGACCATTAGGTCCAGTCATGACCGACTCTGGGGTTGCGGAGCTCATCTCGCTTTATTGGCCAAGGGAGCCAGCGTACAGCTTCCGGGTCATGTGGCCAGCATGACTAAGCCGCTTCTGGCGAACCAGAGCAGCGCACGGAAATGCCGTTTACTTTCCCGCTGGAGCGGTACCTATTTATCTACTTGCACTTTGACGTGCTTTTGAACTGCTAGGTGGGCAGGAGCTGGGACCAAACAATGGGAGCTCACCCCGTCGTGGGGATTCGAACTGCTGACCTTCTGATTGGCAAGTCCTAGGCTCTGTGGTTTAACTCTGTGGTTTAAAACTTACTTTGTCCTAAAATACAAGTTCGTTTGTTTTCTAAACGCATCTTGATGTGTCTTTTGAGCTGAGAGCTGCATTCAGAAATTGAGAGGAGGGCAGAATCCAGAGAATTACTGCTTCCTTGTCTGTGAGCTTTTGCACGCTTCCCCTCTGCCGACTGAGAGGCTGGTCAGACTCTGTTTGCTTTCTCAAAGAAAGCGAGCCTTGTCTGAAAGTTCAGATTTCAGGAGTTTAGCAGGAAATACTTGAATGTCTGGCTGTGCCACCGATTACAGGTTTCCTCCCATCTTCCTGCGTTCTCTGTCCAACAGGGTGTTGGAGGAGAGGCAGCTTGGAGAGCTGGGTAAGGAAAAGAGGGAGAAAATAATTCCCTTTTAACGAACAAAACACCTGCTAAAAACACCCCACGGTATGTTGGCAATAACTTTGGGTTGTAGCCAGTGTTAGTCCTACTCAGGAGTAGACCCACTGAAACATATCAACATCTTTAACTTGGGTTCATTGATTTCAGTGGGTGTGCTCTGAGTAAAACTTAGCTGGATGCAACCTGTTATTAGGACCAACCCCAAAGTTGCAAAACATTTGTAAGCAGCTCACCGCGTAAAAGCCATTAGCTTTATTTTGGATAGGTAGTCCTGGAACGGCTGCACCCTCTGTTCTCTCCCCACGTACTGAGAATCCATGTGAGGCGGGTTGTGGGGTCAGGTTGACTAGCCCTGCTGGCGCATTAAGTAGCCACTCTCAGCAGCATCCACCCATTGGCTAGTATGTGGACACGTTCTACTTGCCTTCTGGAGAGCTGCAAACTTGCCTGCTCTGGATGGTGGTTTTCTTGTATGGGCATCTGGTTTTAGTCTTGTTTTAAATGCTTCAGCTGTTTTCATAGTTTTTAACTTAATGTATTTTTCACTCTATAGGACGCACCTGACCATAGGACGCACCTTGTTTTAGAGGGGGAGAACAAGAAAAAAAACCTCTCCCCCTCTGCGCAGCGCCCCTTCAGCAAAGCGGCAGGAGAAACGGAGCCCCTTCCATTTCTCCTTCTGCTTCGCTGAAGGGGCGCTGCGCAGCTCTCCCTCTCTGTGCAGCGAAAGCAACACAAAGCCTCGGGAGCGCTCCCTCTGCGCTTCGGAGGCTTCGCGTTGCTATCGCTGAAGCCATGGAGTCTGCATTCGCTCCATAAGATGCACACACATTTCCCATTAATTTTTGGAGGGGAAAAAGTGCGTCTTATAGAGAGAAAAATACGGTAATATGTGCGTATCAACTTGGGATGGTCGCTTAGAAGCTGACTAATAAATCAGTGATCTTTGACTCTGTGTTAGTGTCCATCCATGTTTGAATGGGTAACATGTCTCTTTTTCTCTCCTTGCAGATAACATTATTTTCCTGAGCGACCTTCTTAGAGAAAAGGAATGAGCGGTCTGTCCTGGCACCTGGTTTTCATCTGTTCCTTTTTCTTCTTCTTTTGGTAGCGTTTCCTAATTCTGCAATCATGTATCTGCCTATAGTTTCTTTTCCATGATTAAAAATAACCTTTTGTACAAATGAGGTTGGTGTGAGTGTTCTGTGTCTATTTTTGCAGCCCGTTCCCCTCTTTTCTTGATTCAGGCTTTTGCAGGGCTTTTTTTTTCAACCGGAACTCTCCGGAACCCAGTTCCTGCACCTCTCAGGTGGACGCCATTGCCATTCTAAGAGAACGAGGGAGTCATTCATGGTGACTTTTTTCTAGAAAAGAAGCACTGGGCTTTTGACATCTCTGTGTTTCACTTTGCAGAGAAAGCTTGCAAAAGCAGGGTGTATGTAAGAGAGAGAGAGAGAGAGATGTGTATTGTTTTTCACTTGTTAATTGTAACTGCTCTTCAGTTCTGTGGAAAATGTTGTGATTGGTTTCAAGGATGGTGGGGAGCTATGCAAATCAGCAAGGCCCAGTCCAGAGCCATATTTGATAGCAGGACTAGCCATATTCCAGCATTCTGATTACTTGTGTGAGGAAGCTCAAATGTGTGAGGAAGCTGCCTTCTCCACTGCATTCTGTTCTCCTTTTTTCAGCCTTCTATAAGCAAAGTGGATAAATGCTTATTTCTGGAACCTTGGTGGAGCCAGTCAGAGGAGGCTTCACTGGGCTAGATGGACCAATGGCGTGGCTCGTTATAAAGCAACTTCCAGTGTCCCTAAGTGCCTCTCAGATCTGCATTCTGCCCTTTGTATAGCCTGGTCTCTGTTTGAGACCCAGCATGTCCCCCTTGAAATTATGAGGCTGCCAATTGACCAGTAAGGTTTACTGTGAGGAGCCTGTTTCTTGAGATCCCTTAACTTGAGGGTTGCAGAACATTTTTATGTCAAGAGCCACATTCCCTCATGGGTAATCTGTTGGGGGCCACATACTAGCAATGGACAGAGCTAGAGCTATTAATACACAGAGGTAGATGGATTAACTAAGCTGGAATAAAGACCACCCTGCTACAACTTTTGCCAAGGCAAACAGAGTTTTGAATCCCCATTCCTGTGCTGGTCAACTTGGATGTAAGCATACAGGGTTTCTTTGAAATAAAAGTATACAGAGGACTTGCTTATTCTTAGTAGTACAACAGACCAATACGGCTACAGTTCCAGAAAACTAGTGAAAGCAATTCCTTTCTGCTTGTAGTGTGCAGATTCACACACTCTCCAGAAGCCTACCAATTTGTTCTTGGTCAGCTGGGGGGCAGGGAGGAATTGTTTGCTCCAAGCCTAGGGCACATAAGTATAACTAGATGGGGAAACCACTTCTAAAGGTCAGGAAAATTAGGGCAAAATGAACAGGAAGGAAGCAACTCTGCTGGGATGGAAGGATTGGGGCAACTTCAGGAGGCGTCAGACGGAGGTCAGCTGTTTTTTAGCTGCAGGGATTGAATCTGTGACTTGCACTGAGCTCAGCTTTGCCTTTCCTCTCTAGGTGTTACAGGATAGACACAGAGATTACATGTCCCTGAACTGCATTCTTCTGGGATCATGTTTAGTTTCATGACCTTTTTATGTTCCTGTCGGTTCTCTGTTCAATATTTGCTTAGGTATGCATTGTGCCATCCTTTCCGCATCGCTCCATGGACTTGTCCCTGCCCTGGCCTCAGGCCCTCCCGACTGAAGCATGGCTGCATTGGCAAAGGGATGTGTGCAAACTGACAAAGTGCAGAGGAGCCACCTTGGGAGGAGTGGGGTGTTGTTTGTAGAAGTGGGGGCAGCTGAATGTGGGGGCAAACACATGCTGGCAGTGTGACTCAGAGCACACTCTGGCCAGTGTTTGCAAAGCAGAGTTTGTGAATGCTGGATTCTGCTTTGCTTCCCTGTGGCTTCTCCGCCTCTTTAGGAGAGCAAACGAAAGAGCAGGACCCTTCTGACAGCTTCAGGCATAGGTAAAGGTAAAGGGACCCCCGACCATTAGGTCCAGTACCGGACGACTCTGGGGTTGCGGCGCTCATCTCGCTTTATTGTCCGAGGGAGCCAGCGTACAGCTTCCGGGTCATGTGGCCAGCATGACTAAGCCGCTTCTGGCGAACCAGAGCACCTCATGGAAACGCTGTTTACCTTCCCGCTGGAGTGGTACCTAATTATCTACTTGCACTTTGACGTGCTTTTGAACTGCTGGGTTGGCAGGACCAGGGACCGAGCAACGGGAGCTCACCCCGTCGCAGGGATTCGAACCACCGATGTTTTGATGGGCAAGCCCTAGGCTCTGTGGTTTAACCCACAGTGCTACCCACGTCCCTCGCTTCAGGCATAATCGCCAGCAAATTGGCAGCCAGTTCAGACCGCTCTTGTGGTCCTTTTCAACTCTGTAATTCAGTGCTGACCAGGTCTCGCTCCTCTCAGCAACCGTGCTGCAACATTCTGAGATTGGCTTAGCTCCTTGGGTGGGAGACTGCCAGAATCCCCAGTGCAGGAGCAGTATCATAGGTGAAAAGGAATACACAATTATTATTTTTTAAAATTCCCACCATCTGCAAATGGTACAGCCTGGCAAAACCAGCTCTGTTTGTTTCCTTTTCCCCTGCTCATCAGGCGGGGAAATGGTTTACAGGCTCTTTGCGCTGCAGAAAATAATACATTTCACTCTGAAATGGATTGTTTTGACAGTGGCCAGGGTTGATATTGTTTATCCATCTTTTAGGGGGAAATGAGGGATTACAAACAATCACAGGAAGTCTGGCTCACTGACAATATTTGAGATGTGTTTATGGAATGCACATTACCTGGGTAGTTTGCTTTTATCACATCCTCCTCTTGTATACCTAAAAAGCTATCCCCTTAAAAGAAACATCTGTCTACACAACCCACTGCAGCGAGAAACAATTCAATATTAAAATATTTTAGGGTGATGCAAAGGTAGGGAGCCACCTGGTATTGAATCAGACCCCTGGTCCATTCTGATCAGTTTTGGACTAGTGGCTCCTGGTGTTTCATCCTTAGCTGAAGAGGGCACAGACTGAACCTGGGACCCGCTGCGTGCGAAAGGGCGGGGAGGGCCATAGCTTAGTGGCTGACCATCTGTTTGGTGTGCAGAAGGTCCCTGGCATCTCCAGTTAGTGCTGGGGGAGAGCCCTGTTTTGTAGATGAGCCCAATGGTCTGACTTTGCATAATGCAGATTCCTGTGTTTGTAGGCAAAGCAGCACCACCACCACTGAGCCACAGCACCTCTTCCCTATGGCTGTCCTGCAGCCAACCACAACTGAAATGAATGGGCCTGTGTTTTGCATGTGCGTTTAATGCAGATGATTTCAAGGTTCTCTATACTGGAAAGCAAAAGCAGGGCACAGAGAAAGTCCCAGTCCTTGGCATTTCCCATTCAAAGGATTGGGCAGGAGGTAGAGGGGAAAAGGACCAGAGAGCTACAGCTGCCCTAGCAGTGTGGGGAGATGGGGAAGATGCCTACAAACCACCACCACTGAGCTTGCTTACAGAGAGAAGCTGTTTGCACCTCTCCTGTTCAGAACAGGTAGAAAGGTGAGCACCCAGGGAGACATGGGCATGTTTAAAGGGGAGCATTCAGTGCTTTTTTCTGGGGGGAGGCATACCCTTAAACATTTGGTGAATCTAAGTTTGGCCTCATTGAGGAGCAGTATTTCAATATGAGTAGGAAAATGAGAGTACAGTGGTACCTCTGGATGCAAATGGGATCCGTTCCGGAGCCCCGTTCGCATTCTGAGCAGAACGCAACCCGCGTCTGCGCGTGTCGCAATTCACTGCTTCTGTGCATGCGCGTGACATCATTTTGAGCGTCTGCGCATGCGCGAGCAGTGAAACCCAGAAGCCGTTCCATTACTTCTGGGTCGCCGCGGAACGCAACCTGAAAACGCTCAACCTGAAGCTACTTTAACCCGAGGTATGACTGTACCCCTAAACATTTTTTGTAGAAAAAAAGCACTGGGTGTGTTTAATGCAGGAGTAGCTGAGCTCAGTGCAAATAGGAACTGAGCAGGAACAGTAAATAGTCTCTTGTGTATTGTAAATCTTTAAGGGTATATTTACTGAGGCCTTTTATGGATGTCACAGAGCTACAGTCAATCCCTTTTCCTGGAGAACTCTGGGAGTTGTAGCCCTGGGAACAGGGGTCTCCTAAAAACTCTCAAACTATAGTTCCCGGAACTAGATGAGGAGAACCTGTGGTCTTCCAGATGTTCCTTGACTGCAACACCTGCATTCCTGACCTTGCTGGCTGAGCCTGATGGGATTTGTAGTCTTAACAACTTCTGGAAGACATCAGTTTGGGGGGAGGGAGGTTGCTGTAGACTCTGGCAAGTTGTTCAGTGCATGTGTGAAGCCTTCCTTACATTTGAGAGTGATGTGCTGCCAATTACTTTACCTTGCCACACTGATAATTCCCTCATTGTCAACTTACGTAGCTTATGAACAGGAGGGAGGCTGGACTCCCTCCGGGTTGCAAATGGGTGTCATTCTGACCTCTTGGGTTTTGGATGGCTTGTTTGGTCCTTGACCTTTTCAACATTGCTTGATTTGGCGGTTTCTGCAGGTTGGGGGATGGGATCAAAGCAGTCTTTTGAAATGCAGGTACTTCAGCGTAGCTCTTTCCTGTATGTATGTGTTTATAATGCGAGGACGGACATCTGTGGCCTCCAGATGTTGTTTAATCCAACTCCCTTCACCCCACTCTGCATGACCAGCAGTCAGAGAGGATGAGAGAACATCTGGACTAGTCTAGAGGCTTGTCTAATGCCAGGCAGGGGCCATTCTAAGCTGGGTATGTTTAGCCTGGGGAATCGAAGGCTTGAGAGGTGATAGGATAGTCATCTTTGAATACTTGAAGGGCTGCCACATGGAGCAAGCTTGTTTTCTGCAGCTCTAGAGCGTAGGATCCGAACCAATGGATCCAAATTATAAGAAAGTAGATTCCAACTAAACATCAAGAAGAACTTGGTGATGGTAAGAGCTGTTCGACAGTGGAACCGGGTCCCTCAGAAGGTGGTGGACTCCTCTTCATTGGAGATTTTAAAGCAGAGGTTGGATGGTCATCTATGAGGAATTCCTTAGCTGTGGTTCCGGCATTGCAAAGGATTGGACTAGAGGACCCTTCCAACTCTACAATTCCATGATTCTGTTACTAGATGGGCCCTTGGCAGACTTGTCTTACATTCAGCTATAGCAGCTGCATATAATGAGGGAATCGGTTTAACCTTCCAGCTGGTCATATAAGGTTTTTTATCATACATGCAGTTAAAACCTTAAGAGCTCTGTTAGATCAGGCCATGGAACATCTAATCCTGCCTTCAGCTTCATAGAGTGGCCAGTTAGATGTTTTCAGGGCAATGAAGCAGCAAGCCCTTACCCATTCTTTGTCCTCAGCATATCATATCTAGGGATAGACTGTCTCTGGATATGATAAGGAGGCATTATTTGACAATCACGGAGGTGCATTTTTTACTTACAGTGGCTCATAGCAGCCAATGGATCTGGGCTCTGTAAATTTCTATCTGATTCTTTTTTTAAAAGCCAGTTTATCATTCACAAAACTGGAATTCTGTAAAAAAAGGGGGGGGCGCTAGAAGAACTAGGACTGGAGGAAGCCAGTAAATGAAGAGTGGAATGTTTTAGGAGCAAGAGGGGGATGGAAAGAAAACAAAGAACCATTTGCAACGAAACTTTGTGGTGTGAAACCAGCTTATCTGGCCAGCAACGGCTGCGATGTGGGACCCAGTCCCCTATGCCCCAGGCCATCTACATCACTGGGACTCTGCACATGTCACTGTGTGAGTACAGGATTGCCCTATGAGCCAATACCTAACAAGGGAACTTAAATCTGATAAGAGAAGCCGCTCAACCTGTTCATGTGATCGCTCGTCATCGTTTATCTTCGAACTGTTCCAGTTCAGTTGTGAGCAAGAACAGAGGCGTAGATGTTGATCTCTGTGAACGGACATAACAGGCAGTGTATCTCTCCCCCCCTCCCCCACACTCTGGCTGTTTATCTTTATGCAGAGGGCATTCAAGAAGCCAAAGTCTGGTCCAGGTCTGTTGTTCTGGATAGGCTTTGAAGCCAACCAATCTCTGCAAGAGAAGGGCTGTAGCTCAGTGGTAAAGCATGTGCTTTGCATGCAGAAGGTCTCAGGTTCAATCCCTGTTGTCTCCTAGAAGAGAGTGCTGCCTGAAACCCTGGGAACCAGCTGCCAGTCAGTGTAGACAATATTTAGCTGGATAGATCAACAGTCCAATTCTGCATAAGGCAGCTTCTGATATTCCTATGCTCCTGCAATGTACTATGTGCTATGTATTTGCATGTGTAAAGGTAAAGGTAAAGTGACCCCTGACCATTAGGTCCAGTTGTGGCCGACTCTGGGGTTGTGGTGCTCATCTTGCTTTATTGGCCGAGGGAGCCGGTGTACAGCTTTTGGGTCATGTGGCCAGCATGACTAAGCCGCTTCTGGCGAGCCAGAGCAGTGCATGGAAATGCTGTTTACCTTCCCGCCTTAGTGGTACCTATTTATCTACTTGCACTTTGATGTGCTTTCGAACTGCTAGGTTGGCAGGAGCAGGGACTGAGCAACGGGAGCTCACCCCGTCGTGGGGAATTGAACCTCCAACCTTCTGATCAACAAGCCCTAGGCTCTGTGGTTTAACCCACAGCGCCACCCGCGTCCCTCTTTGCATGTGTAAGAAGGTACAATTAAGGAAGAATGGGAACTTTTTACAAATTATCTAAAAAGACAACAAAATGATTTGGACTCCTTGACAGGTTTTGAATAAACATCCACAAATTTATTAGTTGAATACATGATGGATAAGGCAATATATGTACAATTTTATAATATGCAGAGAACAATATGCGCATAGAAACCAGAGAGGGGAGCTGTGGGAAGTCTGGGGGGGAGGGAGGGAAGGGAGAGAGGGAAAAAAGAGGGGGGGAATGTAAATGGTGATATTGATTGATAATTTGTTTGCTAAAATTGTTCAATAAAATATATATATTAAAAAAGAAGCAGGTACAAGAGGTAGTGATGGCCATCAACTTATATAGCGTTAAAACCACTTTGAGGTTTTTTTCCTTTTTTAAATAAAATAAATTCACAGAGGATAAGATTATCAACAGCTACTAGCCATGATGGCTGCCTCTGAATACCAGCCACTAAGAATCACAAATGGGAGTGCAAATTTAGGTCCTGCCTGTAGGCTTCCCATAGACATAATGGTTGGCTATAGAGAAAACAGGATACCGGACTAGATGGGCTATTGGCTTGATTTAGCATGGCCCTTCTTGCAGTCTACGTCCCTGTTCCATTGGAAAGCTGGGAAGGAGCTTCAGAATGACAGACATTACAAAGCAACACTGTGAATTTTGCAATTTTTTTGCTGGGAAATAACTTGGCCTTTGAGCCAGTTGGAGTCATTGGCCCTTATCCAGATAGCCTTTGCAGTTTCCAATCTGAGTTATGAGGAAACCCTGCCCTTGCCCTTGTGCTTGACTGGAATGGTTCAGTTAAAAGCACAGCGGCAGGCACATTGCCCAGTGCAAGGTTTTGGACGTTCATAGAATGAGCTTTCGTAGATTGCAGAGCTTTGTCAGCGACAGCTCTGGAGTGCTGTGCTTTCAGATATGCTGCACTGAGTAGCTACAGAAAGGATGGGGAACCCAGGCCCCTCCTGATGTCGCTGAACTACAACTCTCATCATGCCTGACCATTGGCCACACTGGCAGGGGCTGATGGGAGTTGGAGTCCAACAACAGCTAGAGAGCTGCAGGTTCCCCAACCCATGATGCAGGATATCAGCAGAAGGCTGGGGGCTATTCATAGAATGGGGCATCATTTTTTTTTGCTGTTGTTTAGTTCCTAATTTCTCATCATGCGGAATAAGATGATTGATTCAGATAGAACAGGGGGCAGGGAAACTTGGGCCCAGGGGCCAAATGCAACCCTCTGGACTTCTCCATCTGGTTCTTGGGGCTCACTCCAAGCCAGACTCCTCACTTGTTCTGCTTCAGACATTGGATGTTCCTGAGCTAGAAGCTGGTTGGCTCTGTTTTGGCCAAAAGGGCACAGGTAAAGGTAAAGGGACCCCTGACCATTAGGTCCAGTCGTGGCCGACTCTGGGGTTACAGTGCTCATCTTGCTTTATTGGCCAAGGAAGCCGGCGTACAGCTTCCGGGTCACGTGGCCAGCACGACTATGCCGCTTCTGGCGAACCAGAGCAGCGCACGGAAATGCCGTTTACCTTCCTGCCGGAGTGGTACCTATTTATGTACTTGCACTTTGATGTGCTTTCGAACTGCTAGGTGGGCAGGAGAAGGGACTGAGCAACGGGAGCTCACCCCGTCGGGGGATTTGAACCGCCGACCTTCTGACCGGCAAGTCCTAGGCTCTGTGGTTTAATCCACAGTGCCACCCGCACAGAACCCTTTATTAAAACAGCAACTTTCTTGGTTGTGTTCTTTGCGGGTTAGTTGTAGGCTGGAAGACTCTTTGGCCTCTAGAACGTAAGAACGCAAGGAGAACCTGCTGGATCAAGTCAGTGGCCCATCTGGGACAGCATCCTGTTCCCTCAGTGGTCACCTAGATGCCCGTGGGAAACTTCCGAGCAGGACCCAAGCTCATGAGCACTCTCCTCTACGGTGGTTTTTCAGAAACATTCCTGCGTCTGCACGATGTGTTGGGATTTGTATTCTACAAAGAGCAGCCACTTAAGACTGGTCACTTGTACAGGCTGTGAGAATGTGAAGGTGAACTGACTGGGGAAGGGGGTCATAACTGTGTGGCAGAATACAGTGGTACCTCAGGTTACATACGCTTCAGGTTACAGACTCCGCTAACCCAGAAATAGTACCTCGGGTTAAGAACTTTGCTTCAGGATGAGAACATAAATTGTGCTCTGGCGGCGCGGCAGCAGCAGCAGGCCCCATTAGCTAAAGTGGTGCTTCAGGTTAAGAACAGTTTCATGTTAAGAACGGACCTCTGGAATGAATTAAGTACTTAACCCGAGCTACCATGGTATAGACCTGTGGCCTGCTCAATGTTGTTGCACTTTAGATCCCAATAGTCCCAGCCAATGGTCAGGAATAATGGAAGCTAGTCCAACACCATCTGGCAGGCCACAGCTTCTGCTTTACATGGAGAAATCCCCCAGGTTAAATCTTCTTGTGTACACATAATTACTGTTTGTTTTCAAGGAGTCCCGCCCCCTCCAAAATGCATATAATTATACTTTACATTAATTACATCGGAAACATTAACACAACTATAACAGTGCAGTGTGCAGCTTTTAACAGTGTGAAGGGAGGCAAGGGAGAGGCAGGTTTACATGCAAACAGGGCCAGTTATTCCACACTCATCGGAAACGGCTCAATAGAAAAGGTATATCAGTAATAAGTGCAACCAGAACTTCTTCCGAATGAGTGGCAGCTGCACAGCACCTCTCTGCCCAGCTACATAATCATACATCTTTTAAACAGAAAAAGATGAATGCTATTTAATACAAACTCCACTAAAGGTCATGTGAGTACAGTTGAAATTTTGCTTGCAAAAGGATCAGAAATGCAAACACCCTCACACCCTCTGGCCTAGCATTTCAGAATGTCTTTCATAATGTGAAAACCAGCCTCCAGCCAGCTGCTATAACCTTGGCTTTGGATAGAGCCCTTGATAACGTTGGCATCTTGTCGTCTTCTTGAGATTGGTAATGTCACACCTGCACTTTTTGAGGAGGCAGCACTTTTGTTGTTGAATACTTGCATGTAAAGTCTAGGTAAAACTAGGAGGGCTGGACCTTCCACTAGGCTGAAGGGGTGCATTCCTCAGGCAGAGGATGCTGGGCTTTGGGTGGCTGCAGAGTCCCATCCCCCCGTATCCCCTGTGGTGTTCCCATCCTCATGACCTTCTGCTCTGGTTATTGCTGACCAGGCTGGCTATCTCCTCTAGTTCCTTTTTCACTCCAGCAGGCACTGCAGCTATGTGTGCATTACTCTGCTCACATGTTATGTTGCATTTGCCTGAGTGGGCTGGAAACAAAAGCAACATTGATGGGGCCTTGAAGTTGCCCATTGACACTTAGCACCTGGAGCAGACTGAGCAGGCAGACAGGTCACAGTCTTCCACACTATGAGGAAATGTGTTGCTATTTAAATTGCAGCAAGGATTTATATAAGGTGTGCAATTAAAAGGGATGGAAGAGCTCTGTTGCAACGAATCCATTTCTAAAAACCCTGGACTTTTTGCAGTTAGGTAAGTGATAGGGAAATGCACTTCATAAGTGAATGATTTCAAAGGAAGACACATAACCATCCTGCATTCAAATCAGGACGGATCTTCGTTGTGCTATAATCTCCCCACAAACAAATCAGAAAGAAAGCTCAGCTGATCTCCACATAAACAAATTGGAAAACAGGTTGTCTGGAAGAGCCTCAGGACTATTCGCCACTGACATCCCATAATCTGGGGATTGGGAAATGCATATGGTAGGCAGGTGATGTTATGAAGACCAATTAATCAGTGCTGTCCTAAGGTGGCTTTTGTCCTTCAATGTGTACTGTATTGAAAGCTTGCAGAACTGGGTCATGCTTGTTGATTTATACACCACCTTTCTGCCAGTGCATTCAAGGTAAATTATATTTTTTAAAAGCCATGCTTTGCAATCTAATGCCATGATGTGGAAGGAATAAAGGTGGAGAGGGAAGGAAGAAGAGGAAAACAAGCAAATGTACCAGCTCTTTCATAACAGTTACACAATGAACTAGTGGACTATTTGCTTTTGTTGCACCCTTTGAAATGCACCTTGGAACAGAAAAAGGTGTCACTGTTATTCTTACAGAGGTACATCCAACTCCACCCTTTGGTTGAAGTGTACTTATGCCATTACTATCTTGCTCTCTCTCCCCACCCCACCGCAGTTTTCCTGTAATCTGCACTTTACATGGGAGTTTTGTTGTTGTGTACATGTTAAGTGTGTCCTGCCGAATGCTGTGAAGTATGTGGGGAGAAACGTGTCTGTACACATACAGGGACATGTGCCAGGGCTGACCCAAATCATTTTGCTGCCTGAAGCGGAGCACCAAATGGTGCCCTCGCCCCCTGAAGTCCAAGGTACATAAGTATCAAAGGCCAGCCAAATTTGTTTTGGCTTCTGAGGCAGAAAATCTCACAACTGCCTCTCCGCCTCCCTGTCAAGACAAAATACAACAATGATAAATTAAACAGCTTACAATTTGCTGCCCTTTCCTGAGGAAGCTTTTCCCTTTATTTTTGGGGGGGCCAAGAGAGTGGGGCCCCAAGCTATAGCTTGTTTAACTTATATGTAAATCTGGCATTGCTTACAGATCTATGAGTCTGTGGGGGGATTTATCTTTAGCAGGGGGATGAATAATGGGCATGGTTGCTCAGAGTCCTGTGAGTCCAAGGGAGCCTCGACTGCTTAACTCACTTTTCAAATTCTTATCAGTCACTTTTTACATCTCCTAACCTAACTTCGACTTGTCCTGAGTTTTTCAACGCCCCAAATGTTCCTTTTGATGTGCCCATATAGTCATCCCTCGCCCCCGTTTTGGATCCGGCTTCCTCTCCCACACCTTTTCTTTTCAGCTCTGTTCTGATGTTTGCTTTCTCAAGAAAAGAGAACTTTGCTCCCAGTTCCCTATAAAGCAATCAATCCGGGTCCAGAGAAACTCAGTGGCAACTTGGTCCCGGACATTGAGCTGCAAGGAAGAATCATAGCCCATTTCCTGTTCCCTCCCTCCCCTCTCCAGTGTTAAGAGGTTGATTTCCCCCGGGTCTACTTTCAAGGCTTTATTTTTATTTTGCTCCTCCAAAAGTAGGCGGGGCTTTCCCCAAAGCTGTTGTCTTGTCGCTAGGTCATTGGCTGCGGCGCGCGCCACTTTCCGAACGTTGCCGGTCCCTCGGAGCGGCTGGAACATCCAGGGCGGAAGGCTATTGGTCAGGGACAGAGAGGGTCGAGGGAGGCGGGGCGGGGTGGAGAGGCTTTTTTCCTGCGTGACGTAATCGGGACTTCCCCGCCCACATTCCACAGCTGGGGAAGTGTAGGAAGCGGCTATGGAATGGGGAGGGTGGAAGAGCCAGGGAATCGGCTTCTGGATTCTGATTGGGCGCTCGCCTTCGAAGGTCCCGAGCTTGCCTTCGCTGATTGGCCAGGGCGGGGGGGGCGGAGCCAAGAATCTGGTGGGGGCTGGAGGGAAGGCAACAGCTGGTGGCAGTTTGGGGTTTCAGGAGCTCTGGGGAAGGTCTCTGCCAGTAAGACAACGGAGGTCTTGCTTGAAAGCAGATGCGCGCCCGAGATCTAGGACATATGGTTGCAAAACTAGCTGGCTGTTGCATTTATTTATTTTTTGCTAGTTGTAGATTGGCGAGTGTCTGACATTTTCAGTTATATTATTATATAGCTTCTATTTTATTCCTTTTCTAAGGGACTAAGGCGCACAGAGGCAGGGGCGGCGTTGTTTTTTTCAGCCTTATGGCACAAGTTTGTTTTCTGTGATCGTTCCGAGGTGCTCCAAGAGTGCATATTTCTCTCCCCACTCCCGCTCTTGGTATTGCTGAGGTCCGAAATGGCCATGGATGGGCTGGAAAGCGGGGAGCAGAACCTGTTGCACTGGGACCGAAAGCTGAGCGAGTTGTCGGAACCGGTGGACTCTGATGCCCTGCTCTACAGCACGGTGAGAACACGGTCAAAACACTGGGACGGTGGTAGTGGTGGAAGGCATGGGAAAATGGGGCGGCACAATGGAACTTTATTCTGTTGGCTTGCTGATGCAGTTATCCACCCTGTAAGAAAATAGGCACAGTGTGTGGTTTTTTAAAAAGTAACTTCGAGGTGGGGTTTACTCTTTGTGGGTGGAAGAAAAAGTTCTGGCTGGTGCACATCTGGCTTCAGAAAGTCACCCTGCTATTAGTAACCCCTTCCTGGGCTTTCATTATGTAGGAGGAGTCTCTTTTTTCTTGGAAAAAAAGTTATGTTGAGCTCATCTGGAATTGGCATCTCTTGCACTTTGTCTCTCCACCTCCCCTTTCATGACTTAAGTTTTCCTCCCTCTGTTTTCAAAAAGGGCATTCTGCTCTGTCTGCTCATGGCTGTTAGAATAAGTGCCAGGTGCTGTCTGCTGTAGGGCCAGTGAAGAGTTCTCAAAACAGCTTTATGGTTTTTTAAAAAATGGAGTTTGGAATTTCAGCAGGGGGGGGAATTAGCAGCCGCTGACGCAAGGAGGAAATACCTGTACTTTGAAGGGTTATCTGTGTTTCTTGATGCAAATCTAATTACTGCCCACAAGGCCTGTTTGGACCAGCAGATATATATATGTGTGTGTGGTTTAAGCGTGGGGATTCCTATTTCTTCAGAAGTGCTTGTTACGAAACTTTTGATTGGACTCTTTCCTGTTTCTGCACATTAAGAGGTTCCTATTAAGAGTTGTCAGCAAGAAAATAGCAGTCTTTCTGAGAACTGCAATAACGGTCTCATTCTTTGGGCAGCATTCCAAGCTCTGAAACTTTTGCAGACCTGGTTTCTTGTGTTCCCTCTGCCCTGCCTGCTTTTAGTTTGCTGAAAGGAAGTAAATGCCCACGTCTCCAAAGAATATTTATGGTGGTTCTGCAGTGGTAGCCATGAAAGCAAATAAGAGATAATCAGTGCTTTGTGCCAGATGTTGGAGGTTTTTCCTCTTGCTGGAAAGTGTGCACCAGCGACTTTATCCAAACTCAGTCTCTGCACGTACAACTTTATTCCCAGACTGCTGGAGAAAAAGGAGACCTGTTTGAGCAAGCAAAGTTGGTGGTGTGTGTATCTTTTTCTGTTACCATCTCACTTTTATTTTGAGAATGCTTGGCACTTAAGGCAAGAATGACTTGGAGCATGTGCAAAGTTCCTCCCCACTGTAAAAAGTTGAGTTTTTTCTTTTTTAGAAGGAAAACACATCTGAGGAGAAAGCATTTTGAAATGTGCAGAATGAATTTTCCTCCTCAGGAAGAGAACCAACTTTTTGAAAAGTCAGAGGGAAAAGTGCTTCCACCCACTGTGAGGACATAACGTTTTAAAAACAGACTCCAAGTTGGCACTGGCTGCACGCGCAGTTCATATTCACATATATACTAATGCATTTCCACATGGCAAATGTCCTATCCATCCAGACTAGTGTGGTGTCTGAGAGAGCAACAAGTCTCTCTGCATTTCACAAAGAGAATTTCCCTAGCTCTCTGGCACACAACACCCCACCTCTCAATATCCTGGGGTGAGGGGTATCCAAAATATTAGAGGAGGCTAAGTTTCCCTGGCCCTGGTTGTTTACACTTTATTTCTGCTGGTGAAAAGATCCTTGCTGCCCCAAAGCAAGCATACCCTTGTATCGAGCCTAGGTATTTCAACAGAAGATGGTGCTTCATCTTAGTTTTTGGCATCAAATGGTACATTTGCCATTCATAGGGTACTAGGAACGCACCCCGTGTGGTTGATTTGGGACTGCAGAGTCTGGTTGCACTCTTCACACAGTAGCGTTCCTGGCAACACGTGGCAATGGCATGGACACTCCCCATTGCAATTAAACCAAAGTACCTAATAAGGGGTTCTAGATGTGATAGCCTCAGTGCAGCTCAGCAGTCAAGAGGCAATTAGGTTCAACCACTTTCTCTGCTTATGGCATTAATTCTTGGAGCTCAGCATGCCAGTCTGTGCTGTCCTAGACTGAACATTTTAGAAGTGTGGCTGACTCAACGTGCGATCTGTTATGGGTATATGGAAATTAATTTCAGCTGGGATTTATCACAAGGACGTTCTTTCAGTGCATCCATAGCAGGTATATTTGTCAGGTGCTAGCGCAGGGGTTTTAAGTAAGTAAGTAAGTAAGTAAGTAATTAAATTTGTTACCCATCCTTCCCTTGGTTACAGTTTAAAATCCAGAATTAAAGATGGTTAAATCTTACAGTTACAGGAATATGGTGGGTCCTGAAAACACACATCTGAGGTGTGTAAAGAGTTGATTCTTTAGCATTTCCTGAAAGAGGTACAGTGATGAAGCCAGATGCACCTCTGTGTGGAGGGTAGCCATGGCGATGCTATCCAGATGTTGTTGGACTGCAACTTTGATCATCTTGTACCATGGCCCACCTGCTGGGGCTGGTGGGCATTGGGAAGCCAATAACAACTATCAGGGCTGGATTTAGGTTTGATGAGGCCCTAAGCTACTGAAGGTAATGGGGCCCTTTATATGTCCAGCTGTCCTTTGTCAACAACAAATTGTCACTGTTTCTTGTGTTGAATATATGCTATGTGATAATTTACAGACCTAATAGGTATCAAAAGCCATTTGCACATGTTGCCATGCAACCAGTCCATGCAGAATGTTGGCACCCTATATATAGAAATGAGCAAACCAGTGATATTTTAGGGAGCAGACTAGCAGGCGGGGCCCATTGCTTACATCGTAGGAGGCTACACAACACAAAACACTGTTGTATGTAGGTTTTAATTTATTTGTTTTTTATCTTATATTTTGGAAATGTACAGTGGTACCTTAGGTTACATACGCTTCAGGTTACAGACTCTGCTAACCCAGAAATAGTGCTTCAGGTTAAGAACTTTGCTTCAGGATGAGAACAGAAATCGTGCTCTGGCTGCGCGGCAGCAGCAGGAGGCCCCATTAGCTAAAGTGGTGCTTCAGGTTAAGAACAGTTTCAGGTTAAGTACGGACCTCCGGAACGAATTAACTACTTAACCTGAGGTACCACTGTACATCCAGTTTCTTTTCCTTTAAATTTTTTTGGGGATCCCCAAGATAGTGGGGCCCTAAGCTATAGCTTGTTTAGCTTATACATAAATCTGGCACTGATGTTGGGGCACCTTGTGCTAGTGTGACCTAAGGGGCTGTCTTGGTTCCCAGTGGTTCCCATTGAGTTCTGTGGGATAAACCGGCTAAGAATTGAGATACTCTGGAGAGACGTTGGGAGGGGAATGAAGCTCACAAGCCCAGGGTATGTTTAGCATGCATCCCATGCTATCCCTTTACTTTCTCCCCACATTCACTTCTGTTGAAAGGGATTTAAATACCAGCCTTCAGGGCAACATTGCAGAGGATGCAAAGCCTGCACGCCACCATTCTTGACATTGTTTTCCCTCCCCTGCATGTCTCATTCTGCCCTCCTGGCAGAAATACAGCATCTCATTCCTGAGGATACTCCTTTGTGGTCTTTCTAAGAGGGAAGCTCTCCCAGTGCACACACCGTGCCTATCAAAATGACAGTGGTTTCCCCAAGTGAAGTAATGACGCATTTGCATCATTGGTAAAAAACCTGCTTTGCTTGTAGAGCTTCAAATATTCAATCAGTACGTTTTTGAACACAATTCAAAGTGTTGGTGCTGATCTTTAAAGCCCTAAATGGCCTCAGCCCAGTATACCGGAAGGAGCATCTCCACCCCCATTGTTCAGCCCAGACACTGAGGTCCAGCGCCGAGGGCCTTCTGGTGGTTCCCTCACTGCGAGAAGTGAGATTACAGGGAACCAGGCAGAGGGCCTTTTCGGTGGTGGCACCCGCCCTGTGGAACGCCCTCCCATCAGATATCAAGGAAATAAACAACTACAGTGGTACCTTGGGTTAAGAACTTAATTTGTTCTGGAGGTCCGTTCTTAACCTGAAACTGTTCTTAACCTGAGGTACCACTTTAGCTAATGGGGCCTCCCACTGCCGCTGCACAATTTCTGTTCTCATCCTGAAGCAAAGTTCTTAACCCGAGGTACTATTTCTGGGTTCACGGAGTCTGTAACCTGAAGCGTCTGTAACCTGAGGTACCACTGTATCTGACGTTTAGAAGGCAGCCCTCTTTAGGGAAGTTTTTAATGGCTGATGTTTTCTCATGTTTTTAATATTCTGTTGGGAACCGCCCAGAGTGGCTGGGGAAACCCAGCCAGATAGGCGGGGTATAAATAATAAATTACTATCATCATCATCATCATCATCATCATTGATATCCTAATTTAGGGAAAATCCGGACACAAACAAATGTTTTAGCTTTTTTACAAATAGAAAATTCCCAAAGTGGTGGAGCTTGGGGTGGGGATGGAGACTGCAATTTTATGTTGCCGAAGATCCAGGATGAAAATTCCCCCCCGGATGCCACTTCCAACCTTGAAATTCCAGACGTATAGCAACCCTGCCGTAATTAGTAGGAGCAGATTATGGGAAACACTTCTGCCTGAATAGCTGGAGAGCTCTGCTGTGCAGAATAGATCATTGTGGGCTTCTTGAAATGAAAACAAAAATCTGTTGCTGTTTTTAGAATTTATATACCAACAGTCTGAGTCGGCTTCTGACTTCCTAACCCAGAGAGCAGACACATTTTGCTATCCCTGATAAACTACAGTGGTACCTCGGGTTACAGATGCTTCAGGTTACAGACACTTCGGGTTACAGACTCTGCTAACCCAGAATGAATTAAGTTCTTAACCCGAGGTACCACTGTACTTGGTGTCCCCCCTACCCTCTTTCCACTTTTCTTGAAATACATGGAAGCTGGTAATTGTTTTCAGCTGTTTCCGAGATATGAGGTGGAAAAAATTCCCAGCTCTGTACCCAGTGCACCACCTCTAGATGTTTAGAACTCCAACTCCCATCAGCCCCGGCCAGCATGGCCAGGGGTCAGGAATGATGGGAACTGGAGTTCAGCATCTGGAGCGCACCATGTTGGCTACACCTGCTCTCGTACATCAGAAATTTTTCCTGTATGAATTGCTCTAATTTGCATAGGATTGTCCTCGCCAACGAATAAACCACAACAGTGAGATGAATTAAAATTCATTGTCAGATTCCAGTTTTGCTCGTTTCTAGTGGTATCATTGTCTTCTGTATTGCAATTCCTTGCAATTAATATAATTATAAAACATAAAACTGTCAGATATTATTCTCTTCCTCTATCGCTTGAAGCTTCTTCTTTTACCTTGCATAATGTTATTTTTGTGGAACGACTTGGAGGCAGGGGCATGTTCTGTGGGGTCTTCTGCTTGTGAGTTGGCAAGGGCATTAGCAGCAGGAAATTCTACTAAACTCTGTTTTACTAAAGAACTGGTTGGGGAGATGTTGCCTTCCAGCATAATATTAATCCACTGGAATTCCCCTCCACATTTTCATTAGACTTTCAAATGCTAGAATGCAAACCCACAAATGTTGGCTGTTTTTTGTTTAACTCCTGCTAAATAGTTTGATCATCCATGACCCACACAGCTAGCCTGTTAGCGGGAGAAGCATTTGGTTGCATGAATATAATCCTCATTGTTATTTTTTGCTGTTCGCAATTCTGTCATATCCTGAGGTGCTAGGGTAGATTATTAACACTTTTAAATGTCACAAACAAAAACTAAAATTGTTTTGTGCGATGGTTGTTTTTTTAAACCAACAAAATCCAAACAAGACCCTGAATCTTAGCTTCACCTTATTTCCCACTATCAACTTCATTTTGGCCACTACAACTGATGTTTCAGGAATAATAATAATAATAATAATAATAGAATTGTTGGTAAAGACCCCTGGACAGTTAAGTCCAGTCGAATTTGACTATGGGGTGTGGTGCTCATCTCCGCTTTTAGGCTGGCAATGGGACACTGCGACGGAAGCTAGAGAGCACAGAAACGCCGTTGTAGAATTGTAGATTTGGAAGGGACCATGAGGGTCATTTAGTCCAACCCCTTGCAATGCAGGAATCTCCACTAGATCATAATAAAATCATAGAATTGCAGTTGGAAGAGCTATTGGTTGCTATTACAGTCATACCTCATGTTACGTTTGCTTCAGGTTGAGCATTTTCAGATTGCATCCCGTGGCGACCTGGAAGTACCGGAAAGAGTTACTTCCGGGTTTCCCCACTCGTGCATGCGCAGCGAATCGTGACCTGCGCATGCGCAGATGTGGGTTGTGTTCCTTTCAGGTTGCGAACGGGCCTCTGGAACAGATCCCGTTCGCAACCAGAGGTACCACTGTATTGCAACAAACCAATCTGGGTTCCTGTGTCTGGGATCTGGACATTGAATATGCACCAAAACTCTGGCAATTGGCTCATGTGAAATACTTTAAAACTCTGTCTTTAGCTGATTCCCAAGTGCCAGAGAATCCAGCATTTCTCCTTGGTGAATAGACACCTTGTTTTCTCCGCAGCTGCACATATTTGCGAGCCCCTGGAAAGGTAATCTGAAGAGCCTTTGCAAGTCGCTCTGAATAGAGCCAGTCTTTTAATTCCTCTTGACAGGTGAATCAAAAGTGAAGAAAGAAAGTGAGGGGCAGCGTCGACAGATAACCACAAATCAGGCCTCTGCTGCTGACTCTGCTTCCCGAATCGAACTTCGGATAGGGATGGAAGCAGTATGAAACACCTGGTTTGAAGCACAGCTGCTTCAGCCATTTCGCAAGACCCTGGCCTGAGTCCAGGTAAAATTAGTCACTGCTGTGCCTCATGGACGCCAGTGGAACAAAGTTGGTTGCGATGAGAAGAACTGAACAGTGCAATCCTGTGCACGTCTACTTAGAAGTAATCCCCATTGAGTTCAATGGGACTTCCCCAACACCCTATCGACTGGCAAGTTCGATAGAATACTCACTCCTACTTTTTTAAAAATTGTGATTATGCAAGAAAAATAAAGGAGCAGCTTGTCTTTAAACCCTGTTATCTTTTACAATGTTGATCCTTTGCTGGACCACTTAGTTGGTCAACCAATGTCAACATATTGACAGGGATGGAAATGTCTGTTGCTTCATCGCTTGCAGGCAAATTTAAAAGGCAGGTTACTCTAACCAGGAACTTGGAAATGTCAACAGCTTACCTGAGCATTTGAGTCAACTCTTCCTTGTGTTGTGGTTTTTATCCGCCCTCTTCTCAAGCAAACCTGCTGTTTTGCAGTTTATAGGAGATATATATTTTTTTCTTTTAAAAAGAGGTGTAATGTTGGAGGAGAACTGAGGGGGAATTTAGCAAACTAGCCAATATAACTTGACTGTGATAATCTTTCCATTTATACATTTTTAAAATAAATGTTTCTATTTGCAGATTTAACGAGGAAATGAGAAAAAAAGATAAAATTAAATAAGAGAAGGAAAACAAGCCAAAATAATAATATACAAACAATAACAGTAGACCACCATCAGTTTACATTGCAGATACAATGACCACCAGTACACAAATCTTAAAATTAAATATGTAAGTTAGTATAAGCCCTCCAGTTTTTGCTATTTTTGCCATATAGAAGATCCACTTGTACAAAAACCTGTTTTAAGAAAATAGATAACTAAGGAGACAGCCAGTTCACCTGTTGCATGAGAAGAAAGGCAAGACTAGGCAGGCCTCTTGTTTATTTTACCCACACCCTGTGGCTGCTTTTAACTTTACAAATGAAACGAGACCGGAAAGGTTAGGTTGTGAATCTCCTGCCAATTTGTCCAGTTGCACCATAAGAAAGGAGTATTCCATTTAAGATGGTACAAGGGTGAATTATTTTAGTTCCTTGTTCTTTGGCACATGGCCAACACAGTACAGTGGTACCTCGGGTTACATACGCTTCAGGTTACATACGCTTCAGGTTACAGACTCCGCTAACCCAGAAATATTACCTCCGGTTATCCTGAAACTTTGCTTCAGGATAAGAACAGAAATCGTGCAGCAGCAGTGCAGCGGCAGCAGGAGGCCCCATTAGCTAATGTGGTGCTTCAGGTTAAGTACGGACCTCCGGAACGAATTAAGTACGTAACCAGAGGTACCACTGTATTTCTCTTCCCAACCTTTTTTCGTTTATCTTTGGACTGCTGTGTTGCATTCATGTTTGTTTCTGGTATTTGTATATCAAACAATTTTTGTGTCAAAGGAGCAAAGGTTTAAGCTGGAATGACAAATGGGGGAACATAAAATACTTCTTGAATTTTAGACGCTCGCCTAGTGTCAATAGGCAGGGAGTTTCGAAGTGTAGGTGCTGCCACACTAATAGATGCAATTTCCTCCAACTGCAGTTGATTGAAGTGGTTGACTGGGCATTTATGCAGTAAGGCTATCCCACAAGTAAACGTGTTGGAAGCTGCTCAGAGTGGCTGGGGCAACCCAGACAGGTAGGCAGGGCACAAATAATATTATTATTATTAGGTGTACACGATGGTTGCATAGTAATCTTGGGACCCACACATAAACCTCTCTCGACCTGACCTACCTTTCAGGGTTGGTGTAATAATAAAAAAGGAAGAGGATTATATGCATCACTCTGAACTACTTGGAGAAAACAGTGGGAGGAAAACAAACTGTATTTTAGTCAAAGGAGTGTACGTAATTGGGATGAGGATGGCAAGGAGTCCATGGTTCAGATTCCAGCAGGCCACATGGCTTTGCTTGCTGCTTTTTTCCACCTAAAGTTCAGAGTTGAGATCATTCTTGGGGATGAGCTGGGGAAACTTTGAGCTTCCCTTATCTCTCTTCAGGTAAATTACTTGGAGAGAGCAGTGAAGTCTAAACACCCTCTTGCTTTGGCTTTGCTTTCCTGTTTCCTAATGAAAATGTTCAGCCCTGCGATAAGGTAAAGTTTATCTGAAGAGCTTATCTAGTGAGTGGTTCTTCTGTGTCTTTCTGAAGCTGCTGTTGAGAATCTGGTTTGTGGACTTGTCCCCTTTTTTTTCACACAGCTCTTTTTTTTATATGCACACTGAAAAACAACAACAAATGACTCCATGTTCAAACGTAGGGGAATGAGGCATGCGTCTACATTGCTTTGCAGGAAATTAACGTGTCTTTCTTGATATCTCCAAATTAGCCACCTTATTTATTGCAAATATTTATATAATCAGACTATCTCAGTATTGTCTGACTGGCAGTAACTTGCCAGGGTTTCAGGTAGGGGACATTCTCAGCCCTACCTGGAAATGCTGGGGAAGAAGAAGAGGAGGAGTTTGGATTTGATATCCTGCTTTATCACTACCCGAAGGAGTCTCAAAGTGGCTAACTGAGAGCCAGTGTGGTGTAGTGGTTAAGAGCGGTAGTCTTGTAATCTGGGGAACCGGGTTCGCGTCTCCGCTCTTCCACATGCAGCTGCTGGGTGACCTTGGGCTAGTCACACTTCTTTGAAGTCTCTCAGCCCCACTCACCTCACAGAGTGTTTGTTGTGGGGGAGGAAGGGAAAGGAGAATGTTAGCCGCTTTGAGACTCCTTAAAGGGAGTGAAAGGCGGGATATCAAATCCAAACTCTTCTTCTTCTTCTTCTTCTTCTTCTTCTTCTAACATTCTCCTTTCTCGTCCTCCCCCACAAAAAACACTCTGTGAGGTGAGTTGGGCTGAGAGACTTCAAAGAAGTGTGATTAGCCCAAGGTCACCCAGCAGCTGCATGTGGAGGAGCGGAGACCCGAACCCGGTTCACCAGATTACGAGTCCGCCGCTCTTAACCACTACACCACACCAGGGACCTTCTGCTTGCAAGGAAAATGCTCTACCACTCTCCCTCTCCATATGAAGAGCTAACACATGAGTGGGGTGCTGGCCCCAGTTCTGATGATCCTGCACTGGTTTCTTCCTGCAACCGCTGTGTGCTTGAGGCAGGGGCTGACCATAGGCTCCTCCATGTGATCTGGAGCCCTTTGTGAAGATGCAAATTCAGCCGGTTCCCCTTCACAACTTTGTTGAAGTACAGAAGTTGCCAGGGTGATGGGCACAGCTGTGTCTCTTGCCTGTGTGTGTATGTGTTGCGAATGCAAGGGGGTGATCCTAGTCCCTCTCCGTTTGGAGACCTAATGAGTGAATAGGGTTGAAGTCCAGAACATAAGAAACTACTGTGTGCCTTTGGGGGGGGGGTTTGAAGTCAAGCTGTCAGAAGGTTGCAGCGCCTGCTGTGGCTGTAGAGGCCAATATGGAAGAGACATGTTTGCTTGCAGCTGGGGCAGATGCACCATGGCGTTTCTTCTCTCTGCGCTCCTCCCAGCAGTCATTTTTCCTCTGGTTGCTGCTACGGATAGATGACTTGATTGTCTGTCTTCAGGCACTGCGGTCATCTGCAAGGGGTTCCCTTGTGGCAGGTTGATGTTGCCAGCCTTTGCGCATCACGTTTGCAGACATCTTTGTGATGCAGAGATGGCCTGCCAATTGGCCTGGTGCCACATATAAAAATACAGCTTTTGCGATAATGAACCTTTATCCCCCTCAGCTCATCCTAGGGGTGTGGCTCTGGAGGCTCCATAAAGCACTGCATGTAGCATCTTTCGTAATGCCAGTACAGTGGTGTCTTGGTTTAAGAACAGCTTGTTTATGAACAACTTGGATTAAGAACGCTGCAAATCTGGAAGTAGGTGTTTGGGTTTGTGAACTTTGCCTTGGAATAAGAACATGTTTCACTTCCTGTTGAGTGTGTTCCATTTGTAAATTGAGTCCCCCGCTGCTATGGGAAAGCACGCCTTGGTTTAAGAACGCTTTGGTTTAAGAATGGACTTCCGCAACAGATTACGTTTGTAAACCAAGGTATGTGCTTGTATTAGCCAGAACTGAAACCAAGAAAGGCTGGTCACCATTTCTTAAAATTCAGGGAGGAGAATACTGCCGCAAAGGAAGAGTAGCCCTAAGATGTGGGAAAATGGTAAAAAGTGTGTGGGAATCTAAAAGTGAGAGGTGCAGTCACTGAGAAGGCCTTCTCTTGGGTCAATGGGAGCTCACCCCGTTGTGGGGAGTCGAACCGCCAACCTTCTGATGGGCAAGCCCTAGGCTCTGTGGTTTAACCCACAGTGCCATCCACCTTTATCTGTTAATAAATCTTAATTCAATTGGCAGTTTTCAGAAGACGTTCCCTTTTGTTGCTGGGAATTTTCTGGGTGACCTCTGTGGCTGTCATTTTCAGATCTGCTCTCGAATGACTCACAAATGAAAGTAGGTTAATGCAGCACCCAAAGTCTGGGTGGTTCCCACTATCCAATCCCTTCCTTGACCAGGGAAACGGGACTTTTCCAGGGGTTCCCAGAGTTGGAACTAAAACTGATGTGCTGACTTCTTGAATGAAGTCATTGCATTAGCTCAAGGAGTTCTGCCCTTGAAATAGGGTATCATCCTTTACTTATCTGCTGTAGAGAGTTAAATTAAACCCCAAACAGATATGGGGGGGGGGGGGAGAGGAAAAGGAAAGGAAGTCCTGCTGCATAGATTACTTCCTCTAATTGGATAATTTTGTTGGATGCAATCCCCAGTTCTGGTAATTCCTCTTTTGTGTTAACTAGCCACTAGCCACCTCTGATAACAACAAAGGATGAGAAGCAGCAGCATTGGAATAAGTTGCGGTGGCCTTTGGCCTTCCATGTTCATTGATCAGCGTTTAGCACTAACAGGGTTTAAGCTGAGTTGGATATTTAAGAAGCCATTCAAAAACAGACCAAAAACAAATAAACAATTAAGAACATATGAAGCCTCCTTACGCTGAGTCAGGCCACTGGTTTATTGAGGTCAGTATTGTCAGGACTTAATGACAGCAGCAGGATCACAAGTAGGGACTTTCCCAGTCCTACCAGGGATTGAAACTGAGATGGCAGCCACTGAATCTGGGGCCTTCTACTTATGGGAACCAGGTACTCTAAACAGCTTCCTCCATTTCCCTGTTCTCTTGAGCAGGAGGACGCGATTTATTTGGCCCTGTCTAGGCGCTAAAATCATCATCACTATTATTATGTATTGAATTTATATACTGCCCTATACCTGGAGGTCTCAGGGCGGTTCACAGAACAAAATCAAAATATAAAACCACGAAATATATAATCAAAATAAAAACAACAACCTAATAACCCCCCCCCATCATATAGTTGCCCTTAGGGGACCTTAGGGTTGTAGAGAAAACACTGGGGCTTAATTTGATCAGCAAAATTTTTGGTATCTGGCTTGTGTGTTCTGCTCTGGAACTGGCCCCTCCCTTCAATGTATTCCATTAAGAATGTCAGTTAAGAGGAGGGGTCAGCAAACTTTTTCAGCAGGGAGCCAGTCCACTGTCCCTCAGACCTTGTGGGGGGCCGGACTATATTTTTTTTGGGGGGGGGGAATGAACGAATTCCTTTGCCCCACAAATAACCCAGAGATGCATTTTAAATAAAAGGACACATTCTAGTCATGTAAAAACACGCTGATTCCCAGACCGTCCGTGAGCCGGATTTAGAAGGCAATTGGGCCGGATCTGGCCCCCGGGCCTTAGTTTGCCTTCCTATGGTTAAGAGGGACAAACTGCCTCTTGTTTTCTTGCCTCAGACTTGCCTCATGTTGTTGTATTTAGTTTCTCTCATCATGTCGTTCCGTTACAGTTGCCTTCATTATTGAAACTTAGTGTACATTTATGTGAGCCACTTATTTTTCTCAAAAAAAAAAAGAAAAGAAAGAAACTCTGCTGAGGAAAGGTGTGGAATGTCTAAATTGCATTAGTCAGAGAATATTATTCCCAGTTTGCCAGGAGGATGGATTTTTGTTAATCATCCCTCCTCCCCTCCGCCCTGTTCCACAACAAGGGTAGGTAATAAATCAATCAATAATAACCCCAGAACTCTGGGACTTGCCTGCAGTTGACCTCTGTATTGTTACCAGAATTCAGGTTTTTCAAGAAGTCCTTCGAAACCCTCTTGCTCTCCTCAGTGGGTCATAACCAAAAAACCACCAGCAGACAGTATGATCATGTAGTATTGTTTTTCAATCTGGACTCCCAATTTGGTGGTGTTTTGAGGCGTATGGCTAATGGTTCTGAAGCTAGGAGGAACAGAGAGAGTGGAAACTCCCTTGTCAAATCCTCCCTGAGGATGAATTTATGTTGTCTATTTTTAATGTGGCAGAAGCTTCGGAGTATATATTTGTTTCAAGATTTTCTTTGAATTTGTGGCCAAATTTCATTTCAGACAGGACTGCCAGCATGTTGTCCTCATCCAGGTGGTCAAAGGCCTTGAGGATGTCTAACACCATGACTAAAATGATGGCTTTGTTTAATTTCAAAGGCCCATCACCCAGTGGTGGAGCAACCTCTTTTCATGCAGAAGGCCCCACCTTCAGCCCCCAACATATTTAGGGCATTTTGGGAAAGACTCAAAACTTTCAAGCTGTAGGCTGTGCTGAGCTGAGTGGGCCAATGACCTGACTTGGCGCCCGATACCTTCTTGTGTCCCTATGGGCATGAAAGCCAGTGCTGGAAGCAACCATTTTCCACTGAGGTACTCTTAGAAGGCTTGGGGAAGAGAGTGAAAATTGGTGCGGTCATATTGTTTCTTTTTCTTTTTCCTTTTCCTTTTGAACTATCAATTCTTTATTGATTAAAAGATTTGCATGCCTATACAAACATTATGTACTATCTCTTAACAGGTTAAAAAGAGAAAATTATATAAAATAGAAAATTTATAAAGAAAAAGAAATAAAGAAGTGACAAAGATAAGAAACAAAGAAATCATTTTTTTAAAAAAAGTCAAAGTTATTTACATAGTAAAAGTACTCATCAGCACAATCCTTCTTATTATACTGTTTCATATAACATTCTTTTTTACACAGGTTCACATTGTATCATATCATTTCTTTCTGCTTTGTATACATTCCTTTGATCTTTTTCTTTACAAATATCACTCAGTTTCTGCTAATATGGAGTTATTTGTACAATGAAGTTTTACATAATTCTTAAATGTTATCCATTCTCTAGTTGTTTTTTGTTTCGATATTCCTCTAACTGATCCCGTCAGTTTTGCTAATTGTAGATATTCTGACATGAGTATCTGCCAATCTGTAATCTCTGGGAGCGTTTCATTCTTCCAGTTCCTGGAAGGAACATATTGTTTCACTTACAAACCAAACCAAACCTAGAGCAATGTGGCAGTCTTTCTGAGGAACATCTGCGTCTCTCATCTTGAGGTTAATTCTATCCGACTCAGCTGGTTACCTGTATCGGTTGTGTTTCTCTGTCCAGTTTCCAATAGCTAAAGTTTCCTTTCTCTATCACATGTTGTGTCTGCCTTGCCGTTTCCCCTTACAGCTGTGTTTGTAATCCCAGCAGTATGAAAGCAGACTTTCTGCATGGGGCACTTGCTCAGAAGACGTGGTTGGTTTTCATAGTTTAGCAGATCCATTCATTATGTTTAGTTATGGAAAACCAACCAGTTATGTTTGGTTGTGGGAAAGATTTAGCTTTACTGGATGGCAGAGAAATGGTTATTTCTTTTTAAACTGATGCTCATGCAATAATTTGTTGTAATTTGAAGGGGAGGGGGAAGGATCTTGATATCAGATGACTGGATTTTAAGCATTTTGGGAATGGTAAATTTTAAACTAATGTAGTTAAGGTAGGTAGACAACAGGATATTTTTATTGAAAAGCTAAGTAGTCCGTTGTCATGTATTGGTGGGGGTAAAAGAAAGCAAGAAAATGTTGAACCAGAGAGAGAGAGAGAGAGAGAGAGAGAGAGAGAGAGAGAGAGAGCGCTGGATAAAAGGCAAATATAAAATTGCTAGGGATTGATCATATATATATATATATATATATGTGTGTGTGTGTGTGTACACACACACACACACACACACACAGTCATACCTTGCAACTTGATTGTTTTGGCTCCTGAAAGCCACAAACACGGAAATGAGTGTTCCAGTTTGTGAACGTTCTTTGGAACCTAAATGTCCAACGCAGGTTCCGATTGGCTGCAGGAGCTTCCTGCAGTCATTCAGAAGCAGCGCCTTGGTTTCCAAAAGTTTTGGAAGTTGAATGGACTTCCGGAACGGATTCTGTTTGACTTCCGAGATGCCACTGTATATCAGTATTCCCCCCCCCCCAAAAGGAGGCTTTCTTTGAGAACTGTATGAAATGTGAAATTTCATTTCCATCTTGCACCATTTGAAAAAAGTTGGGGGGAGGGAAATAGCATGGAAGATCCGGGGATAAAGACACATGTGTGTTATGACTATGTTCTTTCTGCTTCTCTTCTTTGGTGGGATTTGTGGAACCCAACCTCCTTGGTTAAACAACTGGAGAACGAAACATGCTCTTTAAATCTCCCCTCCGACCCTTCCTGTATAAAAACAAAGACCACCACTACCAGATGTAGAAAACGCTGCATTCATAAGTCGTGCCCCACAAGTAACAAAAGACCCTTTCATGGAGTGAGCAAGCACAAGTAACCTGGCGCCTGCTGGCGCTCCAGATGTGAGATTCCATTGTGTGCGAATGCCAGACTCTGGCCGTCCCTGCTTGCTTTCTCCATCAGCAGCTGGAAAGTTTTACTCATTCACAACTCCCTGAAGGCAAAAATCCACAGCAGAAAAACAAGCCTTTGGTAGAAGAAACACTCTTGCTAGAGAAAGGCCTTAGCTCAGTGGGAGAGCAGAAAGATCCCAGGCAAGGCTAGGCAAGGAAACTCTGTTGGGGGGGCGGCGTGTGCATGCAAACACTGCCCCGTCATTGCTGCATGTGTTGACTTGCTGTCCCAGACTTCCCTTGTGTTATGCCATGTGTCTATTGTGAATGCTAGAAAACGATATGATAATCTTTATTGTCATTGTCCCATACAGAACAAGGAAATTGAAAAAAATCTACATCAGACATTCAAAAACCAACAAGCCTGCTATCCCAGCTATCCCAGCCTGGTTAACCCCCTAAAAACTCTGATACCCCATAATTAAATACAATATACTCCCACAGAGACTACCTTACACTGCATTTAAAACCAAAATCACATTTGGATAAAAGCTGTTTCTCAGGCGGCTAGTCCTAGTCTTTATAACCCTGTACCTTCTTCCAGGAGGCAGAAGCTGAAAGAGATCATATCCTGCACTATCTCTGCAGCTTTCTTATGGCACCTGGAAGCATAGATTTGATCCAAGGTGGGAAGAGTGCACCCAGTTATTCTCTCTGCAGTCTTTACAACCCTGGACAGCATTGTTTTTCCCCTGACCTTGCAGCTCCCAAACCACACACAGAAACCATAAGTTAATACACTCTCAACAGTACAATGGTAAAATGCCATCAACATGTCTTTTGGGAGATTACGTACAGTATTGTTGTGAAGAACATGGGGAGAGAAATGATATAGCACCAAAACCATTTAAAATATCTTCCTGTAAGCAGAAAGGGTTGCCTCTCCCTAGAAAGACTCAAATGCTCGATCAAATGTTTCTGCAACTATAAAGTGCCATTTTGGAAGCCCAGTATGCATTGGCAACATCTTTTGAGTTTTGCAGAAGTCTGTGTAGTTTTCTCTGCGTAGTTTTACAGAAGTTGCTCATGGACTTCTCAATTCAGTATTGAAGGCTTTGACCGTAATCAACAATGCGGTCCAAAGGTTGCAAGGTTCATTGTAACATTGGAGAAGTAGAGCCAATGTCAAGTCGCGGACTCCCTTGCAAGAAATAACAGGCGTATTTAAAGCAGTTCAGCAAGTGGCATCCGGAGCAGAGAGAGATGAGAACAGGGGAATGTGGGATTATTGGGAGTGAGCGCCAGTAATTGCAGCCTTCTGTACCAAGGAGCCTTTACTACCGACATTTATACCCTACCATTCAGCGATAATTTGCATTCTCTTAGCTCAGGTCGGCAAAGTTTTTGTGGCTTGTGCCAGTTCACGGTCCCACAGACGCCGCAGTGGGCCGGAGTGTGTGTGTGTGTGCGCATGCATGTGCAAACACTATTTCAGGCATTCCTTCCGGCGCAGAGGAGGCGTGTGCAGCTTCCCATTGGCTGCAGGAGCTTCCTGCAGCCAATGGAAAGCCGGCCAGCGTCGCAGAAGGCGATCCCCACTCTGCTCCGCGCTGGTTTAGTGCGGCGCACGGGAGCCAGCCGAGTGGGTGGCGGAGGTCCATGGGCCAGTTAAATGACTCCCATTGGCCGTTTGTGGCCCATGGGCCTTAGGTTACTGACCCCTGTCTTAGCTAGTCTATATACATGATTGCATCTCTAGTGACCTTTTAGTCTTGGCTGTTCCTGTGTAAGATTGCCCAGGCTAGCTTAGTAAAACCTTTGCTCTTTTATTGTTGTGCTAAAAAGCATAGAAGGGAAATCTCTTCCATTCCCTTAACTACCTAATCTGAAAGAACATCATAATCCATAGCAATGAACTGGATACCAGTTGAGGAAGGCTCCTCTATAACTATGTGTATTTGTCCATGATGGAATATAGAAGAAATGTAGAAAGAAAAAAAGGAATTCAACGCACAAATTTCCTATTGGGGCAAAAGCACTGGAAATACAGACAAATAATGCAAAAAGGATTTGGTGTGCAAAACCCTGATGCTGAACTAGGCAGTAGGGAGGAAATGATTCATATGGAAAGAGGAAGTCTTGAAAGCAACAATGCTGAAAGAGAACCGCAAGGCCAATGGTGGATGGCAATAAATAGGAAAATATCTGTCTAGGAAGAAGGCATTGAGGAAAATACGTACACATTTTGAGTCCTTGATTTCTGTGCTGTCTTGAGATAAGTCAGGCTGTAAAAAGACCTTTTACCATTTCATAATGTGGAGGCTTGGTTATTGTACTATGGCATGAATTGGATATTGTGGAACTATATTTTAGATACTGGAAGTGGCTACTTTCATGCAGTGATTTATATTTGGACTGAGTAAAACTTAGTTGAATGCCACCATAAGTGTGAATTTTCAGGGTGCAGTTCTACATTTAAAGTTCGGGGTGCAGGGGTCAAGCTGGGAATCTTGGCTTATGCATTTACAACTTCACTCTCCATCTGGAGTCTGAATGCATGTTTTGACCCTTGCACTCGATTTTGAGGGGTTGGGAATGTGTTTTGTTCCGACACAGGAAGGCCACACCAACACCATACATTTAAAGCACCCGGCTGTCCTCAGAGACTCATGGAACCTGTCACAGAGCAACCAATTTCCAGCACCCTCAACAAACTACAGTTCCCAGGATTCTTTGGGAGAACCATGTGCTTTAAATGTATGCTATGAATGTGACCAGAGTTAGTTGTCTGCTAGTTGTTCACTGCCTCCATTCCTTCAGATTTGGAGGAACCCTGTTTTGGGCCTGGGTCTAGAGTCCTGGTAGCGGTTCTCAACCTGTGGGTCCCCAGATGTTGTTGGACTACAACTCCCATCATCCTTGACCACTGATCATGCTGGTTAGGAATGATGGGAGTTGTAGTCCAACAACATCTGGGGACCCACAGGTTGAGAAACACTGTGATGGCTGTAACCCTGATAATAACCTTTATACCAACAGTACCTGTTTGTGGGTGAGAGTCAGAAGTCAATATTGAACAGATGGCACAGGAAAGATGCAGAATAAAATATAATATGGCATCTCCTTTATTAGGGATTTTAAAGCAGATGTTGGATGGCCATCTGTCATGGGTTCTTTGGTCACGATTCCAGCATTGCAGGGAGTTGGACTAGATGACCATGGGAGCCCTCTTCAGCTCTACAGTTCTGTGATTCTACAATTTTCTTTGAGAATTGAGGGAACACAATAAAACTTGGTAGGTCAGCATGCCTTCGAGCCCTGTTCAGTGCAGTTATTTGTGGTAAATGATGCTTTGCAAACTTTGGTCATGGCTAGTTATTGTTTTTAATCTGTCTCTTAAGTTTATAATTACTGTCACAATCATGAGTCTGATTTCGGGTTTTTTTTTTAAGGAATATGATATGCTTCCCACAGTCCTTTGGTTGGCAACTGTGAGAGCAGGATGTTGGGTTAGTTAAGCCATTGGCCTCATCCAGGACTGTGCTGCTGATGTGTTTTGGGGGAATACTCTGAGAAGGTGTACTGTACTTAATATGATAGTCCTACTTATCTGGGAGTGAGTCTCATAGAACTCTATGGGATCTGCCTCTAGGTAGTTATGCATAGATAATGTTCAGTAAGAGTATGATGCTGTGTTCAGGTCAGGCCAGATAAGTTTGTCCAAGTTTGTCTAAACTGTGGGTGTCACCCCTGTCCATATCAATATTGTTCTTAATATCTTAATGCTTTTGGGGTTGCAGGTGTCTGACTCCGTGACAACTTGACGTTTTGCAACTGTAGAACTAATTTGGAAGTTGTTTAGAAAATAGAGCAGCATGTCAACGTATCATAGTAGCACCTGAGTTGTAGATGAAATATTAAAGATGCATTGTTGCGGCAGGTGTTCTAAAAGCAGGCATGGAATTAAAATTGATGCTGCTGGGAGTGAGCGGGGGAGAGCGAGAGAGCCAACCCTGATTAGCAACATAAAGGGTGTTTTTCAGTTTCAGGTTTGTGCTAATTATATAACATGTGATTTTCAGTATTGGTGAGAGAATAAACATCTGTAACCCTGGGCCCGGCTTCCCACTCTCCTCTCACAGCACAGGCAGAGACAGTTGTGGTGGCTGAATTCCCACTGTGGTGGTAAACCTGCGTGTAGTCTGTACAACTTCAAATACTAGAGGCAAGCCTCTTTGATGGAAAGCTTTCCCCAGCAATGCACAAAGGAAAGCATATGCCTTTGCAGAGTTTTTGGGATGCTGACCTGTATTTATAGTTTTTATTATTAAAATCATCTGTAAAATTACCCAGTGGATTAAAGTACACTGCACATTTAAAGCAACCCTACTCCTCAAAAAAGAATCTTGGGAACTATAGTTTAAAAGTGCTGGGAATTACAGATCGGTAAATGGTAAACTGGGACGCAGGTGCCGCTGTGGGTTAAACCACAGTGCCTAGGACTTGCCGATCAGAAGGTCGGCGGTTCAAATCCCCGCGACGGGGTGAGCTCCCCAAATCCCCACGAAGGGGTGAGTTCCCGTTGCTCGGTCCCTGCTCCTGCCCACCTAGGAGTTTGAAAGCACGTCAAAATGCAAGTAGATAAATAGGTACCGCTCCGGTGGGAAGGTAAACGGCGTTTCTGTGCACTGCTCTGGTTCGCCAGAAGCGGCTTAGTCATGCTGGCTACATGACCCGGAAGCTGTACGCCGGCTCCCTTGGCCAATAAAGCGAGATGAGCGCCGCAACCCCAGAGTCGGCCATGACTGGACCTAATGGTCAGGGGTCCCTTTACCTTTTTTAAATGGTAGACTACAGCTCTTAGGGTGCTTTGAGGACTTATGCTTTAAATGTATGGAATGCATGCAACCTTAATAGATCATAGAACTGTAGAGTTTGAATGGACCATGAGGGTTATCCAGTCCAACCCTCTGCAATGCAGGAATCTCAGCTAAAGCATCCATGTTAGATGGCAGTATATAAATGTAATAATGACAATAAAAATCAGCATGTTGCGGTAGAAGAGTTGTAATAGTCTACTCTTTCCCCTGACATGCAAGCTTTACATTTGTAGGCATGTTCAAGTTATTTTTCCACCCATCCCAAGTCTGTAATGGTAGAGGCCCCAAACAGGCTCATCACCGCAGTGAGAACTGGGATCAGTGCAGCAATAAGTATAGCATTTATGCTGGTCCTGTTGCTAAAGAATCTATTGTTAGCACCTTGGGGAGTTACCTGCCCCTGGTAAGTCTTCAATTGTATGACAGGCAGAAATTCTCCGGTACAGCCTCCTTGCATTTCATATCTCTCAAAAAACCTGCTGCCTTTGCAAAGCATAATGCTCATGTGAGTTGCTTTGGCCTTCTACTTTGCTCCAGAATTCCTTATCTAGTTCTCCTGGAAGAAGGAAGTTTTTACATTCTTAACAGTCTTTATTTAGATGGTGATTGGCATTCCTCGTTTCACAAATGAACTTTGGTCTAGGGTAAAAAAACAAAAACAAAAGCAACCCATGAAGCACTGTCTCATGGAATGAATACAAAAACTTAAATCACAGAGCTAGCTGATTTATAACAGAGGCTCCTCTAAGTGGAAAACCACCTACTCGAACAGGGCTGCCAATCAGGGTTGCTTTTCTGCAAATGTATGCAATTCTTCAGATTTAGGAAACAAATGATTTCACCTTTTGCCAGAATGTGGTGCTATGTGTGGGCATGGACACACTTCCATGTGCAACTGAGTAATCTCATCTCCTTTTCTGGTTTGAGAAGAAGCTTGTGGCTGTGCTTCTCATCCAAAAAGATTTGTTGATGTGATTCTCGATGGTGGTTGGGCAGACTAAAATACTTCTCTCAGTTTGTGGCGGGGAATCTGTGTCACTCGTACATGACACAATTATGCTTTGATCCAGAGATACCTTGCGTGAGTGGAAAGCCCCTTCTGCTTATACAACTCACACCCTGTGTGCCCCATAATATGCTATTCCTGACAGTCTCTTGATTCAGAGGGGTAGCTTCTCCAGCCTTTCTAATATTGGATAGCTTCAGCATACTCAGGAATCAAAAACTTTGTGTCTCATTTGGGGGAAGTGTATATTTTTTTATGCATTCTGCAACCTCCATTTCCTGGAAAGCTGAATTGTGCAAGCAGGGTTCTTACATCTACCTCTGGATTCAACTCTTTGCATGACTTCATTGAGCAGTGTGAACAGATTATAGTTTGGAGGTGGCGGCGGCTATGGTTAAATCCTACACTTCCTCTAAGAGGCTCAGTGTGACAAATGTTTGCAAACTGTAGTTAGTCTTAACTATGGCTTAATGAAACAAGCCAGGTTGGGACAGAGCGCTAAACTGCAGCTAAAAATAGAAGTGTAAATTTCTGATTGTCTCCTAAGGGAGGGGGAATGAATGAGCCCAAGGCTCATTCCTGTAACAATAAACAATAGTTTATCACTGGCCACATTCACACGCAACACTCAACCAAACCATGGTTTTGCAGAAACACAGTGTCTCCTGGGAAGGAGATTGCAGGTGCTTTGCTCCTCCTTGGTTCTTTTAGAGCAAGCCTTGTACTTGCTTATACATCATGATTAAGGAGGAGAGAGCTGAACCACAATCCCAGGTTCGTACAAAGTGTCAAGCCATGCTTTGGCTTGACTGATGTGCTGAGCTAAAAGGACTGGTGAGATGCAAAGCAACTACAAATTCCTCTCCAGGAGCCTGCATGGTCACAGGAAAGCATAGCTTGGCTTAGCTCACCTGGTTTGCAAGTCAGTCAGTTTAAATGCAAGCAATAATTGAAAATGGCAAAATAGTATTTCGGTCAACTCTTGGCCATTTAATGTGCTATTCATATGCTGCTCAGCATGCATTAAACCCAAGTTGGCCCATAATACACAAGTTGTGTAGTGATGCAGTTTTGAATGGTCAAGGTCAGCAAAAATCCCTGAGCTTGCTTTGATTTGACTAGCATAAATAAGCCTGTACATGTCTGTGCAGAATTTAGTGGGGACTTAACTCCCAATTAAGTGTTTGTGGGATTGCAGCCTTCATAGTAAGTGAAAGAAATTCACCTTTCTCAAGGGTCTGACAACATGACTAACAAAATACTTCTTGAAATATGAGCCTCAGGAAGAAACACATTTAGAAAACAACCTTGATTAGATGCACATGTTTACTGCCACCCAATCTCCTGTGCCAAACTCCTAAACATTACAGACTTTCCAGGTTCATCACACAGCAAGTTTCATTACCAAGTGAGGCAGATTTTTATTTACTCCTTTCTTGTCCCCAGCACTCACGGTTGACTCTCACATTCAGGCAAGGCCATATAGGGCTAAGAATTGCTTATCTTCAGGGATAGAGCTGAGCTGTGTGCCTTTAGACGCTTCTCTGGAAACCCAATGCATGCTTCTCTCTGAACGAAATCCCACTGTGGATGCTGAAACTCTAACATTTAGGATTACAATGTCATTTATTTTGAGTAGTACAAGCAAGCTTTTGGTATTGAGGTGACTTCACACAACACACCAGCAATCTTTTTATATTATAAGGAGGTGGATAATGTACCTGGGAGGGTGTGATGTTACTCCTTTTTGAAAGTATTTGACATGCAGCCTCTGTTGTGGTGTTGCTTGCAGCTTACACAGTACATTTTTCACATTCTCCTCTCTTGTGGAGAAGAGTGAGCAGAACTAACTGGAACCTTGCAAGCTAGAGAAAAAGAGCCTTTCTGCCTATCAGAAATAGTAAACACCATTATTATTATTTATTACTATTTATTAAATTTATACATCACCATTCACCTGAAGATCACAGGGAAGATCACAACATAAAAATACAAAATGTGAACACAAAATGCAGAATAGAACAACAACGAAAACAGACCAATGATCCCCCTCCCACAAACACATTTAAAAGGCCATAGAACATTCATCAGCCAAAGGCCTGGTTACAGAGAAGCATTTTCTCCTGACGCCTAAAGATATGTAGTGAAGACGCCAGGCAAGCCTCTCTGGGGAAAGGATCCCACAAACAAGGAGTCACTGCAGAAAAGGCCTGTTCTCTTGTTGCCACCCTCCAGACCTTTCACGGAGGAAACACACAAAGAAGGGCCTCAGATGATGCTCTCAGGGTATGGGTTGGTACCCATGGGGAGGGGCGGTCCTTAAGGTATTGCAGCCCTGAGTTCCTTGTGGTATGCATCACCAGATAATGTGTTGGGGCTTTCTTCCCAACTTGCACCCACTCCTCCCCAACCTCAAATCTCTGTTTTTCACAGTGCAGGGCAGGAAGTTCATAAAGTTCATTTGACAACATGACTTTCAAGTTGAGCTGGTACAAAGAAGCCTGGGAAATAGGCACTGTCTGCTCGCACTCTGGTTTTCAGGGGTTAACAGGTTAAATTTCTTGTACATCCAGTTCTTCTGGCTCTTCTCGCCAAGGTTTCAGGCAGGGAATCTTTCCCATCCCTACTTAGAGAGCTGGGGATTGAACCTGGGACCTTCTGCAGGCACATAAGATGCTCTCTCACTGAGACCATGGCCCTTCCTTGCCTTATATTAAAGGTAAACTGACCCCTGACCATTAGGTCCAGTCATGGCCGACTCTGGGGTCGTGGCGCTCATTTCGCTTTATTGGCTGAGGGAGCTGGCGTACAGCTTCCAGGTCATGTGGCCAGCATGACTAAGCCACTTCTGGCAAACCAGAGCAGCGCACGGAAATGCCGTTTACCTTCCCGACGGAGTGGTACCTATTTATCTACTTGCACTTTGACGTGCTTTCAAACTGCTAGGTTGGCAGGAACAGGGACCGAGCAACAGGAGCTCACCCCGTCGCGGGGATTCGAACCGCCAACCTTCTGATTGGCAAGTCCTAGGCTCCACCCATGTTCCATTGCCTTATATTAGGCTAGGCTATTTGTCCGTGACATGCACTCTTGACTAGCTGACTGGCAGCAGCTCTGCAGGGTCTCAAGCAGAGGTCTTCGCCATCACCTGGCAGTCACCTTTAACTGGCATCTCTGGAATTGAACTTTGGATTTTCTGCATGCACAGGAGGTGTTCAGCCACTGAGTTGTGGTCTGTCTTCAGCTGCTATAGTGTGAGACTCCTGCCAGGGCCTTATCCTCTTATCTCCCTCCCAGCTTTCTTGCACCAATGATTTAGGAAACAAACTTTGCTAATATACCTTCCTCTTCACTACAAGTTTTCTCCCAGTCCCATCTCTGTCTGCATAATTAACCTGACTTCTGGGTAGCAAGCAATGTGGCTGGGAGCTTTGGAGAGCCATTTGAATTCCCATGTACTAAATACTGTAACTGGCCAGCGCACAACATTTTATGCTATATATAGCATGGCTTTTGGGTCTTCCTGGGTTGCGGAAGTGAGAAGGGAACCTTCTGGCAGTCCCTGAGTTCCTGTTTTAAATATGTCAGCTCTTGCTGTTTCCCCTGCAACATTTCCCAAAACCATGGAATCACTGCTGTAACTGGTCTGCTTAAATAGCTATGGAAGGCTAAGGTTGCTATAATTGGCATGTCTGAATTGTTGGTAGCAATACTTGTTTATTTTACAAAAAGACGGACCCACCATTATTTGTTCTCCCTGGGCCATCAGGTTTGTAGTAAATGTCACCCAATGAAATCATTATTAGAGTCAAAATAGTACTCCACAGTTTGGATGTACTTCTCTATTAGGAATGGGCAAGATCCACCTTGCTGGCTTTCCACTAGACCACACCCCTCTCATTGGCCACAGCCATTTCTCACTTTCTTCCTTGTATGCCTGCTACAGTCCTGGATTCTCAAGTGCTGAAATGTGAGACTAAAAAGCCCTTGCACTTATCAATGCTTAAATTGCCCTAATGAAGTGCTCTGGCACGGTCAACAGTGCCCAGAAGATCTTGTTCACTTCCTGAAGTACTCCTGCCTCATCAGCTCCAATCATGCATATTTGGAAGTGCTCCAGCAGCCTCTCCTTTCTTCCAAGGCAATGTGAAATTTTTGAAGCAGATTGAAGTCCTCCTTCAAGGGAAGGGCTGCAGCTCAGTAGGAGAGCATCTGCTTTGTCTGCAGAAGGTCCCAGGTTCAGTCCCTGGCATCTGCAGTTACAACTGGGAATGTCCCCTGTCTGATTTCCTGAAGAGTCTCTGCCAGTCAGTGTAGGGAATGCAGAGTTATATGGAGCAATAGTCTGACTCAAGGCAGCTTCTGATGGTCATATCTAAAGTTCACTGAAAAAGTGTTTTTTTAGTGAGAGAATTTTGCACAAGTAGGAGTGAGGGAAGGTGGATTTAAATGAGGAAACTTGGATATCATGTGTGTGTGTGTGTGTGTGTGTGTAGATGGGGAAGAAAGCCTTGCTGGAATATGCACTTTTTGGTTAAGATGGGGTTTTTTGGGTGGGAACAAATGTAAAATTTTTATTGCTTTGTTCCCCACATTGAAATTGAATATACAGTTGTACCTTGGAAGTTGAACGGAATCTGTTCCGGAAGTCCGTTTGACTTCCAGAAGTTCTCCTAATACACTACAGTATGCAGTTTTGTCTAGCACATGCATTGTTGCAAAGCACATTTTCCCTGATAATATTCCCCCTAACATAATGCATTTTCCATGTTATTTTTGCTAATAATATGCATGCTTATCCATACTGAGTACATGCCTTTTTGCACATGTTATTTGGCTGGAGGACCTGCCTTGCAAAATTCAGAAATGGTTGTGTTTCTGTTGGCATATTGTTTCAGAAAGTGCAAATTACTGAAGGGTGGAATATATAAATGCCAGCTTAAAAAAATATGCTCCCACTTTACTGTTTGTTGTAAAGTTAAAATTGATTCATTTCCTACTGTTGCTGTTCTTTCTACTTTTTGCTACTTTCAAGATCCTGAAAGAAAAACGGTAGTCTAGTGTTTTGTGTGTGCAAACATTTTTTTGATTACAGTTGCAGAATGGTAGTATTAGACTTCTTCAAAACATAAACTACAGATGTCAGAATATGCAAGGTTTCTGGGTCATCCAGTCTCTGTGTGTTTCTTCTTTTTAAACAAAATCCAATTCAGGCCAAAGAGTCATAAGTGTTCCCCAGTTGTCTGGAAATGGTCTAGTCACCGTAGGCAGTTTTTAAAATAAAAATTCTCTATCCAGCTGTGTGGTGCTCTGTAATTAAAACATTCATAGGCAGCCTAAAATATTGGATGGGAAACCATGCAGTTATGGGTTGTGTGTGTGTGTGTGTGTGTGTATGCCTGTTGTGAGGCATTCTTTTTTGCTGGAGGATACAATCAGTTTAAGTTTCTTCTGGAGACGAGCCAGCTCTCCCGCTCCGAGGAATGCATTCCTGTCTAGCCTAACAGACCAATAATGAAAGGTGGAGTCCAAAATGTGGTCTAGGCCTTTTACTCATTTTTTTCTTTCTTTCCTTGCTAAGGTTAGAGCAGGGAGCGGGGAGGCTTTTTCGGATGACTGGTTCCCCTACCCCTCACTTTTCCATTATTATTTTAAGACAACAAAATTGCCTGTCTGCCTTTAAAGTGGGTTTTGCTGTTGCATCTCCTTTGCATTGGGCCATTTAACCCATAGGTGGCCAACCCACAGGCTGCATCAGGCTCTTTTTATTGTGACCCTCATTTCCCTCCAAACTTGTCCTTTATTATTATTTTTTTAGCGACCATACCTATTTTGAGGTTTGACCATGGTTCAATGTGGCCTTTGACCTGAAAAAGGTTAATCACCCCAGTCTAGCCCGATATTTGGGCAACGGCTCTCCAAAGCCCCAGCAACCTTGGTGTGCCCTCAGACACCCCTCACCTGCCTGTTTTCTTTCTTACAACCAGACTAGGGGATAACACTGCTTGCTAGCTCTCCTCCTCCTTAGTCCCAGTGTCACCCTTGTAGAACTCAGCAGGGCAGAGGCTGGAGCAAAACTAGAAAGTAGTTGGCAGCGCTTGTCGTTAGTTCTGGCTCAACCAACTGTTTGGCATCTCCACCTTCTGCCTCACCAGTCTCAATGGGCACCAGCCCCCACCGCTGAACTGCATCAGTGTTCACAGTTGGGCCATGATGGTCTTGCTCCTTGGTGGGAGGTCTGCAGGGACTTGAGGGGGAGAGCAGAAGAAGAGAGAGGCAGATGTTGTGAGCTGGAGAAGCCTGCTCTCATCCCAGGATGCATGACTAACCATGATATCACAGTGATTCTGGCCAGCACATAGACACTCCAGTGGTTTTTCCCTCCCTTCTTAACAGCCAACTGCATGTTCAGTCTGAACTAGAATCTGAATAAGCTTTTACTGATGTCATGGAGAAAGGCAACAGCTTGTTTATCTATCTGCCCTAAGGTGGAAAAAGAGGATAGCAAGAGCCATGTTGCTGGGCTCCTTAACTGAGAACGTTCTGTGTTTGTTTTGTTTTTTTAAAGCAGATTTGAAAGATCCACTTACCTGGTTGCCTTTGTCAAGTAAGGGTGGCAGAAAACTTAATAAAACGTTTTTTTTTTTAAAAAAATGAAGGACTTATGATGGCCTAAAACTAACATTTATGTTCAGGTGAATTTATGAGCAAGACCATGTTTAAAGCTATGAGGTCCTGCTTGCACTGTCAAGATGCTTGAATTATCTATCTCTCTCCTCCCCTGGCATCTTGGGAACCCCAGTTTGTCCATTCATTCCTTACCTGTGCCACTCATTTCCATCCTTCCTTTTGTTCTCTATCCAACTTCTCCTGCCCAAGTGCAGACTAGAGACCATGCAATCCTCCAAACATTGGTGTTTGTCATACAAAGGCTAGCAGTAGTTGGCCAAATGTCTGGCCAAATGTCACACATCATGCTGTGAGAGCTGCCAAGGGGAGTGACATGGAATATTGGAGTGAACTTTAAAATGTGAGTTGGATGCCTGAGTCTGCTGTTTCAGCTCAGCCTTCTGATACCACTCCAGATCCCCAAGCATATCAATTATCTGAGCTAAGGGATAAATGATACATTTGCTATCCGCCAGTCAGCTCAAGAACCCTCATGATCCAGCAGTGGCCACAGTCTTCCCATGGTTAAATCAAGCTGTCTTTGTCTCAGATCGTATTTAATGATATGAGCATTAGGCTCCACCTAATCTATCCTTTTCCTTTGTGTGTTTAAGTTTGCTCCCTCGGTTCTTGATATGGGGAAACCCCTAGTTTATCCAGTTTGCAACTTCAAGATTCCTGTTACTCACCCTGCTTAGGATTCTGGACTTGGGCTGGAGAACCTTTCAAGTAGACAACTCCTTCAAATAGAGGACTGTCCTTGGCAGAATGCATGGCCACTCTAGCAAGGGGAGGAGGGGATTATAGAATCATAGAATTGTAGAGCTTGAAGGGACCATGAGGATCATCTAGTCCAACCCTATGCAATGCAGGAATCTTTTTGCCCAATATGGGGCTTAAACCCACAAACATGAGATTGAGTCTCATGTTCTATCAACTGAGGTATCCCAGCCATAACATATGCTCCTGAGGCACAGTAACTTAGGTTTGTCCCAAGTGTGTGTGTGTGTGTGTGTGTGTGTGAGAGAGAGAGAGAGAGAGAGAGAGAGAATAGTGTGTGGTGGTAGTAGATTGGAGACAAATGACTTTATCTTTCTAGAAAATAATTGCATCTCTGGTTTCCACCATATGTTTCAAAGCAGCTTCCAGGAAAAATAAAACATGTAATGTGCAAATTTGTAAGAAGCCTCCCATACAGGGATGGTGCCTGCTTGATTTCTAATGGGAGAGTGTTCTATAGTGCTGGGCCACTACATCAGGGGTTGGCAAGGTCTACCTTGCCTGGGCCAGTTCACTCCAGTGGAGATCCCTCCGTGGGCCGGATTGTGCACACTCCCATGATTTTCGGCGTCTGCGCATGCGCAGATGTGATTTCCAGCACTGTGGAAGCAAGTCCCTGTGCTGCGCTGGTTTAGCGCAGCATGTGGGGACTCGCCAGGCAGGCGGCTTGTGGGCCGATTAGACGACCCCCTTGGGCTGCTTGTGGCCCATGGGCCTTAGGTTGCTGAACCCTGCACTACATTACCACATTGGTCCTTGCAGACATGAGTCATGCTCCCCTAGATGATGTCAGGACTAGAAATATATTTCAAATATTTAGTTGCCACTTACAAAAGCTTAAGTATCTATCTATCTTTGATTATTCTTTTAGGCTTGATGATGGTTTACTTGCAGGGGGGAGATATCTACTACCCCCTCACTAAGGAGGAAAATGTCTTCCTTGTCCTGGTTTTTCCCCCTCCTTACACATGGGACAAAGTAGATGTGTTCAGCATAAGAACCTGCTGTTCATCTTGCCAGCTCCTTTGGAATTTTAAAAACTGGCATAATTTGTGTAGTTACGGTAATAAAAAATGTAACCCTAAACCGGAGAACAAATCATTATTGTGGTTGGATTAATTGCACATTGTATGATAAATTTGCCTATTTAGGATTCCTTTTCTGATATCATGTAGTGCCATCTTTCAGATGACAAATTTGTGCAGCATGTTGTTTTGTCTGCTCCCAACATGATATCATTGATGCCCTTTTTGATTGCTTGTAGCTAGCTAAGTTTATGATATTGGCAATAACCTCAGTTTATTCATTCTGCCTCCCCTTCTTGGATTCTGGCCTGCTGAGATGTAGGTGGTGTTCACAGTTTGTGTGGTTGATGGTCCCCTTTATGGATCAAGCATGAATCATTCAAGCTTTGTACTCAGCAGTTTTAAGGTTAAAGGCTGTTCTGAGTTCCAAACAGCTCTGAAATATGACATAGTTGAATTTTCTGTCTTTTGCCAGTCCAGATGGCACATAGCAGATGCTCACTGTAACATGGCTACCTCCATGAATACACACATAAGAAGGCAAAAACTGCCCTGATTAGAAATGAAAAGAAGATTGGCACCGCCCAGGGAAATAGCAGGAGACCTTGGAAAAGGTGCTACAGAAATTAACTACACTTAGCCAGCTGATCATTCCCTGCTGCTGTTGTTGTCTGAGGCCTGTTCTGATAGTTGGAGGGAGAAAGAGAGAACACTTGAGCACTGCTAAGTGCTTACCTGGGGTGAGAAGGCCCAGGTTGTCCTGGTATGTGACAGAAGCCTTGATGAAAGGTGGAAGCACCCCGTTTTCAAGGCTTCCTCTTTCTAAAGTGTCCAAAATTTGATAGGCTGGCATAGTTTTATATTTTACTGGTCCTCTTTCTTATACAATGGTACCTCGGGTTACATACGCTTCAAGTTACAGACGCTTCAGGTTACAGACTCTGCTAACCCAGAAATAGTACCTCAGCTTTGTTTTGCTTTGATGAGAACAGAAATCGTGCAGCGGCAGCACAGCGGTAGCGGGAGGCCCCATTAGCTAAAGTGGTGCTTCAGGTTAAGAACAGTTTCAGGTTAAGAACGGACCTCTGAAACTAATTAAGTACTTAACCTGAGGTACCACTGTAATAGTGGTGCAATGCATGGGAAACATCAACAAGAAGCTTACCCAATCCATTTTATCTCTATACCTGGAAAATCCTTGCATGCTGAATTCCTGGTACAGTGGTACCTCGAGTTACAGACGCTTCAGGTTACAAACGCTTCAGGTTACAGACTCCACTAACCCAGAAATAGTACATCAGGTACTTTGCTTCAGGATGAGAACAGAAATTGCACGGCGGCAGCGGGAGGCCCCATTAACTAAAGTGGTAACTCAGGTTTAAGAGAGTCTGTGTACTGGTCCAGTAAACGCTTCCGCTGCGCCACCAGCAACAGTTCTCTTTGCAGAGCTTTAATTAAGTCCAGTGCAGAGATTCTTGCTGCAGTACAAGATTCAAAGTCTCAGCAGCAAAGAAATAACGACACAGGGAAGCCTGTCTTTCCAAAGACAGGTTTATTGCAGAAAGATAACAGAAACACCTCCGGAGCTTTCAGACATTTTTGCTTCACGCCCCACAGGCAGAGAAAACAAACACTCTTTATATACTGAGCAACTTAACAACTTAACAAGCTTGACTACTTAAAGTCACATGACATTGCTAACTTGCCAGCGTCTTAGGTTTCACACCCTAACAAGGTTAAGAACAGTTTCAGGTTAAGAACAGTTTCAGGTTAAGAACAGACCTCCAGAACTAATTAAGTTCGTAACCTGAGGTACCACTGTATCAGAATGCTTGCTGCTGAGAAAGCTCAAGAATAGGGGTAGCTTCTTTTTTTTGGGGGGGGGTAACCAAATCATAGAGATCATTCAAAGAGGACATTGGAACCTGTTGTAATAGGACTGGGCCATCTTCCATCCTATATATACTTCAGTCTTCCCCAACCCTTCAGAACTTTTGGTTTGCAGCTCCTGTCAGCACTTATCAGCATGATGGGAGTTGTAGTCTAGAGCATCTGAAGGGCATCAGGTTTGGGAAAGAATTCCAAGAGAGGGGGCAGGTGACAGTAGCTGATGTCACTGACAGCAGCAGCAGCGCCGCCCACTGAACTGGAATCCGAACTCTGATCATCATCATCATCATCATCATCCTCAGTTTCCTCAGCTTTCTCAGCATGATCTGCTTTCTTCACATCACCTTCATCCTCCTCTGGGTAACTCTGGAAAATTCCCACATTTTCCCCCCATTTAGGATTGTACTCAACACTCCTTGTGAACTTTATGGATTTAGAGTTAGTCATCCATACCCTGTATGCACCTTTTTCGTACCCCATGAACAAACCATGTGCCCCACGCTTCCCAAGCTTGTTGCTTTGTGGGGTGTGCACCCACATGTCAGAACCAAAGATTCTCAAGTGCTTGGTGTTAGGTTTCTTACCAAACATCTTCTCATAGGGAGTGCAACCAATAGGTGATGACAGTCTGCGATTAAAAGTGTAAACCAAATTCGAGAGAGCCTCCCCCCAAAACGTCTCAGGGAGGTTGGCATCATGCAACAAGGTTTTTATCCCTTGCAGCAACGTTTGATTTGCTCTCTCCGCAAGCCCATTCATCCATGGCGATCTAGGCGTTGACAAGTCATGCTGGATTCCCTTCTCAGTCAGGAAAGCTTCAAACTGCTGAGAAGTGAACTCCCCGCCCCGATCAGTAAACAGACAGCCAATACGTTTACCATGAGCATTCTCCAACCAAGCACAGAATGCCTTGAACCTAGGAAATGCTTGTGATTTCTGCTCGAGCATAAACACATGAATGTACCTGGAAAAAGAATCAATTAGAACCATGAAGTACCTTGCTCCTCCCAAAGAGGGCGCTAGAGGGCCTACCAGGTCTGCGTGAACTAGCTGGTAGGGTTTGGAAGCCTGCCTGCTAGACTCCTTGCCTTTTGGAGCAACCTTCACCTTGTTCTCTGCACAAGATACACATTTTATGTGAAATTTGCAAGGTTTGATGTCCAAACCTTCAACCAACTCAGGCATCTTGGCTAGCGCTTGCCAAGAGAGGTGACAAAATCTGCGATGTGCATCGTGAATGCATCCTGCATGAAGAACCTTGTTAGTTTGTGCAACACAACAAGTATCAGCATTAGACACAGCAACATCATCATAAGTTAGACTGAACAAACCATCCATCAACTTTGCATGCAAAATGTCCTCTTTGCCTTTTCTGATGACACAGACAGTCCTCTTGAAGGAAATCTCAAAACCACGCCTAGTCAGCTGTGGTACACTAATCAAATTGTCCGCAGCTCCTGGAACAAAAAGTACATTACTAATGGTCGTATTCAGACTTGCAAGTTTCACAGTTCCAACTCCTGTAGCTTGCAAAGTCCTTCCATCAGCCAGCTGGACCTCTCCATCTTGAGGTGTGAAGGAGATAAACAGATGGCGGTCTTTGCTGAGATGGCGCGTGCAACCTGAGTCAACAATAAACCTGGCCTTCCCCTTCGAAGCAGATTTGCTGGCAAACAAAACCTTGTTTTCCACCAGCGTGGGCTTTTGCAGCTTGCCTTTAGCCTTTGGTGAAGCTGTGCCAGCAAACATAGCCTTGTTTTCCACTGGCGAGGGCTTTTGCAACTTGCCCCCCTGCTCCTGGCCATCAGACGTGCCTTTAGCCTTTGGTGGAGCTGTGCCAGCTAACATTGCCTTGTTTTCCACTGGCGTGGGCTGTTGCAACTTGCCCCCCCGCTCCTGGCCACCTGCAAGCATCTTGCTCTGTTTACATCTGGTCTTCCGGCCTCTGCAAAGGCTCTGACCTTGGTTCTCACGAGAAACAGAGCTCTCAGCTGCCGACTCCTTGGCTCCCTCTGGAGGCTGGAATGCTGCCTGGGATGACATCACAGTCAGCTCCCCCTGCAGCTTGCAACCGGTGCCCTCGGCATCCGTGCATTCACTCGCATTCTGGGAAACAGCCAGGACCTCCGATGCATTCAAACACTGGGCTGGGATTATTGGCTGGTGGGCCTTTTTCAAAGCATCCCACATGTCACGTGCCGTGAGATTTCCAGCAAGCGTCTTTATTTCCTCCAGAGAGACGGATAAGACAATAATATCCATGGCCTTCGAATCCTGGCCCTGCCATTTCTCTGTCCGAGGAACTGGAGTGGCCTCAAATACAGTATGCCAGACTCCAAACTGACGCAGCAAACTCTCACACCATCTTGCCCAGGTCTCATAATTGTCCCGATTTAATTTAGGACACTCAGCAGCTTCAGAGGCTTGGAAAAACTCCATTCCACCTCTTTACTTTAGCCGTGAGCCTTTATGCGTTCTAAGACTTCTTATCTCGGCAGCCCATAAATCACGATGCCTCTGGCTCGGCTCCCAGGCCAATTAGTTTTGCCGGACATCAAAGACTTCTTCCGCGGCAGAAAAGCCTCTGCTTTCACTTTCCAGCACATACCTTTTTGCAGTCTGTCGCTGTCTTACTCTTCTGCAAGTGCCGTGAATCTGGGCCCATAACCTGTTGTTGGGATACTGCCAGGGAGATAAAGTCCATCTGAGCCCCCAAGCTCGGTGCCGGACGATCCATCAACCTCCCGTAGTCAGGCAATATCAGCAATTCAGCGACACTAAGCCTCAGGCTTAGTGCACACTATAACAGCAGAATTCACACAACAGAAGTTGCACAGCATGAGAGCAGAACATGCATATTTACAGTTTATTAGGCGTTGGTCAGGACAAAGAAAAGCATGACCGTCTGCTCCGACTGCTCAGGCAAAACAGCCAAAAACGAAAGGAACTTACAACATAAACATCCTGTGAGACAGGAACTTACGCAGGCTGTTATACAAACATCCTGCTCCCTTTTAAGGTGGAACGGAAATATCCTAACAGTGTCCTCGTCTGAACTTTTTTCTCCTTCCATATGGCCTCCTTCCATTAAGTGATGTGTGGGAAGAATTTGATTGGCTTACACTGGTTAAGGCATTTTTATGTTGTGTGAAAGGATTTATATTCTGAAAAGTAGAATATTAGTTATAATTATGCAAAATAAAGAAATTGGTGGCTATTAATACAGCAAAAGTGCTGCCCTATATAGGTGTCACCCACTGGTTATCCTCAGCAGTTCTCAACCTGTGGGTCCCCAGATGTTGTTGGACTACAACTCCCATCATCCCTGAGCTCTGGCCTTGCTAGCTAGGGGTGATGGGAGTTGTAGTTCAACAACACCTGGGGACCCACAGGTTGAGAAAGGAAATGAAACAGGACATACTTGCTCTAAATGTGTTGGAGTAGGAAATCTGTTGTGGTTTCTCACAGCTCTGGTCAAAATGCCTTTGCATTTGGTGGATTTTATAATTTTGTGGGGTGGGGATTCCATAGCAGCATAGTGGATAGGTTCTCAAGTGTGCTTAGGCTGGGGATACCTAGATTTCAATCCCCATTTGCCCACAGAAAGATTCTTGGGTGACCTTGGACAGGTGGGTTTCTCACTTATTTCTGTCTCTTAGGTCTGCTGTGAGGATAAAGGGGAAGGGATGACTGTGCGTACCACCCTGTGTAGGGAGGGAAGGAAGGAGGGATGAAAATAATTACACAATTTGTCTTTCCCCTCATTCCTCATTGAGCAGTCTTTGCAAGGCGAGATGCCACAGGAAAGGAAAGGCTGATTTATCGTTTTGTTCTGCTACTGAAATCAGTGCACAATGAAAGCATCATAATAGTAAATAAATAAAATCACAAACATCTCAATCACAGTTGCAGCATGCACTTCCTTAATATATCTTAGGGCCTCTCCAAACTTGTGGTGGTGGTGGTTTTTTTTGGGGGGGGAGGGGGCATATTCTGTAATATACCATTGATACAATAATAGTGGATTAGTGGTGGATTTATACTGGGCCATCCACACATCATTAGCTAAGTCGCTACAGCATGAGACTTACCCGGTAATTTCAGGGTTGTGGGTTTGAGCCCCAGGTTGGGCAAAAGATTCCTGCATTGTAGGGGTTTGGACTAGATGACCCTTGTGGTCCTTCCAACTCTACAATTCTATGATTTTATGAACAAGCACTGAGTGGAAATGAAGCAGCATGTCCTACCTTGAAATAGTTGCAAGAACAAACAGCATTATAAGGGAGGTGGGTTACAATTTCCCAAAAGCACGGTGAGCACAAATCTTTATGAATGCACAATAAAAAGAATGTCTGAAGGGGTTGTTATTATTAAAAGTTGTTCAAAACAACTTAACATAATTCTTAGTAAAGTTTTAATATCGCTGGTTGGGGGCAACAGACACTTCAGTTTTGATGCTGAGGCGCTTGCACTGTTCTCGCTTGATACACGAGCGATGCACACTGATGTGCCATTGAGTTGTGCAAGCTGCTCTGCCGACTGGTGGTGACGGCTAGGTTAGACAGCGCATGTGATCAGGAGTTGTCAACACCTGGCCATGCCACACCATATTCTTGATTTAAGTGGTGTGATATTGCATGCCATCCTGCCTCTCTCTGCATTTGTGAATCCTGATGACATGAAGACATGGCCTTAATTTGTCGCACTTGAGGACAAACGAGCTGCTCAGCACGCGTTGGTTTGCTGCTAAATAAGATCAAACAGATAAGCTGGCTCCTTGGGATAAATAAACCCAGCAAGACTGGGCTAACCATTTTGCTAAAGTACTCTTTTGAGAGCAGAGCCCCAGTTAAGCTGGCTAAGGTAATTTTGACAGTGCTGAGGGCTTAATTGTCCTGACTCAAGTCACTGGTAGTGAACTTGTCCTGTGTGATGTTTTTGGAACCGTTGCCATTTTCTCAGCTTTGTGGGAATCTTAAAATGTGAGTAATCTCCTTGGTGAGTAGTTAATTTTACGGAAGCAGAAGGCAGCTTGCAGAATCTTGCCCTTCTCCTCTCTGCCCTGCAAAAGCTTCTCCAGAGGAGGGTTCAAGGGACCTACCAAACACTGTGGCCAGGGGCTGCAGTCAGATGGGGGCATTGCCTGAATTTGGGCAGTGGGATCTTTCAGTGTTTGGCCAAGTTGCTTGAGGTTGGGTAATTTCCCTCCTCTCACTGCAGCCTGTAAGACTTAGCTGACAATGTTCAGTAGGTTGTTGTCCCTCTTTCCCTCTCACCTTCAGAGAGGCTTTGACCTGGGGAGGAAAAAAATCAGTTGTTTGAGCTGATCTCTGCACCAGGATAGATCTCAGGAGTTTAACAGGGCAAGGTAGAGTGAGGAGGGGCAGAGATTGGAATGCGCTGAAAAGGAGAGAGATAAAGTGGAGCCATGGAACATAAATTCTACACTTGGACCTCACATCTTCTTAATCTAGCACTGGTCTTGAGTATCAATTAGCCATAAAACTATTTAAAGGTAATTATTTAGTCAGCTGCTTTCCCAGTATTATAGGACTATTAAAACCTTGCAAACATTCCCCCCCTCCGCCCTTCACTCAAAGTTTTAGCGCAAAGTGATAATCGCAAAAGAATCTTAATGTGCCTGTACTTGCTAAGTTGTGGAACAGTTTTTGCTGTGTCTTTTCCCTTGCGCAAAGAAATCAGGGTTGGGAGGTCTGATGTGTTTTGTTGGAGCAAGCCAATGATGCTTATTGATTTGAGCTTGTGCAAAAGTGGAGGGGTGATACTGGATGGCGGTCCTGCTAGATAGATCAAGCAGTAATAAAACGGCTACTTTTGATACAGAAATACCTTGCTTTTACTGACAGGCTGCAATGACAATTGCAGGCGGAAAGTTTCCAGCTTATGGTAATGCAAACATAAGTAGTGGAACATAATGGGAAGTACCTTGAAGAGGTAACTACAAAATTTAGCATTTTGGCTATCTACCCAATAGCACTGTAAGTTCAGATAGTATTAGGGATGAGTTGATTCCCCCAGTTTTACTCTTGTAATAGTTCCGCTGCAGCAGCTATTGCACTGTGCATTTTGTTGCACTCTGGTTGTCAGGAAAGGAGAATGTCGGAATGCTGATGTCAGATTTTGTAAATGTGTAAAGTGAGGGGAAAGACCCTGCTTTCTTGGAAGAAGAAAATGCCTCATTACCTTTATTTCCAGTGCTTTGGTGTAAATATTATTGCTTAACCATAATACCCATACACAAGCGATATGTATCAATGGGTTTGGGGAAAACCTGAAGTTTGCAGAAATACAAAACGAAAAAAAAAATAGTTCAAAAAGATCTTTAGAAACAAAACCCTAAAAGGGGGGGCACCCTCCTCAGAGTCATGGGGGTGATGCTCTGATGAGCATGCTCAGTGGGTACAGAATCCTGGTTGGCTATGGGGCAGAAAACAAAGTGGGAGGGGAGGGGACAACATGGAGGAGGTGATGACTGGTTTTAACAATGAACAAGAGCACTCAACACTGCAACATTTGTATGCGGGCACTTTGCCTTTTTGCAGAGGTGCACCAGTACTCCGTTGCAAAGTGTAATAAAAAAAGGGAAAGTATGCAGATTCTTTCCTGATTTTAGGAGATAGCTACAAACTTTTGATAGATGTCAGTATTTATGTATGTTTGTAGATGCTTCTTGTTGGTGGTGAATAGTTACATTGCATTCTCCGTTTTCCTTTTAAAAATTTGCCACTGCCCATAGTGGCAGTGAGTTTTCGTGGGCAGAGGTAGCTGTAATTTCTCCTTCCAAAATGCTCCTAGGATGATGGAGGCATAGCGTCTGCTGGCTGCACCAAAGAGATCTATTTCCACCACAAGTGGTTGGAAAAACCATTCAAAATCTACCCTGAAACAGATAGTTTTTGACCATACCAAAATTGATGCATTCTCATCCCCATTCACCCTCCTCTGCAAAATTTTCTACTTGTAAGTGGGTGTTGAATTCTGGAGAGGGGGCATTTCATCTTGACATTACCTCTTGATGCTGCTGTCTGCAATTCTGCAGCACAGCTGTTCTCCCTGAGTATCTATTTGGGCAAGCAGCAATAAACACAGAGTGCACCCTTCGTGCGGATTGTGGGCGTTGGACTCCTTGGGGGGGTAAACACTGTCATGTGCAAATGTTGGGTGAAGTCATCTTATGCATGCAGAAGCAAGCACACACCCAACTCAAAACTGAGTGTACCACGTATTTCTAAATGACCTTCTTTGCTGTAATGCTCTCAAGAGTGTAATGTAGGAACACGGAAGGGACCAGAAGCCAATTGAGGCGAGATGCAGAAAAATGTACATGAGCATGTTCTGGCCTCAACATGTTAGGCTAAATTCAGATCCACTACACAGTTTCCTATGAATCCATCTTTAGATTTTAACTTGAGCAGGCAAGCAACTTCTAAATGCAGGTAACCGAATGCTTTGTGGAAGGAAGATTAAATGCCTGATTCTGACCAAGTTAAGGGAGAGACAGGAGGGGTGATTTGAGAATGCAACAGTTTTGGGGAAAACATTTCCTTAATGTGGTGGATCCAGAATACTGTCATGGACCCCAGATTTTCAGATAGCCAAGTGGAAGGAAATCAAATTAAAACAGGTGGGAATTCAGGACATCCCCATCCCCATCATGATGGTGACCTGCCACCCTTCCAACATTAAGAGTTAGATCTGCAAGCAGGCTAGAAAACCTAGCAAAGGGTATTCCTGAAGGGATTTAGTTCCACCCAGACATGATGCGAAGATTAAATTTTGCATGATTCATATATTTCTACCATGCACACCCCTCCCATGACCTGAGCCCTTTTGGGAAGTAGGTGGGTGGAATCTCACCAAAATGAAATGGATAGTGGATGACATTAGCTAGCTAGTTAGCTATGTAGGGAATGAAAGCCTGGAGAACACACACACACTCTCTGTGTGAACATAGATACCATTATGAATGGCATGCCCAGTTGGTAAAAAACTGTTTGATTGTAAAACAAAACAACAACCCCCAAACCATGGTTTTGCAATCAAAAGTCAGCAACCCAGGATCAAGCTTAGAGCTGGGGATGGAATCAGGAGGTTGACCCTGGTACAAGGTCTGGGATGGGGGAAAGTGCAGGGTTTTGGCAGCAACAAACTTTGGCTTGCCTACCAAGGCCAACAGAAAATTGTGGACTCCTGACCCCGTCAGTCTAACCCAGCAGGTAGGACATTCACCCAGCACTTGAGCACATGGATTGTTGGCAGAAGCATGGACATGATGGGTGGTGCACCCAAATTTATGACTTGTGTGTGAGTTGCAGACCCAGATGGGGAGTTGCTGGTAAATACTTGGGCCTCTGTGATCCTAGGGTGCTGGTGCTGAACATGACAGAGGCAGTAGAAGATAAGTGGGGCATCTGGAGCAGGTGGGTCTGGTCTGACAATTCAGTTCTAGACACTTGCCTACCTCACACTCACTGTGCTGCTGCTGACACCCTGACTTAGTGGGCTACAGGCATGAAGGCCTGCAAATGTATTTCAGCTCATACTAGACTGGCGCTATCTAAAAATAATAGAATGTGACTTGTGGCATAGTTGCCAAAAAAAGCTTGGGTCCTCTGCCTTGATAGTTTTATAGTTTCATCCTAAAATAACAGCAGATAAACTGGTTTTATTGCAAAGAACAAGGTGGTTACTGATTGTGATCTGTGTTCTTTGTAGCTCTACAAATAACTAGGTATTCGTTTTAAGACATTTTAACAAGTGGGACCTGTAGCATTTGTTCTTCCAACTTAGCCATTCAGTCTGGATTCAGCTGGTTTTTTCACTCCCAATATTATTTTCTACTTATGCAAATCTTTTAGTTCTCCCAACAAGCCTGTGGATGCCTCCTCTTGTGCATGGATGGTGGTGTTTAAGTTAGGTAAGAGAGAATGGAGGACACTTATTATTTAGGATATGATGCTTAGTACCTAAATAGGGTAAAGTAGGTCAGGTTCTGGTTTGTCCTCCATTTCCCAGTGCCAGGCAGACATCCTGTTGCTGCTGGTATTGCATCGACAACTTTTGTTGCTAGACGTCTTTCAGGGTGCTCTGAGCTGCTTTGAGGATTTCATTTAGAGAAGTTGAGAGTTAACTGAAGTGTGGGCCTCGGCCTCCCCTACAGGGGTTCTTGCAATCAGATATAAATAGCCTCTTATGCCAGCGGCAGGCTCCATGAAAGGAATGTTTTGTCTGAAAAGCGTGGTATGTGGCCGGACAGACTGAGCTGCTGCTGGAGGCTCCAGCTGGGGCATGGCCAAGTTGTCCTTTTAAAAGCCTTGGTTCCCTCCTCCCTTTCTTCATATTGAAGTTCCAAGGATCGGAATTCCATTTTTCTGCATTATTATAAGCTTCAGCACATCAGTGGGGTTGGGCATGCGGGTGGCAAAACCTGATGACTTAAATAAAAGAAAACACTCCCACTTTATGAGGAACATCCTCTGTCCTTTTCTGTGTGCATTGAACTGGTACATGTCTGGTGCAGTGTAACCCCCAGCGCACATTTATTTGGCTGGCAGAAGTCACATTTCCTTTATTTTCCTAGGTTCCTGGTTCTTCTTTCCTCCACTCCTTTTCCCAAGTACAGGCTGGGTGCTTTTTCCTTTGGTACAACTACATTAGGATTGTTGGAGGCAGTTTCAATTCAGAGTGACCTGGACTTTCAACTCTAGCTTGAGGTCATCAAGACCTTCATACTGGGGCATCAAACTGATACTGGAGTTTGCTTAGTGCCTCAGTGACATGTTCAAGCTGGAAACTGCTGCATTTGCCATGGTCTTAGGCTGTGTACACACCGTACAATTAAAGCACATAGCTTCCTCCAGTAAACCATGGGAATGGTAGTTCACCCCTTGCAGAACCAAAATGCCCAGCATCATTAACAAACTACAGTTCCCTGGAGTCTTTTGTAGAAGTCACATCCTTTCAGTGTCTGGTGTGTTTACAGCCTGAAATGGTTTTTACAATAACTTGCATCTAGCTAGCTTGTTGCCTCGTTTTAGTTGGATGTTTTTCCTCTCCGGGACACTGTAAAAGGTGTTCACTGAAATGCAGGGTGTGTTTCCTGGATTGTCCCCATTAGCAATGTCTCCTGATGCTAATGTGCTCATTAGCTGCCCTGCTTGTATTTGCACCAACAGGTCCTGCATATGTATGATAACCGTAAATGAATGACACTAACACTGATGGATGACTGTTGTGATGGTGCAAACCGTCCAAGAACCACAAATGAAATTGCTGCCCAGGATTTGGCACCAAACGACTGTAGGGGCCCCAAATGGTCCAAAGACTTTGATGCTTATCACTTTTATTTGTTTGCCAGTGTTTGTTATTTTGGTGAATGCCTTTATGTCACAGTGAAAGGACATCCTCAGTATTCTTTTTTCCTTTTCTCTCTCTCGCAGCATTTCACTGAACTCCTCGATGAGTTTTCCCAGGACGTTTTGGGGCAGCTCTTGAACGACCCCTTTCTGTCCGACAAAGATGAGATAATGGAAGTGGAGCTGTCACCTGCATCTCCCGCTCCCCTCATCCAAGCAGAGCACAGCTACTCTCTTTGTGGTGACTCGCGGCCACAGTCCCCGCTAACCCACATTTCAGCCGATGATAACTTCAATGAAGGTATGGGTTAACGAGTTTTGGACTTCACAAAAGAGTTTTTACAGTCTGGGATATTCTAGTTGGTTGTGTTTCCATGGGAGCTGATTTTTTAGGCGATCTTCTTTGAATTTTGTGAATGGCTAGGAAATACCTGAAAGGGAGTTCCTCTCCCTGCCTTCCTAAGATATGGTGTACTCTAGGTGTCTCTGTGTCAAGGCTAATAATAGAATCTTCCATTTGAGTTGGTCAAGTGAGACTGACCAAGAGAACTGAGTTTGGCCTTTATAAGTAATTGTTTTGAGGTGCTGGCTGCCTCTCCGGAGATCTGATGTGGAATTGGTTATCAACCGGAGTGTTTACGCTCTACTTCCACCTCCTCTCAACCTGTATATTTGTAAATAATTTCAAATACACACAGGTCCCTCTTTTCAAACACAATGTGCTCCCAGGAAATTGTTTGTTAGGCAAACTTTCGCATCATTGCATGATGGTTTCCATTATTTCCTAAGGGGACATTTTCATCCATGCTTTCTGCCTGAAACTTCTGCAGCCAATTTGCAAAGGCCAAGAAAGGGAAATGTCAGAGCTCTCCTGCTCCCTGATTTTCCGCTCCCTCTCTTTCCCTCCATGCTTTCTGTCGGAAATGTCTGCCATTGACCAGCAGAACACAAGCAAGTCAGGAAGTGAGCAAACTGGCTGTTCAGATATCTATATCAGCCACTTGTGTAACAAGGTTTGGGTATAATTCTTTGTGTTCCAAGAGCGAGCGTTCCTATAGCAGGACCTGCCAAAAAACCTGCTCTGACTTCCTTCCAAAGGAAACTAAACCCAGGTAAGCACTGTGATCCCAGAACTTCTCCCTGCTCAAAAAAGTAGGGTGAAGGAGGTTGATGGTAGAGTTGAGAAACTTCTTCTAGAATTGTGCATTTTGGAGACTAGAATGTTAGGTGAGGTGGCTCTTTTGTCCTTTCATGGGTCCTTGCATATATGGTTTTTCTGCCCTGCTGCCAAATGATTTTTCACAGAGGAGATTCATGTTTCCTATCCTTGAATATGGTTTAACCCAGCCTTCCCCAACCCCCCAGTTGCCTTGGACAACTGTGCTGTGCTGACTGTGGCTGATGAGAGTGGTAGTTCAAAACATCTGGAGGGAACTAGGTTAGGGAAGGCTCACTGAATGCATATTGAATTGGTGAGCAGACCTATATTTGCATTTTTTAAAAAGATGGATCTGCGCTCTGTGTGTGTGTGTGTGTTTTTGCTATATAGGTGTCCCAGCCTTCTCTGAAAGGTGACTTGCAAAATATGGCAGAGTGAAGGTGAATTCAAACTCAGTGAAGTTAAGATGCAAGTTCGTTTTTAAGATGCAAGTATCTGAAAGGATAGGGACGTGGGTGGTGCTGTGGGTTAAACCACAGAGCCTAGGACTTGCCGATCTGAAGGTTGGCGGTTCAAATCCCCGTGGCGGGGTGAGCTCCCGTTGCTCAGTCCCTGCTCCTGCCCAACCTAGCAGTTCGAAAGCACGTCAAAGTGCAAGTAGATAAATAGGTACCGCTCTGGCGGGAAGGTAAATGGCGTTTCCGTGCACTGCTCTGGTTTGCCAGAAGCGGCTTAGTCATGCTGGCCACATGACCCGGAAGCTGTACGCTGGCTCCCTCGGCCAGTAAAGCGAGATGAGCGTTGCAACCCCAGAGTCGGCCACGACTGGACCTAAAGGTCAGGGGTCCCTTTGTTGTTGTTTAGTCGTTTAGTCGTGTCCGACTCTTCGTGACCCCATGGACCAGAGCACGCCAGGCACCTCTGTCCTCCACTACCTCCCGCAGTTTGGTCAGACTCATGTTTGTGGCTTCGAGAACACTATCCAACCATCTCATCCTCTGTCGCCCCCTTCTCCTTGTGCCCTCCATCTTTCCCAGCATCAGTGTCTTCTCCAGGGAGTCTTCTCTTCTCCTGAGGTGGCCAAAGTACTGGAGCCTCAGCTTCACGATCTGTCCTTCCAGTGAGCACTCAGGGCTGATTTCCTTAAGAATGGATGCGTTTGATCTTCTTGCAGTCCATGGGACTCTCAAGAGTCTTCTCCAGCACCATAATTCAAAAGCATCAATTCTTCGGCGATCAGCCTTCTTTATGGTCCAGCTCTCACTTCCATACATCACTACTGGGAAAACCATGGCTTTAACTATACGGACCTTTGTTGGCAAGGTGACGTCTCTACTTCTCAAGATGCTGTCTAGGCCTGTCATTGCCCTTCTCCCAAGAAGCAGGCGTCTTTTAATTTCGTGGCTGCTGTCACCATCTGCAGTGATCATGGAGCCCAAGAAAGTAAAATCTCTCACTGCCTCCATTTCTTCCCCTTCTATTTGCCAGGAGGTGATGGGACCAGTGGCCATGATCTTCGTTTTTTTGATGTTGAGCCTCAGACCATATTTTGCGCTCTCCTCTTTCACCCTCATTAAAAGGTTCTTTAATTCCTCCTCACTTTCTGCCATCAAGGTTGTGTCATCTGCATATCTGAGGTTGTTGATATTTCTTCCGGCAATCTTAATTCCAGCTTGGGATTCATCCAGCCCAGCCTTTCGCATGATGTATTCTGCGTATAAATTAAATAAGCAGGGAGACAAAATACAGCCTTGTCGTACGCCTTTCCCAATTTTGAACCAATCAGTTGTTCCATATCCAGTTCTAACTGTAGCTTCTTGTCCCACATAGAGATTTCTCAGGAGACAGATGAGGTGATCAGGCACTCCCATTTCTTTAAGAACTTGCCATAGTTTGCTGTGGTCGACACAGTCAAAGGCTTTTGCATAGTCAATGAAGCAGAAGTAGATGTCTTTCTGGAACTCTCTAGCTTTCTCCATAATCCAGCGCATGTTTGCAATTTGGTCTCTGGTTCCTCTGCCTCTTCTAAATCCAGCTTGCACTTCTGGGAGTTCTCGATCCACATACTGTTTGAGCCTTCCTTGTAGAATTTTAAGCATAACCTTGCTAGCGTGTGAAATGAGTGCAATTGTGCGGTAGTTGGAGCATTCTTTGGCACTGCCCTTCTTTGGGATTGGGATGTAGACTGATCTTCTCCAATCTTCTGGCCACTGCTGAGTTTTCCAAATTTGCTGGCATATTGAGTGTAGCACCTTAACAGCATCATCTTTTAAAATTTTAAATAGTTCAGCTGGAATACCATCACTTCCACTGGCCTTGTTATTTGCAGTGCTTTCTAAGGCCCATTTGACTTCACTTTCCAGGATGTCTGGCTCAAGGTCAGCAACCACACTACCTGGGGTGTACGAGACATCCATATCTTTCTGGTATAATTCCTCTGTGTATTCTTGCCACCTCTTCTTGATGTCTTCTGCTTCTGTTAGGTCCTTACCACTTTTGTCCTTTATTATGGTAATCTTTGTACGAAATGTTCCTTTCATATCTCCAATTTTCTTGAACAGATCTCTGGTTCTTCCTATTCTGTTGTTTTCCTCTATTTGTTTGCATTGCTCGTTTAAGAAGGCCTTCTTGTCTCTCCTTGCTATTCTTTGGAAATCTGCATTCAATTTCCTGTATCTTTCACTATCTCCCTCGCATTTTGCTTGCCTTCTCTCCTCCGCTATTTGTAAGGCCTCGTTGGACAGCCACTTTGCTTTCTTGCATTTCCTTTTCATTGGGATGGTTTTCGTTGCTGCCTCCTGTACAATGTTACGAGCCTCCATCCATAGTTCTTCAGGCACTCTGTCCACCAAATCTAAATCCTTAAACCTGTTCGTCACTTCCACTGTGTATTCATAAGGGATTTGACTTAGATTGTATCTTACCGGCCCAGTGGTTTTTCCTACTTTCTTCAGTTTAAGCTTGAATTTTGCTATAAGAAGCTGATGATCTGAGCCACAGTCAGCTCCAGGTCTTGTTTTTGCTGACTGTATAGAGCTTCTCCATCTTTGGCTGCAGAGAATATAATCAATCTGATTTCGATACTGCCCATCTGGTGATGTCCATGTGTAGAGTCGTCTCTTGTGTTGTTGAAAAAGCGTGTTTGTGATGACCAGCTTGTTCTCTTGACAGAACTCTATTAGCCTTTGCCCTGCTTCGTTTTGATCTCCAAGGCCAAACTTGCCAGTTGTTCCTTTTATCTCTTGATTCCCTACTTTAGCATTCCAATCCCCTATAATGAGAAGAACATCCTTCTTTGGTGTCACTTCTATAAGGTCTTGTAAGTCTTCATAGAATTGGTCTATTTCAGTTTCTTCAGCACCAGTGGTTGGTGCATAAACTTGGATTACTGTGATGTTAAAAGGTCTGCCTTGGATTCGTATCGAGATCATTCTATCATTTTTGAGATTGCATCCCAGTACAGCTTTCGCCACTCTTTTGTTGACTATCCCCTTCATGGATCACTGCCTTGCCGTGGCGAAGGGGCTTGAAGAACTCAGAGAAGCTATGAACTACGCCGAGCAGGGCACACAAGATGAACAGGTCATAGTGGAGAGTTTTGACCAAACGTGATCCACCTGGAGGAGGAACCGGCAAGCCACTCCAGTATCCTTGCCAAGAAAACTCCATGGACAAAGACAACAGGCATATAAAAGTTATGACGCTGGAAGATGAGCCCCTCAGGTCGGAAGGCGTCCAACATGCTACTGGGGAAGAGCGGAGGGCAAGTACAAGTAGATCCAGAGCTGATGAAGCGGCTGGGCCAAAGCCGAAAGGACGCTCAGTTGCGGATATGCCTGGAAGCGAAAGGAAAGTCCAATGCTGTAAAGAAAAATATTGCATAGGAACCTGGAATGTAAGAACCATGAACCTGGGTAAGTTGGAGGTGGTCAAAAATGAGATGGCAAGAATAAATATTGACATCCTGGGCATCAGTGAACTAAAATGGACGGGAATGGGCGAATTCAGTTCGGATGACCATCACATCTACTACTGTGGGCAAGAAACCCGTAAAAGAAATGGAGTGGCCCTCATAGTCAACAAAAGAGTGGCGAAAGCTGTACTGGGTCCCTTTACCTTTATCTGAAAGGATACTTCAATGGAGTCTGCTCAGGTGCATTTTGAGAGTCACAAATTAAAAAGGCAGATGGAAAGGGATGAGCTAGATAGGAAGGAATATGAAATATTACAGGAAAGGAGACTGAATAGAATTTGCAGGTGGTCTGCTGCCGTTCTGTGGCCCTTGTCAACTCTTGTGAATTAGTATATAAGTGTGAAAACCAGCCGTATGTGCTGCTAAAAACCATCTCAGAGCAGCTTTATATAACAGTAACTGTCAGCTATCATACTTGCCAGAATTCCAAGTGGTAATTCACGACTTGTATTTTGTTTCTTGAATGATCAAGTACATGTAATATCTATATCCAACACGTTTCTAACATAAGGATTCTTTTAAGTGACATGAAAATGAAGCCTGAACATTGAAGGGTGCAAACTGCAACTATTATAATTCTTTTTATATACCTCTTTCAGGCAGCCATGTCTTGAATACCACATACAGCTCTAGCTGTCTCTTTTGAAAAGGGTATCATAGGTCTCAGTGGCATAGCGTGGGTTCCAGAACCCGGAGCAAGAGCAAGAAACCCAGACAGATTGGCAGGGTATAAATATAATAATAATAATAATAATAATAATAATAATAATAATAATAATAATTGTCCTCATAACCACCCACTGATTGGCTGCAATGAAGGGGCAATAGCTCAGCGACCTATTCAAGTGGTAGCTGTGGTGCCCTGTGAGAATTGAGCATGGCGAAGAGAGGGATTGGGGGGGTATCAGGAGTGGGGAGATTTTCTGTGTGAGGGGGAGGGCTTCCTATTTTTTATTTAGTTATAATATTTTCTGGGGTTTTTTTCTCTTTTGAAATTTTTGTCCCCCTAAGAATTCTGTGCCCAGGGCAACCGCCCCTGTGGTCACGCCACTGGTAGATCTAGACCAGGGGTTGGCAAGGCTTATTGGGCATGGGCCAGATCACTCCCGCGGAGATCCCCCATGGGCCAGACCGATGCAGTGCATCACCAGAAATCGCGTCTGTGCATGTCCGTGGCGCCGGAAATAGTTTCTGCGCATGCCCAGATGCCAAAAATTGCCCCTCCGCAGAAGTGATTTTACTGCGGACATGTGCAGACGCAATTTCCAGTGTCTGGGCATGCGCAGAAGTGATTTCCGGAGCCGCGGAAGAGAGTCCCCGCACCGCGCTGCACTGGTTTAGCGCAGTGTGCGGGGACTCGCCAAGCAGGCAGCTCGTTTTGGGGGTGGCTTGTGGGCTGGTTAAATGGCCTCTGTGGGCTGCTTCTGGCCCATGGGCCTTAGGTTGCCGTCCCCTGATCTAGACAAAGATCAAGACAATGGAAGGTGACTTGATCAAGAGCCTGGAGCATATTTTTGTCAAGGAAATACTTGCAAGGAGGCTTCTTAAGTTTAGGAGACGATTACTTGGATGGCAAGGTTGGAGGTGGTGAGAGGAGATGATGGCCAGACCTATGCAATAGAAGAGACCCTGTCTTGGGCCCCAGCCAGTCTAGCATGTGAAACCGGTGGGGTCAATGTTGAATGTAGCAGACAGGCAGGATCGTGTGAGGTAGAATGAAGATGTTCTTCAGACATATTAGTCCCCTTACCATTCAGGTCATGAATGGGAAACCTCTGGGCTGTGTCCAGCTTCTGGCTCCCATCAGCCCCAGCCAGGAAAGCCCAATGGTCAGGGAGGATGGGAGTTGTTGTCCAACCACAGCTGGAGGACTTCAGGTTCCCCACTTCTAGTTTAGGGCTTTATAGGTAAGAAAGGTCTGTACAGTCGTACCTTGGAAGTCGAGTGCGGGGTATCTTTTTGACTAAATTGTTCAATAATGATTGCCCGCCCTTCACCCTAAGGTCAGGAGTGCGTTACAACAACACTGAGCATTGGAAACTAGAAGGAAAAGCAGACTTTCAGCAGCATTTTAGGGAAGCCGATATGTAAGGAACTTGATGTTATCTTCCAAAACAGAATAATATTTATCGTGCAGATCCGGAGTAATTTCTGGTTCACTTTATATAGTTGCCTTTTATCTTGGTCTGCTTTTAATTATGCAGTCATTGGTTCCCATTTCCGTGCAGCTTTCTTCTGGGAGTGTGAAGCAGGCATTCCCAGCATCCTTTTCTCCCCCCCCCCACCTAAAAAAAAAAAGTCTTGTGATGAGTCATACATCTGGTGACTCATCAAACACTTACTTTACTGCTCCAAGCGATGATGCCTACATAAAACTCCTGCAGAGAATGGAGGTGGATAAGAGCTTAAGAAGTGGCATGCAAATGCCCCCCCCCCCGCCCCCAGAATCCACCTCATATTTTCCCCCTTTCTTCCCCATGTGAATTCAGTTCTGTCTAAAGGGCAAAAGGTTCCCTTAAAAAAAAAGTATAATTGAAAATTGAATCTGGTTCCTATGGCAACAGAGTCCTGTTTGATTTTTTTTCCCTCATAGAGAAGTTAGATTGCTTTAAATAAATGATGGTCACACTTTTGTCCCCAAGATGCACCAATATAAGGATTGCGTTTTTGCCCTCAAGGGTATGCATATTTTTTTTAAGATGGAGGAATGCATGAGTTGGAAGCGACCCCAAGGTTCATCTAGTCTAACCCCCAGCAATGCAGGAATCTAAAGCATCCATGACAAAAGCCACTTGTGGGCATTTTATGAACACATGTCATAGAATCATAGAATCATAGAGTTGGAAGAGACCACAAGGGCCATCGAGTCCAACCCCCTGCCAAGCAGGAAACACCATCAGAGCACTCCTGACATATGGTTGTCAAGCCTCTGCTTAAATACCTCCAAAGAAGGAGACTCCACCACACTCCTTGGCAGCAAATTCCACTGTCGAACAGCTCTTACTGTCAGGAAGTTCTTCCGAATGTTTAGGTGGAATCTTCTTTCTTGTAGTTTGGATCCATTGCTCCGTGTCCGCTTCTCTGGAGCAGCAGAAAACAACCTTTCTGCCTCCTCTATGTGACATCCTTTTATATTCATAAATGATGCTGTGCGCTTTGTGCATTGTAGCTGGGGATTTGGTTTCTCAGAATAATTAATGTTTTGAAGTGGCCCTGGCTTGTGGACCAGCTGTTTTTGCTTTTTTGTTTTAAGTTGAAATAGATTACAGCCTGATGAAACTAATAATGTATTAAAATAGCCTGGGGTTGTTTGTTTTTTAAATGTCTGTGGCTGGCATCAAACAATGTTGGCATCGGGCAGCAACGTTTTTATTTTCCCAGCTTTTAAACAGATCATTATTTTAATCAAATTGTTGCACTCTGTGCTAAATTGTTTTGATTACTTTAATTTGTGTTTATAGTTCAGCTTTTCGGAAGTCAGTTAAAAACTTTGTTTTGTTGGCCTTCCAGATGGGCCATAAACCTGTTTTTCAATTTCATTGACTTAAAAAACAAAAACAAAAAAACCTCTTTCCAGCATGCTAGCTGAATTGGGAAACCCATAGGTCCAAAAACAATGCACAGATTGATTTATTTTATACCTTTATAGAACCTCTGTGGTTTGTTGTATGCATGTAGGTTAGGAAGTCTGAGTAGGTCATTCTAATAGTACAGCTTCAAAGTAGTACGCTGTGGAGACGGATGTCGTTCAGTGGGAGAGCCACATGCATTGCACCCAGAAGGTATGAGTTTCAACCCCTGATACCTCCTGTACCCTCTGCCAGTTACACATAGATAAGGCTGAATTAGATGGACCCAACGTCTAACTTAGTATAAGGTAGCTTTCTCTGTCCTGAAGCTGACCCATGGTTCAGATTATCGCCCTTGGCTGCTCTCGAGCCAAACTGATGGCAGTGCAGATGTCACAGTGATATCAAACTATTTTTGTCTGCAAGGGCCTTATATACTTACTTCACCAAACCTGTTCTAGGCCTGACACAGCTTGCCTTGAAAGAAATCTGTCCTTGATACTGGCACTTAAAATACTGAATTGATTGATGTCTGTCTGTGTACGTGTGCTGTTCAGTTGTACCAAGTTCACCAGGGACGCGGGTGGCGCTGTGGTCTAAACCACTGGGCCTCTTGGGCTTGCCGATCAGAAGGTGGGCGGTTTGAATCCCCACGACAGGGTGAGTTTCTGTTGCTCTCTCCCAGCTCCTGCCAACCTAACAGTTTGAAAGCATGCCAGTGCGAGTAGATAAATAGGTACCACTGCAGCGGGAAGGTAAACAGTGTTTCCATGCGCTCTGGTTTCCATCGTGGTGTTCCGTTGACCCAGAAGTGGTTTAGTCATGCTGGCCACATGACCCAGAAAGCTGTCTGTGGACAAACGCCGGCTCCCTCGGCCTGAAAGCGAGATGAACCCATAGTCGCCTTTGACTGGACTTATTTGTCCTTTACCTTTTACCAAGTTCACGTCAGCCTCCTGAAGTGCTTTTTTTGTGACTATACTCACTGGTGTCTTTCTTTGTTGCCTGTGGCAGCCATTTTGTGATGGCACCCACAGCACTTTTGTCTAGATATGAGTACCATCATCTCATTTTTACCAGGAAAAGAGAGAAACACATTCAGGCGCTGATATTGACCATGGCAACCTTGAAATTAGTAACTTTGAGGGTATGTGACTGTGGTGGTTGTTGTTGTTTAAATGGTTTTAGACAGTTTTCAAATGTCTTAATCGCTTCAGGTTTTTTTTTTAAAAAAAACTTGTTTTCAAATAAGTTTCATTTTATTTTTGCATGCTTAAAGAAGCAGCTCTGCTATGGGGAAATCAGGTTCTGAGACCAAACCCTGGCAAAAATGGAGCCTTGGTCTTGTCAGTTGAATTGGTGATTCTTTCCTTTTAAAAGTGATCATTTCACCCATGCACTTGAGCTCCACCTTCCTTCCCCTCTCTGTTTAATCATTCCACGTTGCCTCTCTGGAATAAGGTTCCAGTGTTTGGTTGCTGTACAGTGGTGCCTTTGTCAGGAGCAAGCCAGCAGCTTGTCTTTCATTATCTGTGGTGGTAGCTGGAGCAGAAGGAAGGGAGAGGGTGCGTGGGTGGGGAAGAAACCCCTGCCCCTGGACAACCGCTCAAAGAAACTATTTATAGATGAATGCAGCCTCTCACCTGGCAGAACAGAGGGGCGAGGCTAGAATGGCAGAAGCAGCACAAAGGGATTTTTGTCTGCCTTGGCATGTTGAGTGAAGACGCTGCATGGTATGGCACAGGGAGGCCTCAAACACCGGCACAGTAATATTATTATTAATTTCATTTATGAATAGCTTCCTATAAAGCCACTTGAAGCAATATCACAGTACAATAAAAGCGGCTGCCTATATAAAAACCAAAACTATTGCATGTATAAAAACAATTCCAAACAGATTCAGATGCTAACGGGGATAAAAGTCTCATCTTGGAAGGCTTGTTGCTGAAAAGGAAAAATCTCCGACAGGCACCAAAACACAACAAAGACTGTGTGTGGCAGGGATGTAATGGGAAGAAGTTCCAAAGAGTAGGTGCCACCACACTGAAGCTCAGTTCTGACATTGTGGAGCATAGCTGTCAACGCTTTCCTTTTTTTAAGGGAAATTCCCTTATTCCGAATAGGATTCCTCGCAAGAAAAGGGAAAAGTTGACAGCTATGTTGTGGACGGATCTCCTCGTTGGATGGTCTTTTCAGGTTGTCATCTTCTGCGGAATGTCGCAAGTGTTTGGGTGTGTAAGGTGCATGTTTTTAATATATCAACATCTGTGGTTGAAAGGAGCTCAGGTGAGTCAGAGCTGGTCCAATACATGATGCTGCTGAAGGCAGAGGACATCAGCAGCATCCTTACCCATAACTTCAAATGGGGGGGAATCCATCAGGACCTTTTTCTTCATAAGCAGTTAAAGCAGGATTCTTGCATACCTCTCATTTAAGCATGGCTTGTGCAGGAGAAAGGAGTGGACTTTCCTCCCTGGTTTCGATTTGTTTAGACCAGGCAACATCTGCCCAAGAACCTTGCCCTATAGTTAGCTCTGTGGAGAAAGGCCTGTGCCTAAGACCCTGGAGAGATGTTGAGCTCAGATTTATTGGAATCATCAAATCATAGAGGTGGAAGGTGCTCCCAAGGGTCTAGTCCACCCCTCAATGCAGGAATATTAATGGTCCGTATTGCCAATGTAAGCCAACTCTTTAGCAAAGCGTCATGAGCACGTATCCTGAGCAAGGGAACAGTTGTCGCTTAACCTGCCTCTTGTGAACAGGGCTCCTTTTGCGGTGTGCATGAGGGGAGGGGAAGGAAGTTATAGGAAAGAATAAACGTTTCTTGTTTCCTCTGTCTTGCACATAAACCTCCAAGGACGAGCAAGACTCTTACATGGAGTCCTGAAGCACCACGCTTACTGGATATAGAATTAAACACCTGCTGCCTGTTGCTGCTTACGTGGTAACAGGGTGTTCTTTTCTAAACTAATTTGCACACCATTGATTTATATTGCATTGGAGGGCATTAAAGACTGGTATTCCTTTGGAAAACTAAATGTACAGCATTGCAGAAATGCAAGGTCAAGTTATAAAGCAAGATATGGACTTCATACTTAGGGAACTGAAAGCCCTCTTTGGAAGGACTTACGGAGGAACAACATGCATATATATCAAAGGAAATACAGCTAACTTATTAAAGAGCGTAACGTATGCCATGGGTTTGATATACAGTACAATCGGCTCTTCAAGGAGTTTGTGTGTGTGAGTGTGTTTGCGCACCAAGAATCTCTTGAGCATAGATTCTATATATAAAAATTATGGTTACCATTCATTATACAGTTATTCTTCTTGGCAGAGCTTGGATTACTGTTTTGAAGTGTCTAATTACAGGATGTATACATATTTATTTTTGCTTGTAATCTTTTTGGCCTGGCCTATCGTTATTCAAATTACATCTTCCTTTGCCAGCAGGGGAGGTTAAGATTACACCACAAAGTAATTACTAGCATCAGGCCGACGCACTCCCTCCCTCCCTCCTTCCTTCCTTTCTCGTTGCTGCTCATTTTGAAGGCCCCCGGAGCAGCAGGCCGCAGGGCTCTTTCGCTCTTGATTTCCACTCTTCTTCTGCCTTCGTGGCCAAAGCGCGTGGTAATTGCATTCTGCTGCAATAAGTATCTCCCTGAGCCCAGATCTTCTGCGTATCTCATTTCTGCTGAAGAGGCGTCGTTGGCAAAGATAACAACATGTATACTGCCTCCGATGCAGCTTCTGGGTGATATGTTTTGGCAAAAAGCCATGGGGGATGAGGGTTCCGGTGCCTGCTCACCTTGATAGATGGAAAGGCTACCAGAATGCCTTGAGTCAAGACAATCTGTGGTGGTTGAGGAGGCTGCAGCCTTCCCAGATGTTGCAAGACTACAACTCCCATCACTCCCGATGGTTGTCCACTCTGGGTGGGTCTGGTGGGAGCTGGATTCCAACGACCTACGGAAAGCCACAGGTTTCCCAACCTGACATTATCCCAGTGATCACTGATATGTTAAACTCTGTTGGTGTGAGGACCTCATTTTCCAGAGAACAAAGCGGGTCTTGCCTTTTGGAAGTGGTTTCTGCTCAGATCCTGGGAGCTGATGCAAAGAAGGCACAATGCCAGCGGCAGCCGGGTTCTGTTGGCATGTGTGGACCCCCGGCTGCTTTGTCTAATGGCTTGTTTAGTCTTGTTTGCGGCTTCTGCTTGCAGCGTTCAGTAATTACCTCATTTTCTGTCCTCCGCCAATCCACCTTCACCCCAGGGCTATGCTTAGGCTACCGTTTAAAGCCCCAGGTTTCCATATGAAGTAATAGCCTGGAAGGGGAGGGTAGAAAGGCTTTGCTTAATGAGTTAAATGCTTTCTCTCCAGGCTTCCTGTCCTTGGCTGGGGTTTGCTTTTGTGAGCTTCTTTCTCCCCTTTCATTTCTGCGAAAGTCTTGCCGGTTCCGACTGCTGGTTCTTAATATATTCCTGTGCCTTTCTCTCTCTCTCTTCTCCCCTCAATCCCTTTTCCAGCAGACTTGGAAAATGACAACTGGTGTCTGGGCTCAGAGTTGTCTTCAGCAACCATCAAGACAGAACCCACCACGGGAGATGCACCAGGCCTTGCTCCCTCGGTCAGCCTCACCGCCACATCCAGCCCCGCGAGTCTGGAGGCTGAAGAGCCTCAGATGCAAGACGATGGCATGGTACTGTTTGGGGTTACTTCTCTTCATGATGGCTTAACTGGCTTGACACGGATGGTGTCGTTGGCTATTGAGGTGTAATGTAGTGGTTAAAGTGTTGGACCAGGACCCGGGACACCTGGGTTCAAATCCCCCCTGGTCCAGTCATCTCTCAGGGTTGTCGACAGAATAAAATGGGGAGGGGGTGAACCCTATGAACCACCTTGAGAGCCTCAAAGTGAAGGTGGGTTACAAATGATTGGGGGGGGGGGGAATGAGAGCATTCAGAAGTGGAGACCTGCTTGTTTTAGGCAGTGGTTCACTTTTCTGTACAAATGGTAGCCTGCTTTGCTGAATGGGGGGAGGACTTGGTTTCATAGAGTATGACACTGCCATTGCCTAGTTCTGCATCCCTGCAGAAGGGAGTTGCCACAAGGACTCTTCGGCATCTCATGATTTCTGTCTATACTTTCATCCGAGTTGGTTGGAGAAGTATTATTCATTATCTATTAGATTTATATACCACCCTTCATCATGAGATCTCAGTGTGGTTAGCAGGATAAAAGCAGGGTACAGAGTGGTACCTCTGTATAAGTCCCCCCCATCCAGCATCCATTTCGGCGGACGTCTGCGGCACACCTGGAAGTACCAGAACGAGTTACTTCCGGGTTTGCCCTTGCGCATGTGCAGAAGCGCAAACTGCTCCGCGTGCGTGCGCAGAGCGGCGCTTTGTCGAGTGTCCTTTATGTTGAGTGTCCAGGGCTTCGGAACGGATCCCAGACTCAAAACTCGAGGTGCCACTGGGCAAGGTAAAAGCACCAGTAAGTAGTTAAAAACAACAAAACAATACTGCCACACACAGAGACACATTTAAAAGGCTGTAGAATATTAATCAGCCTTAGGAAACAAAAAAGAGAAAGAAATGCAAAATACAAATTAACCCCTCCTCCATTGAACAACACCCCCCCAAGTTAAAACCCTATCCCCATGAAAACCATAAGTTTAGCACATGGGGGCCACCTCCAAAAGGACAGTGCCCTTTGGTATTGCCCCTTCGGTGGTAACTCCCCTGGGGCAGCCCCACCTCCAAGGCAGGCAGGCTTTACAGAGCTGCCCCTACCACAGTCCTTTCCATGGTAGGTTGGCCATTTAGGCCAGTAGAAATGCACTGCAGGCATGAATATGTATCTATTTTGCAGAGGCAAATTGATAAAGCATTGCTATAATTTAAGTAGAAACACAGTCCGTCTCTCCATGGTGAGGAAGACTGTAACCAGGCGGCCTGTGTGAATGCTCAGTCTGCTTTCCTGATGCAACCTCCAGGCTCCTGCTGTTCCCCTTTCGCAGGGTTCTTTAAAGAAGACTTTAAAGGCCTGTTTTCTGTAAAATGGGATGCACGGCTGCCTCGTTCTATGCTGATTATCTTGCTCGTCTGAATTAACAAATTATGAAACTGGAAAGAAGGTGGGTTCTCTCCCGAAAGTCTGATGTCTCTTTCAACCCTTTCGTCTTTTTAGACCAAGCTGCTGAGTCACAAAGCTTTTCCAGAGATCAAACTGGAGCCGCATGAAGTGGACCAGTTCCTGAACCTTTCTTCCAAGGAAGGTTTGTTTTGTACCGCTGATTTCTCTCCACATGATGGGCGGCAAGGGAGAAGAGGCTTGGGCCCTCAGCTGTTGTTGGACTACAACTCCTATCATTCCAGTGGTCAGGGATGATGGGAACTGTAGTCCTTTAGTGCTGCTAACAGAGCGGTTTGACTTCACCCCTGGAGGCGTGCTGCATTGTCTCTCGACAGACAGATGCCAACAAAGATATACTGGTCTTAGACATAGCAGCCTCCGGTTTCCTCATTGGCCTGACTTGAAGAAAGATACTGTGCTTTGTTAAAACTGCCATTTCCTGTGATCTGCAAACCTGGAAACTGTGGTTGAAGCAAAGCTTTCAGTCTAGGCTCTGATGATGATGATGATGATGATAATTATTTATACCCCACCCATCTGGCTGAGTTTCCACAGCCACTCTGGGCGGCTCCCAATCGAGTGTTAAAAAATACAGCATTAAATATTAAAAACTTCCCTAAACAGGGCTGCCTTCAGATGTCTATTAAAGATAGGATAGCTGCTTATTTCCTTCACATCTGAAGGGAGGGTGTTCCACAGGGCGGGCGCCACTACCGAGAAAGCCCTCTGCCTGGTTCCCTGTAACCTCACTTCTTGCAATGAGGGAACCGCCAGAAGGCCCTAGGCGCTGGACCTCAGTGTCCGGGCTGAACGATGGGGGGTGGAGACACTCCTTCAGGTATACAGGACCGAGGCTGTTTAGGGTTTTAAAGGTCAGCACCAACACTTTGAATTGTGCTCAGAAACGTACTGGGAGCCAATGCAGATCTCTCAGGACTGGTGTTATGTGGTCCTGGCTGCCACTCCCAGTCACCAGTCTAGCTGCCGCATTCTGGATTAATTGCAGTTTCTGGGTCACTTTCAAAGGTAGCCCTACGTAGATCCTGTTTTGTAAGCAGTGCTTTAGTCCTAACTTCCTGGTTCTGATGCCATGGGAACTGTGATTTAATAAGCCAAGCATGTGAGGGAAGGGGGGGGCAAGGCTTTTTTTGTCTTATCAGTTTGGGAAAGTTGCATCAGAGCTGGCCCACCATTTTTTCCAATGCTCTAAGACACACTTTCTGTTTGTCTCCCTTGCTCCTTTCTCCATCTTCTGTCTCTTGCAGCAATGGACACCCTGCACATGCCTCCGACCCCTCCCAGCAGCCACGGAAGTGACTCAGAGGGCGGCCAGAGCCCAACCAGGTCCCTCCCACCATCAAGTCCCAAACAGTTACAAGCCACAGCTAAAGTGACCTCGCACACGGCTTCCGCGCTCACCAATTCCCCTCTCTTAACGGCACCACACGTAGGGGACAGTTCTCTCTCTCTCTTAATGAATGCCATGTGTTTGATTTGCTATATTTTACTGTCATCACTCTGACTGCATATTACAATGGAAATCTCGTTCAAAATTCCTCCTGTTCCAAGAACAAGGTTGGTTTGTTTTAGCAGATGAAGGCTAGTTCTCTCATTGATACCAGGTATCACTGGAGGGTGCAAAAGTCCCGACACCGAGTGACCACTAGCACATGAAAAATTGGGCCTGGAAATTGACATCTGACTTGCTGCAGAAAGGTGAAAATGGGCTTCTTATTTGCAAAGAAAATTGTGGCTCTGCAGCTCAATTGGTCTCTCTGCTTGCCTTATACTTAGTCAGGCGATTAGACTTTACAGCGTAAAGTTGTCTACACCAGGGTTTCCCAAACTTGGGTCCCCAGCTTGTTTTTGGACTACAATTCCCATCATCCATGACCCTGTGAACTAGGGATGATAGGAGTTGTACAGAAACTTGGAGACCCAGGTTTGGGAAACCCTGGTCTGCACTGGCTGACTTGCAGCAGCTCTCTAGGATCTCAGACAGGAAAATATCCCAGCCGTAGCTGAAGACACTGGGGTTTGAAATGGGGACCTTCTGTATGTAAATGAGATACTCTTCAACTGAGCTCCTGCCCTTCCCTTATTTAAGACAGTCTTTGCATTTGGGTACTTCTGTTCAGAAATGGAACTTCAGCACACCTGAATCAAGGGATTGAAAACTTTTCCTTCCACATGCTTTTGTACTCCCAACTCCTACCAATTCCAACCTATGTGGCCAGTGGTCAGAGGTGGTGGGAGTTACGAGTTCAGCAACATTACCTGGAAGGTGAGTGTAGACTCTTAGGCCACAATGGCCCCCACCTTTTTACAGGAAAGAAAAACAGGGTTTGTGGATGCAGTTCTGTCTAAACGGTCAGTCCTGGATATGCTGGCATGGGAAAGAGTCTGTTCCAGAGGCTGGGAAGTTGATGATGAATGCAACAGCAGAATCTCTCCTAAGCAGTAGAGCAGTAGATCTGTAGAACCCAAAGAGCTGGAAGGACAGAACCAGCAAAGCAAGCTCAGTGGTTTCCAGTTTCCAGTGGGTCCATAGTATTATTATTATGTACAAAGCTGGAAGGAAACCTCAGAGGTAATCTAGTCCAGTTGACAATGGCACAGGAGACCCCACATTTCAGCACCTGTAACAGGTGGCTTTCAAGGCTCTGCTTAGTATATTACACATAGCAAAATGGACTTTTTAGAGCAGCAGCCTTTAGAGCAACACACCTTTGGAAAATAGATCCCCATTTCGGTGTGTTCTGGAGCTCTTTGCATGCATATTGCCAGCACTTGAGTTCACTGTTACTAATACAATTGTGACAGAAGCCTTTGATCTGAGACTGCAGTTCCTGTGAATATTTAAGAACCTTATTTTCCTCATCCTCCCCCTTCGCTCTAATTGATTGTCTTTGTGTTTGCCGTAGAAATTGCAGGGCACAGGTCCCCTCATCTTGACAGAGGAGGAGAAGAGGACCCTGATCGCAGAAGGGTACCCTATCCCTACCAAACTGCCCCTAACAAAAGCAGAAGAAAAAGCACTGAAGAAGATCCGCAGGAAAATAAAAAACAAGGTAGGAGTTGCTATTAAACAACTTGGACTTATATTCAGGGTTGTTGGGGGTTTTTTTGTCGGGGGAGGGAGGACTTGGGCAAGATGCTCCTGGTGAACCACCTTCTCTGGGCAAGTCTGCTACTGTTGACGGCACCAGTTTTCTTGCTGCCTTTCTCTGGACCCAGAAGGTGAGGCTGCTGTTCCATCTTGCTCCTGCTATTGCTTGCTCACTCGGAGGTCAAGTGAGCAGACAGCAGTGAGAAGGACCAGCAGGCTCCAAGTCCTGGCAGCCTTCCTTCCACTGAGCCTGTGGGGTTGGCCAAGCGCCAGATAATGTTGGCCCTGTTTTGTTTCTCATACCAAGGAACTCTGTTATCACCTTCGGTGTATTTGTTCAGGGTATTTGTTACACTATTTTCCCACGGCAAAATCTGCCCACTGCAATGCCTATATAGAACAAAACACGATAAAGCAGGACAACATTTCAGGGCAATCTGCTAGCATTATGAAAGACACGTCTGCAAAATTTTAACAGGGTCGCCGTGAGATTTTTAAAGGGTCATAGAACAACATTTCAATAGGCCAAGCAAAATAACTCCTGTTAATCAGCTCTGTGTTACATCAAGATGGAGCGATCTGCTAATCATTCATACTAAGGCCTAATAATAGAAATAGGAAAAAAAACCCAATACAAATTGCAGCAAACATAGTCTTATCTTATCCAAAACTTGTTCTTGGTCCCGAGGCCACCATCCTCCCAGACTGGGTGGGAGGGGCCAGAAAGAGTCGGGAGGACCTGGAGTGGCCTGGGCAACACTCCAGTGTGATATGAGATGAAAGACAGTGTGCTTTCCCCCTTCAAAACGATGGTTTATTCATATGCAAGCATGCACAGATCAAAAACTGATATAATAGATAGATTGGTTGGCAATAGCTGGTATGATTGATTAACAACCCTAAAAACAACCAATAAAGGTGACATGATTTTACAGCTTAAAACCGAAGTTGCTTCCCTTATCCATTCCTGAGTTCTAATTCTTCTTTTAGTTATGGCCTCTGTTAGGTGTGTAATTGGTGCTTTGCATTTCTCCTGTAGATCTCTGCCCAGGAGAGCAGGAGGAAAAAGAAAGAATACATGGACAGCTTGGAGAAAAAGTAAGCTTGCCAGAATGACCCGTACAAGAGAAAGTTGCATTCTGGAATGCAGAATCCCAGCCTCCCCATTCCATTCCCTCTCCTGCCTGGTTTTCTGTTCCCATTCTTTCCCAAGAAACAGTCAGCCAGCCAGCATTCCATGGTGACTTAAGCATGTTACGTCCTCATGGGGCTGTTTGTGGATCCCCCCCCCCCGTTTTCTTTTTCTGCAAATGCTTGGGGTTCCCCCAAGGCTGCTGCTGCTTCCCTCATGTGCCTGGGTGTTGCTTTTTTGGCTTCATAAGCAACAGTGCTCACAGCTTGAACATTGCAAATAGAGGGAAATATAGCAAGATTGCAGTGACGGCTGTGGAAGGGGTAGACAAAATGGAGGCTTCATAACTCAGTGGTAGAGCAGCTGTTGTTTTTAATGCAGGGACTCCTAACTTTGGCTGAAAGGATCTCTCTGGGATAAAAAGCTCAGAGACCCCTTCGCTGAGGCCCTGAAGAGCTTCTGCCTTTCTGAATACGATAGAAGGGCCAGCGGCATGACTCTATTCAAGCCAGATTTATATTCTCACCATGTTTATTTTGATGCCAGCAAGGAACCATCATGGCCACAAAGCCTTGGAGCTGTGTGTGTTTCACATGCCCCCTCGTGGCTCCTCATGGAAATACTACTATTGTTAGCACAAGAAAACAAGCTATAGCTGTTCAAGCACTTGGAGGTATCATTGCAGCCTTTCATGGTCTGAAATACCTATGCTCAGAACAGAATTTGGTGCGGAATAAGCTGCTGAGATTATTTCCTTCTCTTGCTCCAGCGTCTCGGCATCTCCTCCTCCAGCATACAGTGCACCTCTTGCTTACAGAATTGATGCACACACTCTTGCCGTGGTGGCAAGGGAGAGTCACCTTTTTCTGAATTAAAGGATTGTGACAGATTTCTGTCTGCTTACTAGCAGCAGTTCAGAAATCATATCCCACTTTGGTTGTTCCATCTGAACCGAGGAAATAGCTTAATCTTTCTTTGTCTGCTTGTTCCCAAGGGTCGAGTGCTGCTCAAATGAGAACAGTGAGCTTCGCAAGAAGGTAGAAGTTCTGGAGAACACAAACAGGTGAGTTATAAAGCACTCTGGTCCGCAGCTAATACTTCTGCCATGTTTTGAACAGAAGCAGCTGGCTATATTGACTCGCCAATTGCATGAGCAAGATTACAAGCTAGAAGTGGAATAAGAGCAAAAGACGAGCCCATCTAGTTCACCAACCAGATGGCCATGGGAAACCCCTAGCAGGGCCTGTGTACAATAGCACTCTCCCCTCCTTCGATTCAGAAGCACAGAGCTCCAGCAGGGAAGGCACAACATAGCCTTCATGGCCAGCAGCCATTTATAGCTTTATTCTTCATGAATTTGTTTAACACCCTTTCAAAACAATCCAAGTTGTTTTCCGCCACTATACTTAGCAGCAGTGAGTTCCACAAATTAACTTTGTGCCGTCTTAAAGAAGCACTTCCTTTCGTCTGAGCTAAATCCTCTAGCATTCAGCTTCATGAAACGGCTCTCAGTTCTAGTATCGTGAGAAAGGGGGAAACACTTCTCTTTACCGGCTTTCTCCATACCATGCAAAATTTTATACAACTCTGTCGTATCAGGCCCTCGGCCACAGTGGGGCATGAGACGTGCCCAGTTAATCTCTGTGATTTCCAGAAACTGATACTCTGAGGTGTACAGCCCTGAAAGTGGAATCAGAACTTCATGGGAGGATAAGAAGTTAGAAATTTGTTGAGTGAAGACGAAGATATCAGTGGCTCCTTGCCATGGTTAACTAATACACCAAACTCTCTAGTTCAGAAATATGGTTTGTGTGTTTGTGTGTTAAACATACGGGCACATTGCTACCAATTATATGGCAATTTGGGCAATACCGTCTACACCTGCAGCTGGCAAGTGGCCAGTGCGGTGTTGCATATCAAGGCACTGACAGTGAGAAAGGAACGTGGTGTCAGGACCGAGCAAATCCCATCAATAACGTCTCTTCTCTTGCTGGATCATGCACCTGGGCTCTGTCAGCTTCCTGCACTGTGACGGACTAGGGTAGTGAATCTGACATAAATATTTTTTGAAAAACCACCCAGATAAAGGAATGCACTCATGCATTTGTTGGACGATATCGCTGGAGTGTGTGCTTGCATCTGGGAGCGGATTATCTCTTTGAGGATAAAGACCCAGAAGTGGTTTCCAAGTCTGACTGGCACTTGGTGTGTGTTGCTAATTGGATAGCAAGTGTTCCGAATCTCTGGATCTCGTACCGCGGAGGCAGCCTTGGAGTTTAGAAAGCTTCTCCCACACACGGCTTTTGTGCTTTTGAAGGCATGTTGCCATAACAAACTCAGCTCCTCTTACCCAAGTTCATGGTTATGGTATGGGTAACGCCTTGCAGATTGTAGACTTAAGTAGATTGTGCTTAACCATTCTTGCACCCATTGATTATACCTTGCAAAGCACCCTCCTTTTGGTCTGTTTCCCCCTATGCTGAACCTTTTTGTTTGTGCAACCTGTCTGGGACAGGAGAACAATTAAAAATGGCCTAGATGACTGGGGAGAAGGCTCAAGCACTATCTACCTGCTGGTTAAAGTAAAGGTAAAGGGACCCCTGACCATTAGGGCCAGTCATGACCGACTCTGGGGTTGCGGTGCTCATTTCGCTTTATTGGCCGAGGGAGCCGGCGTACAGCTTCCGGGTCATGTGGCCAGCATGACTAAGCCGCTTCTGGCAAACCAGAGCAGCGCATGGAAACGCCGTTTACCTTCCCGCTGGAGCGGTACCTATTTATCTACTTGCACTTTGACGTGCTTTCGAACTGCTAGGTTGGCAGGAGCAGGGACCGAGCAATGGGAGCTCACCCCGTCACAGGGATTCGAACCACTGACCTTCTGATCGGCAAGTCCTAGGCTCTGTGGTTTAACCCACAGCGCCACCCGCGTCCCTTACCTGCTGGTTAGGAGGAGCCATATTACAACAGTATTGTATGCCAATAGGTTCAAATCCTGTCACCTCTAGCTAAGAGTGGATCAGCTGGTGATGCGGAAGAACCCCAGCCTGAGTTCCTCCAGAGCCCCTGTCCGCCAGACAAGGCAAAGCTGGGCTAGACAGACGAGTATAGTGTGCCCTGATAGATGAAGGCAGCTTCCTGTGTTTCTCAGCAGTAGCTCAGGGTCGAGGAACCTGTGGTCCTCTAGATGATTTGGATTTGGACTTCCATTGGCCCCAGCCAGCATGGTTAAGGATGATGGAATCAATAGTCTAGCAAAGTCTGCAAGGCTACAGGTTTCCCACTCTTGCTGTATAGCTGATAGTGCTCCCTTGAAAAGCATGTTGAAAGGCATTGGGCCTTAACATTCATCGTCTGTATTGAGAAGGTATGGTCTTGTTTGGGTTCCTAAGCAACATTTTGACTCTAGCTACAGTAGTTTTGAATTTAGGTTGGATAAAGATAATGAATAAAGGCCGTATTTAACAAACCCACCACGCTAGCAAAAGTCAGTGCAAGGAGTGGAATGGGAATTCGTCCACCAGTGTGTGTTCTGCACAGTCCCCAAATTTGCTCTTGAGGGTTGAAAAACCCCCAAAAGAGATTTAGGGAACAACACACGGGGTGGGGGGGGAGGTTCCATTGTGCAAGGAAAATCACTGCACTGATACAACCTTGACCTTAGCACTGGGTTGAATGCAAGCCATTATCTTTTGTGGATTTAAGTTGAGAATAAACTTCCCTTCCTCCAGTTTTTGCAAAAGGGGACTTTATTGAGGCATTGTAATTTGTTGATTTGCTTACACTGAACATATTAATCATTAGTAAAAAGATAGGTGATATTTTTTATTTCACTGACTGGCTGCTCTAATATTTTTAAATTTAATATTTGGATTGGAGTTTGCTGGTTCAGATGTCTTGCAAGTGAACCTTCCTTCAGCTCCATTTGCATTAAAATAGCATAAAGATGCTCTTGAGATTTTTACCATCTTTGGTCAACTGAGATATGCTTATCTATTTTCATCCCCTGTCTCATCAGTGTTTGACAATATGTTACATATTAAAATCTGCAAAAATCTGTACTCTTCTAGCAATGGCAGCATCCGATATAAGTGACTTGGTTTGTTCTGCAGTGTTTTTGGTCCTTTCTGTGTGCAAACAATTGATTGGCCAAGAATGCACGCAGCCCTCCATCCAAAAAGAAATTTAGCTACTCCTGCTCTCCATTTGGCATTGGCATTTGATACACTTGGGATTGCTGCAGATGTGCATGGATGGGCAAACAGCCCAGCACGGGTCTTTCTTTTTTCTTTTTCAAATGTGTTGGTGTCAAGTCCTTTTGAAGGGGCTGTTGCTGGGATGCTGCACATTTTGGCGGAATGAAATTGATCTGATACATTTCCCAGCATTCCTATTAAAGAGATTGCCTCTTAAGATTATGGCTTTGAGACCTAATTGGACATTTCCTTGTTGATGTGCCAGTGTCCTTTTTCTGGTTGTTAACTAAATTTAATAGTAAACCTGCCTTTTAAAGGGTCTCTCTGGGTATGTAAAGGGGGCTTCAGAAACCAAGTTGTAGAAATGCCATAATTGACTTGTGTACAGTGGTACCTTGGTTCTCGAATGGCTTAGTTGCCGAACAAATCGGCTCCCGAATGCCGCAAACCCGGAAGTAAGTGTTCTGGTTTGTGAATGTTTTTCGGAAGCCGAACGTCCAACGCAGCTTCTGCTTGAGTGCAGGAAGTTCCTGCAGCCAATTGGAAGCCACGCCTTGGTTTTCGAACGGTTTCAGGAGTCAAACGGACTTCCGGAATGGATTAAGTTCAAGAACCAAGGTACAACTGTACAGTTATTTATTTACAGGGCAGTGACAGAAACAACAACAACCAACCAACCAACCAACCAGAACTTCTTAGTTTTCTGCTTTCCCAGAAAACACACAATTGATATTTTAAATGAAACATGAAGGTTTTAAATTACCCTGGTTTCTGCTAGCACTGCTTGATAAACCTTCTGGTGATCAGGTGTCTGTGCTGCATGAACATTGGTTTGGAATGGGTGGGTATTCAGCACTGAAATGGCTGCTTTCTTTAGAATAGGGTGTGGAGAAACCATTGACTTTGCCCAATCCTTCAGCATCAAAACACAGTGGATGTAAAGAAGGCAGAAAATTAAAATGACGGTGACTGGAAGTGCTCTTCCACCCTTTCCTTGTCAATCAGCTGACCTTCTCTTCCACAATAGGCTTTAGAAAGGCTTTCCTTGTCCACTTCTACCAGTTGACTCTTGCCACCCCAATGCTACTGTGGTTGATTATGACCATTTCCTTCCTTTCCTTCTATGGATGGGCTAGTAGATTGATTTATCCCATTTATCCACACAACATCCCTGTTAAGCTAGGCCAAGAATAACTGGCCAAAGGCCAGCCAGTGAACTTCTGAACCTGGGTCACCTCAGTTGTGATCATGAATTCTGTCCTGCAGGCTACACTCCTCTGGTTTGTTGACTGTCAATCTTTGGAAGGGGGGGCTGTCTGTAGTCTTCACTTTGCACCTCATGGCCACACACCCTGGGGGCACAATGAAAAAATAAAGCTAAATGGAAGGCAGGAGGCAAAGCTGTGAAATGGCTGAGCCCTCGTTGGCCAGGGAAGTGCAAATGTGTGTGTAGACACACACACTGCTTTGGAGAAGGCAGTTCTTTGAATTGTACCCACTAAGTATGTCAGGCAAAGATCGCCATTTCTTTCAGCATCAGAGTTCCTGTTTTATGCTCTCACTTTTTTCTCCTCCCCCCGCCCACTTCTTTGAGCTATGCATGTACTTGTTTCATCAAAACCGTTGTGAATTTTAGTAAGATGCACTGCTGGGGCCTCTTAGTGTATCATCTACTCCCCAGCCCTCTCTCTCTCTTTAACTTCTTAAATGGCTTTTTCTCACTCAGCCTACCCCTTCCATTTTTAGTAGATAGCTGCCAAAATGAATTGTTTTCAGTAAACTGAAGAATGTCTTTTCTCTGCAGATGAGCGAGGCTTTTGACTTTGATTTATTCCCCTAGCACCACATTTTATATCCAAATGAAGCGTTCAAGTTTGAAAGAAGTTTTATCCTGAGTTGTAAAGTAGCCATGACCCGGCACATGAGCTGCTCATCTCAGTTTCTTGTTATTCCTTTGGTCCTTCCCCTCTCCTGCCACCTGATCCTTTCTAACCTGGAGCTGCTAGGGCTTAAACCTGGAATCTCCTCCGTTCATAGCACATGCTGCGGCAGTGAGCTATGCCTCTGAATACCAGTTCCTGGGAATCACAGGTGTGGAGATAATTGTTGTGCTCAAGTCCTGTTTTAAAAGGCTTCGCACAGGCATCTGGTTGGCCACTGTGAGAACAGGATGCTGCCCTAGATGTGCTATTGGCCTGATCTTATGTTCCTATTCAGCACAGTGCACATAGGAAGCTAACTTAAGCTGAATCAGAGCTGTGTAGACTGGGTCTAGCCCAGTACTGTTGACACCAGCTCTCCAGGGTTTCCCAGCCCTGCTTACAGGGTCTCCACTTTTGGGCTGGACTGGAAAACTGGGAATGATTTGCGGTCTCCACTGATCATCCTGCCGCCGCACCACCACAGTCCTCTTGGGAAAGGGCAGAGTCTCACCTCTGACTTTGCCCTGAGCTTTGGAGGCAAAGTCAGAAGAGAATCCTGTCTCTTTCCCCAAGAGTCAGGCCTGGCTGAGAGGGGGAATTGGCGTCGGGTGATGCTAGATGATGGATGGGATACTTGCCAGAGGGCAGAAAGAGCGATCCCCGCAGTGAACACGGCAGGCATATTTGTGGAGCCTTTTCTCCTCTGCTTTCAATTACATGGTGGCAGCTTCCCATCTCCAAGGGGTTTCTGCAACTCAAGCATATCACAGTGTGCAACAGAGCCCTAATTCTGGCTTCTCTATAAAGAGAAAAGCTGCTTCAGAGGAATGTTGAGCAGAGATGTGTCAGGGTCTCTTGTCCCCCTTCTCCAGCCAGCAATTTGCCACTCCTAACAAAGTACATAAAGGTAAAGGAACCCCTGACTATTAGGTCCAGTTGTGGCCGACTCTGGGGTTGCAGCGCTCATCTCGCTTTATTGGCCGAGGGAGCCAGCGTACAGCTTCCAGGTCATGTGGCCAGCATGACTAAGCCGCTTCTGGTGAACCAGAGCAGCACACAGAAATGCCATTTACCTTCCCGCCAGAGCGGTACCTATTTATCTACATGCACTTTGACGTGCTTTCGAACTGCTAGGTTGGCAGGAGCAGGGATGGAGCAACAGGAGCTCACCCCGTCGCGGGGATTCGAACCACCAACCTTCTGATTGGCAAGTCCTAGGCTCTGTGGTTTAACCCACAGTGCCACCCACGTCCCTAACAAAGTACATAAGATCAGGCCAATGACCCATCAAGTCCAGCATCCTGTTCTCACAGTGGCCAACGAGATGCCTGTGGGGAAACCCATAAGCAGGACCTGAGAACAGGGGCAGTCTCCCTTCTTGCAGTTTCCAGCAACATCCTGCCCACATGGGCTTCAGAACAGAGAGAGGGATGCTTGCATAAGAAAGGTAGGTGTGTGTAAGCAGGAGTGTTTTGGTTCTGTGAAATGGCAGCTAGGGAATGGATTCAGCACTGCATTCCCTCACTAACTGTTCTGCTCAAAGTATGCTCTCGTTTCATTCAGAAAAGGCACCTAAATTTTACAAAATAGGAGGCTGCAGGTGAGCAGATTGTTTTTAGGGCAGGGGTTATTAATAATTTTAAAGAGTTCTGGTCCACAAATTTACATTTGGCTGTAAAGGCACCTCTGGGGATGTATTTTGGAACTTGAGCATGTAAAGAAAGATCGGACTGAAGTGTGTAGAAGAGGGTTGGGGAATGTGTGCAGTTGGACTCCCAATTCCCATCAGCCCCAAGCAACATGGCCAATTCTTAAGGGGTAATTCAGTGACCTCTATACCACATCCATGGTGTAGAATATAATTCATGCACCTTGAAAACATGCATGTTTGTTTTCCTTGTGAGTGAAACTATAGGGCCTCAGGCTGCCAGATAAAGTGTGTAGTTGTTGTTGTTTTTATACTTTTTTAAGTGGTTTGTTGTGGCAGGTCAACAGAGAGCTTTAGCCCACTCGGAATTGCTCAAACCCAAATTCCTGGCACATGCTTAAATCCCTCTCACAGAAGAGTGACAGTCTGGAGAGACCCAGAGACAGTTGAGGACAGGGGGTGGGGACCTGTGGCCCTCCATATGCTGCTGACCTACAACTCCCATGAGCCCCAGTCAATGTAGCCAGTGGTCGAGGATGATGGGAGTTGTAGTTAAGCAGCATCTGGAGGGCCATAGGTTTTCCATACCTGCCCTAGTTCAACAAATCTTCTTTAGAAAAGAATCTGACTTTTGCAGTTAGGAAAGTGATGGGGAAATCCCCTGAAAAGTGTGAACGATTAATGGGGAGGTTTCATGATTAACGGGTTTGGCCACTGTGGGAACAGGATGCTGTGGGCCATGGGCCTGATCCAGCAGGCTCCTCCTGCGTTCTTACAAACACCCTGTGACCAGATCAGGATGGATGCTCCTTCTCTTGCAACCTAGTCCCAAACGAATTGGGATGCTTGCTCAAGAAAGGCCGGACATAGTTTAACCTCCATGTAAGCTTTGTGCAAGGTAGTAGGAATGAATGCTCATTGAACAGATTGTCTGGAGAAGCCCTCTGCTCTGTACAGGTTCAAGCGATCTAGCGTCCCAGAAAAAGAAACAGTCCTCTGTGTGTTCTGGGCGTGTGCCTCTTCATTGGCAGGCCCAACAAATCTCGAAGCGTTGTATGAATATGACAAAGGGCAAAGAATAAAAGTGGTGCATGAAATGCAGAATCCCAGACCAACACATGTTGATTTCTGCCACTCTCCATCTTTCAGAACACTCCTGCAGCAACTGCAGAGGCTCCAAGCCATGGTGGCTGGCAAAGTGTCTCGCTCGTGCAAAGCTGCTGGCACGCAAACGGGGACCTGCCTCATGGTGAGTCCTGGCTATTCCTTTTCTCCTTAGGTCCCCCCCGGGCCATCGATGGGTCACATTGTTTAGCAGGAACTACATCATGGTGGGGCGCAGGGGCAGGGAACTGTTTTTAGCCCAGGGGCCACATGCCAGTGGTGCGCTATGCCAAAGGGGGAAGTGTGTAGAGCAACAAATGCAATTTTTAAACTTTTGCACAATGGGCTAGCCCCAAAATAACAACCACAGATCTCCTGCATGCTTTTCTTTCTCCCCAATATGATATGTTCTGCCTAACATAAAAAAACCCCTGCACTTCTCATCTCAAGCTAAAAAGTGCTTCTTCCTGATGTGCTAGCTTTCTTTGGCCAGCGAGCATTCAACCATGCAATTCCCTCGGCAGCATTGCAAAGTCATATTGTCCCCAGAGAGCTGTGTCGTTTGCTTCTAGGCTGGCTTTATTTGGCAGGTGAAAACTGAAATGTGCTTCTCTCCCCCTGTCCTTGCTGTATGAATCCAACAGGGGCAATTTGGTGTTGTTTTTGTTTTTTAAGCAGCTGTCCCTGCATCTACCAGTCAAGCCCCCACTTTGAGCTCCTATTAATTCTCCCCTTCCTGCCTGAGCTTTCCCTCTTCCAACATGTCCTGTCAGGCTGCTTTTTAAACTCACGGTTGTGTGTGCCTGTTGAGTCGCGAGGAGCCTGGGAAGTGCCCACTGCGATGTTATGAAACAACATTGAAATTCATGTCACAGCCTAGTCTAGCCAAGATGGATTTCCTACCTTTTTGAGTTTTGCGAGTAAGTAGCTCGGCTGAGCGGAATGGCTGCAGAGCTTCCAGCATTGCCATACTAATGTGGAACGTCTCTCCTTCTGTGGAGCTGAATCTGGATTGCATCTGCGCTCCTAGTTTCAAGCATCCTGTCTCATGATTAATGCAGCCTGGGGAAGGAAATCACCTCTGAACCGCACATCATTTTCTTGGTTTTGATATTGCTCTGTATTTGATGTTTGAGCTGTAAGACTTTATTTCTGTTCGTTGGCTCAAGTATAACTGAGTCTCTGTGTCTTCCCTCCAACCTCCCCCCCCCCCCCGCCAGGTGGTAGTTTTATGCTTCGCAATAATTTTTGGCAGCTTCTCCCAAAGTTACGGTCCCACGTCCTCCATCACGAAGGCAGTGCTACCATCCCAGCATTCCATGCCAGAGTCATATACAGCCTCTATAGGTGAGTGAGCATCTCTCTCGTGGTTCTGCAGTTACTCAGTTTCCAAAAGGAGAGGGAGCTACGATTTGCCTCTGCCCTAAGGAGCTGGATCTGACATAAGGGGATTTGCATTGCATTTTGTGCCCCAAATGGTTTCTGTTCTTCATTCCCTCTCCCTCCTACCTGTTTCTGTACAGTGAGATCAAGGAGTCTTCTGACTTATGAGGGGCCTCCTCACCCGCTGGAGGAACAGCACTTCTCAGATCGCAGCAACAGCTGGGACAGGCACCTGGAGACCTCCAAGCACTCAGCTCTGCCTTCGGAATCCCTGTCCAGGTCACCGCATGACCAAGTCACAGAGATCATGATAGCCAATGAAACGAGGCTAGAGAAGTCATTGCTGGTAGAGTTCCAGCAGCACAGGTGAGTGGAGGGCATGGGCTGGTTGAATACAGAGCAGTGGTGGGAGGAACCAGCTAGGGAAGAATCTTAGAGCCTGGGGAGTGGTTATGGTACCAGAATGAGTGGTCAGGGGGAGGAGACTGGGAAGAGGAGGTGTCGGAAGCTGAAGACGTAGCAGGGTTCAATGAGCAGGAAGAGTTTCTGGCAGAGAATAAGGATAAGAGGCAGAAGTGGAAGCAGGAGAGGAGGTAGGCCAAGAGGCAGAAACAAATCAGGCTGGTGCAAAGTCATGGGTGTCTCTCCCTTCTGCTGCCACAAGCTGCCCTCCACCCCCCATCTCCCAGAACCAGAAGAGGGCTGAAATGGGCAGAGCAGCGTCAGGCTTCATGCAGGCGCAGTCTCTGATTCCTTGGGGAAAGCTCTGGAGAGGAGGGGATCTAGATGGCTGTGAGGAAGCGAGGACTGTCAGTCTCAGCAACTGATTTTCATGGAGGAAGACCACCAGTGGAAATTGTGTTTTTGCTAATAAGGAGTAAACTCCAACTTTGAATCGTGTGATTACTGCTTCTATGTCAGTGGATGAGGGTGTGGGGAGGACAGGACCCACAACTCCCAAAGCCCCCATTTTAACCTTTTACTGTTCTGGATGAGCTCTCAAAAGCTTATTGCAGAATTTGCCTCATACCAAATCAGACCATTTAACTCAGTATTCCCTATGCTGACTGGCAGAAACACTCCTGAATTTCAGACATGAAGTCTTTCCCGGAGGTGCCAGGGATTGAACCTGGGACCTTCTGCATGCAAAGCAGATGTTCTACGACTGAGCCACAGCCTTTGCCCAGGTGATGCCTGCTGAATGGGCTTTAGTTAATCAGAGGGTAGATTTCATCTGAACACGAGAAGAAACTTCTTAAGGGTAAACACTGTTCAGCAATGGAAAGGCATGGTGGGGTCCCCTTGCAGAGGCTGGACAGTCATCTGTTGGGAATGTCCTGGCTGTGGCTTTCTTGTACTGAGTAGGAGCTGGGATGCATTGGGGTAGCCAACATAGAGCTCTCTCCAGATGTTGTTGGACTCCAGCTCCCATCATCCCCCACAGGAATGGTTAATGGCCAGGGATGGTGGCAGCTGTAGTCCAGCAACTTTTGGAGAACATCGGGTGGCTACCTCCATTTTCAATGATGTATTCACAATTGCAGGCATCGCTTAGGAGAAGATGGGCTCTTTCCTTTTCTCTTGTGCAGGTGGGAATAGTAGAGATGGCACTGGTATTAAAAATGATGCATTAAAAATAGTTGTGCATATATATATATAATGAAAAACACTGCCTGATTAATTGGAGATGCCTTTTCCATTTTTCGGGGATTCATCTAACCAAGTAAATGACTGAGCGTTGCAGCCCCGGATCGTGCGGCATTCTTTGCATTCAGAAGGTCCCAGGTGCCAGATCTTGGCACCTCCAGTTCAAAATGGTTTCAGGGAGCGAGGCTGGCAGGAAGGCTGCCACAGATCTTTCTGCTGTGCAGCAGAGCACATGCTTGCATTGTGTAAATTGCCACGGCTGCTGATAAGAGCAATGGAAAAAGTAGCCTGCACTGCGATTTTGGTTGCTGTTTTGTAGTAATGCCACTTCTTCTCCTACCTTTGCTTTACAGAGTCAACTCAGAGCTGGATGCAAACGAAACTCTGAAGATTGTCGAAATTGACAGAAGAGTTAATGCTACATCTTGAGATGAAAATAAAAAAAGGGATTCCCTCCCACCCTTTCTCTTTCTTCCAACCAAAGGTCTGAGGAACTTGTCTCTCTCAGTAAATCCAGAGGCCACGAGGAAAGTGCCCGGCTGGTTTTCTGCACTGGATTGGGAAGAAGTGGCTTTGGTCTCTGTAGTCCATGTTCTTTTCTCCCCCCCTCTCCCCACCCCCAGCCTCCGACTCACACTACTCAGTTTGCCTTTCTGCTTCTACAACCAAGGGGAAGAATGGAAGGAGAGCTTGTTGTCGGATGATGGGAGTAGGCATGCCTCTGAGTGGAGGTGCAGAAGGGATAACTTAAGCAGTCCTCACCATCACCGCAAAAATGACTAGATGCCTTCTTTTGGGTCTCTTAAAGGGTAACAAAATGTGCAAAAGTGGTTTAATGACTTATAGAGGGTTTTCTGAATTCATCCAAGAGCAGCCTCCCCTGATGACTCCATCATTTTATTCCTTTATGAGAGCCAGTGTGGTGTAGTGGTTAAGAGCGGTAGACTCGTAATCTGGTGAACCGGGTTCGCTTCCCTGCTCCTCCACATGCAGCTGCTGGGTGACCTTGGGCTACTTCTCTGAAGTCTCTCAGCCCCACTCACCTCACAGAGTGTTTGTTGTGGGGGAGGAAGGGAAAGGAGAATGTTAGCCGCTTTGAGACTCCTTCGGGTAGTGATAAAGCGGGATATCAAATCCAAACTCTTCAAACCCTTTTTACAGGGAAATGTCACCATGGGGTGGCAAACATGTCTCTTACGCTTCCCTGATAATTTGTCCTGGACCATTTCTGCTTCCCCCGCCCCCGTTGTGCAATAGAAATGCAACCACAAGGGAGGCACTTCCTTTTGATTTTTTTACCTTGGTGGTGAAAATGGGCAGGAATTGATAGGTTAACAGAGGTCTGGCAAAAATTTATGATGCTTGTTCTCGAAAACTTCCAATTGTGTTTGCCACTGAGAACTAAGCTATATGTGAGGAATGGGAACTTTCCCCCCAATGCAAGCTCTAAGTGTGGGATCCCTCATGCAACATTGGTGCATGTGCTAGGTTGAGTCTTCTACCCTAACCAGTTGCAGTTCTATATTCTCTTATCTAGGAGCGAGCTTCATTAAACTCAGTGGAACTTACTTGTGTGTAGACATCTGTAGGATCGCACTATCTCAAATCTTGTAGCCAGCATTGCCTTAAACCTTTTTCCTCCCTCCATGAGGACTACAAACTTGTCCCTTCCTATAAAATGAGGGCAAAATTGATAGGAATCGGTCAGATCCACATGTTTCCTTGTCTTGTAGCCTGGTCATGCAATAACTCACTTTCTTGATGTTACCTTATTAACCAAAGACACCCATGTTCGGTAGCAAAAGCTACATTGCCTTCATTTCCCCCTACAGCATTTTCCATTCCCTTCTATGAGCGTGTACCAATTGTATGCTGGAAATACAAAGCAGTCGCTGATTCCTTTGCTGCATCTGTCTTCATGAAGAAAACAGACAAAATTTGGTTAGTCTCTTTCTTGTCTGGTCTGCATGAGAAAATGGAGCCAGACTGAACCAAATCTGCTTGGAGAAACCAATTTGTACCAGTTTCTCATACAGGCGAGAGGTCCCCAGGCGACTCAGATTCCTCTGCCATCCCTGCCCCTCCTGTTGTAAATAGTATTTATTAGTTGCCCCATGATATCAGCTGGCAGCCGGAATGACAAGCAAAGGACGTGAAATCCCTCAAATGCTCTGGGTGACTTTTGAAAAAAAATATTCTATAACTTGTTTTAGGCCCCTGACATTCAGTGTAAAAATGGATGCAATGCATTGCCCTAACCCACTACCCCGGCCTCTTTGCTCCCTATTGCATTTTCTGTTCCATTGTGCATGCACTCACTTAAAGCAGACGTTGTGATGAAAACCAGCAAAGGTTTAAATCTCATGTTCTACTTGTTCCCCGCTACGGCAAGCTAAAATGACCGCAACGTCCTCTCCTGAGTGCCAGGGGCCGATTCTGTCTCCGGAAAATTCAGCAAACATCTGCCACCCAATTGTGATGAGGACTGTTGGCTACATTTGTGTGTCACTTTCCGTACCAGTCACCATCTTAAATTAATATTGGAAGCGGTTGCATAGATGGATATCTTAACAGTGCAAAAGGTGTGCAGAACCTTTGGCTGCCAGATTTTGCGGAACTACAACTCTGCTTCCTTGGCCATTGGCCTTGCTTGCTGGGGCTGATGGAAGCAACAACCCTACACCTACAGTTCCCCCACCCGCCAGGGGCCTCTGCTAAAATTTTAGCTGCCTGATTGGGTAATTAAAAATGGTGCCCTTGGCTGCTGTCCTGCAGGGTTTCTCAAGAACAGCTATACATGCAAATGTTAAGCAGTGGTTATTTCACGCTGTGTATTAAACACCATGACATCATCTGTCATTGATCCCACATACTTGTAGCAATTATACTTTTTAAAAAAAAAAAGAAAGCTGATGGGTGGGCTTATAAAAGAAAGGGGCATTATTGTAAACTCTATATTTATGGAAGTCACGCTTGGGTCAGTGACGCTTCTTAATATTGCATAATCATTGACTAGCATGTAGATGGTGTGTTTTATTTGTGCATATGCTTCGATTCTGCGCTTACGTTCCCTTTATATCTGCTATTTTTACCGTGCAATTTAATGTTGAAGCAAACGCTTCCGAGCCAGATTTCAGCTGATGCAAATTGTTAGTTTTCCATTTTACTCCAAACTGAAGATGTGCTCCCCACCCCCTTCTTTATTATTCTTCAGCTATTCTTAGCAACATCGTCCAATTCTTGATGATAAATCTGGGTTAAATGTCAAATTTTTAAATGCCTAAGTTCCCCTTTTAGGAATTATTCCATCCGTGGGGTTTTCTTTTCTTATCTTTTTGTTTGAACCTTCAATTTTGAGGAGTGCATGCTGTCTAGACGCTGTTTGGCTGTCAGTCAAGTGAGTGAGTAACATTAATTTGCCACATCAGGAAGGATATCCACGAAGAACTTGGGATCTCTCATGTCACAAGTCCATTGTGCAAACTCCCACCACTGCACACACAGCGTAAGACTCTGTATATTTAGCATCCTTTTCCCCACTCGGTGACAAAAATAATTCTCCTCTAATTGCTAATTGGAAAGAGGCCATTTTCCCCCTTGTATTTTTGAAGGTGAAACAGTAGGCCACTGCTATAGTGACTAAAGGGGGGGATTGTTTTTCAAAAGTTACAAAACATAGGAAGCTGCCTTATATGAAGTCAGACAATTGGTCCAATTAGCTCAGTATTGCCTTCACTGACAGGCAATGACTCTCTAGGATTTTGGGCAGGAGATAGTCCCAACTCTACCTGGAGATGCCAAGGATTGAAGCTCAGACCTTCTGCTTGCAGACCAGATGCTGTACCACTGAGATGCAGCCCTTCCCTAAGTTCATATTTACTTACTAGTGGAGTTCTTCTGGATGTCTTTGCAAGCAGGAGTTCAAAGCCAGGGCTTCCGGATCCAAATCTGATTTCTTGCGAAATGAAAAAAAGAAAAGAGAAATCCACCAGAAACAAGGTCCTGTGAAATTTGTGTTGAACGTCTTTTAAAATAAATGTAACTTAAATTAAAAACCAGCTATTTATCTTAAATTATTTCAACATGTTGACAGTTTTCACCATCTACTTAGATTTCTTCTTTCCTAATAGTCCTCAAGACAACAATAATCTTATGCCATCATAAAGAATGCGGCTTAGTAGTTAACTAAGCCTTACTCAGAGTAGACACATTGAAATGAATGGACTTAACTTAGTCTTGTTCATTATTTTCAACAGGCCTATTCTGAGTAAAACTTAGTTGACTACCACCTTAACAAATGTATTATGGTATGTAGAGAGGAAAACTAAACAGTGAGGTCCAAGGGGAATAAAATGAAAGTGCAGACTGTAATAATTCAATTAAGGCTTAAGTGCCTATAGAATTAGCACAGTGACCATGCACTACAGCAGCACAATCACCCTTCCATTGCTAATTATTCCACCTGATGCAACACCAGCACTCTAGTCCTATATCGAAAAGTAACAAAATCATCTATTTAGGAACGTAAGTCACAATTTACATCCTGGATCACATAAGTGATACAAGTGTACAATTTGTTCCCTTTGATATTTTTCTATGCAAAATTTACAGATTCTACTTGCATGTTTTAGTTGCTGTTTTGGCAAAATGGGGATCTCTGATGTAGAGCTTTGCGGCTGGCTAGAAATATTCAAATGACCACACTAGAATTCACAGGTTTAGATGTTCAAGTACAGTTTGCCACACAAGCACCCAGTCTTCTCTCTTGAGAATGGTTCAATGTGGTGATATAGGAGAGGTGATCATCTACTCTAGAAGTGTGCCTGTGTGGTCCTATAAATGTCATTGGACTCCCATCACCCACCGCCAACATCATCAGAGGTGATTGGATATGCAGTTGAGCATCTTCTGAAGGGGTCACAGGGTCTACACACAAAATGGTTCACCTGTAAACTGGAAAACCTATGGGTACCATTCCCATCCGGTTTTCAAGAAATACCTGAGTTTGAGAATGTAAGCATTGTTCACATTAACTAGTTCTCTGAGGAAATGCTGAAAACTTGCACAGGACCCTGGGGAGGCAACTTTTAGATGTACCCAGGACCTCTGGGGAACCACTTATCTATGAAGAGAATCCCGTAAGACTGAGGGCTGGATCTGAGCAACCCAACCACGTGGACAGGAGAGATCCAGTGGGACGATTCACACTATCTACCTGCAGCTTCTAACCAAAATAGATAGTTCCATCCTGCAATTGGATATGTCTAAAAGGTATGGCCATTGCAGAAAATGCTGAAGCACATTTTCAGGTTGCACACTTAGTTGACTTGGAGTGTTGACCAAAACTGATGAGCTTCAATATAACCATGAATTTGGTGTGACCCACCTGTATGCTGTTCTACGATACTAGATTGCAGGAGAAGATCAGAGTGTGGGACAGGAAGGTGCCTCATACCATTGTGTTTCCATTATTTTGTAGGTATCAATATAAGAGAATAAGGAGGCAATATAGGAATTGGCAGAGAACAGAGCGAATGTGCTCTTAAGTTTTATTTACACACACCTGAACTTTATGTTGTAGGATTTTGGTACAGAGGTGAGTTTTTGAGCGCTCATCTGTGATGTTGTGTAGGCATGTTGGCAGAGCTGTCTGGTCATAACTGGTGAGGACTATTTTTGGTTCTATAGTAGTCATGCACTACACATGCATATTTGTTTTGATTCAATCAAATGATGATATATCTTAATTTTGTAGCATTAGCCGTGGTGGGGGACGTTCTTCTCCGTTATGTATGTAGAAACATGTGCTACTTATTTGATGTCTAATCCCCAAGAACACTGGTGATCTATCTTCAGCAGTGTATCTCTTGATTCTCAGACTTGTAACATTCAAGCAGCATTTCCACCCTTTATCTTGGGTGTCATTCGTGTTGCCCTGTATTCCAGTTCCAAATGCCTTTTCAGGGCTGTAACTTAGATGGCCTAGCACACAGACTGCTAAACTTTTACATTTCAGTTTTTGTGATGTGCTGAGCAGCAGGCCCTATTCTAAACTGCTACAGGAGGTTATGGTGAGAATAGGATTATGGGTGCGATGGGTTTCTCCATGGATTTCTGTTTAAAATTTGGATTCCCAGTGCATTGCACCAGTGCCCAAAAACTGCTGGCAAACTCAGTGGAATCTGGAAGTTTTCAAAGAACCTAGGCGCTGTGGCTGGGGGAGAGAAGGAGGTGCAGTCCTTGAGCTAGCCCCAAGCATCTGCCCCATAGGGTGGATTTCTCCTCTGAACTTCAAAGAGTCTGTCTTCATACATCTCTAGATTGAAAACCTGGAGGTGGTTTATTAAAGGAGCACGACCAATCATGGCAGATGATCTTGAACGGGGCTTCCACCAAAGAAGATACCACTTACCTCACGTTGCACCATAAATCTAAATACATTCAGTCAGATTTAGTGCGCATGGAAACTCAAATTTACACATGCAGATCTCATCCAAGCAAGGCATTTCTCATTGGCTTAAATACCAGAATGTGTTACGAGACGATATAGCTTAGATTTATTGCCTAGCATAAAAGTTGCAGTTCTGTCAGTTCCATGCATTCGGTTCCACAAAATGCAGTGGGTCAAGGCATATATTCACTGGGTGCAGGATTGCAACCACTCTATGTAGCCATAGAGGAGCCGCAACTGTTACACTAGGCCATCTAAGTCAGCCTCCTTCTGCCCAAATTTCCAGTACTCGTTCAGCTATGTGAATAGGCAAATATAGGTTTTTTTTGCTAGTCTGCATTTAAATGGAATTGTCTTTATAAAATATGGGAATTTAGCAAAAAGCATGAGAAGAGTTCAGAAAGTTTGGGTAAATTACAATAATATCCCCCCCTTTTTTTACTTAAAACTGTTAATGTTCTTTGTTGTGTTGTTTTTACTATGTTAAATGCCTTTTCTTTTTGTATTTATACTTTTTCTACATGCACTGCTCTTTTAGGTGTGTCCACATGTGATCATTCATATTTCAAACAGGTGGGAGGGTGGGTGGGTTGGGTAAGAGTTTTTGTGTGTGTAAAGAACCTTTTATTTAGCAGACAGGTTTTAAACCAAGCAGCAAACTAAGTGCTTTTTTTTTAAAGTAGCTGAGTACAGTGAAAATATGTATTGCTTTATCTGTTTCCTGGCAAATAAATATTTTCCTAAAGAAAAGGCATCTCCCATCATTGTGCTGTTTGTTTTCCTCCACATGTATTTACAGCAGTCACCTGCTTTAACCCAAACACCATGCTTCAATGCTTGGAGTACTTCTAGCTTCCTTTTCATGCTGACAGCCTATTGTCCAGTGTTACCTCCAAATGGTAAGAGATCAAAAGCAGTAATGTGTCTCACAGTCATGGATTTGCCTTTTGCTTCATAGAAAACACTGAACTAATCATTGTGTTTTTTTACAAGATTTGTGGGGTATTGGGAGAGCTTGTTAAGCTGAAAAATGACTGCAGTTCAGCCAATACTCAGTGTTGTATGCATTTATCTCAGGTATATTTGAGGGCCACCTTTGACCAGTGGATATCTGCCCCCTTGCAGATAGATGTCCATCAGGCCTAGGGCAGATCTAACAAAATGCCAATCCATCTGTGTCTAAAATCTTTGCATCAAGTGATGACTCTTTAAAACTGCATGTTTTGTTTTGCACTAAAAGCAGGCAGGGGGTGGGGTGAAAATTAAAGGAGATTAATGCATAAATAAATGCTGCGTGAGAGAGGATTTAGGCCAGCATGGATGCTCTGACCTACCTCTCCCGAATATATTTTTATTGACTGGGGGGGGGGCAAGAGAGAAGGCAAATTTAGCAAATAGTGCAGGAAGGATTGTGTTTCTTAGAGCATTGAGTTGCTTAAGTTTATTAAAACTTAGAACTTCTTTTTTTAAAAAAATCCAAGAATATTAAAGCCAGCAAAACAAAAACGCAAACATTTTGCTATATAAAAACTTGTGCTTTTTCTCTTTCTGTTTATTTTCTTACCAGTAGTAGAGGCCTAGGTACCTCAAGTACATTTGGAGTACTACTGTATACATGTTTATTAGCAGTCCAACACAGCTGTGGTTAAGAGTGCCTTTTACCAGCTTTGGCTGGCATGCCCACTGCAGCCATATATAGATCGGGATCTCTTGGCCACTGTAGTCTAGGCATTGGTAACCTCAAGACTAGACTACTGCAATGCCCTTGTATCTGGGACCATGCTTGGACATAGTCTGGAAACTTCAGCTGGAGCAGAATGCAGCAGCTAGAGTTCTGATGGCTAAAGGCATGTGACACTTTAACTAATGTTACCAAGCCAGGTTCTTGTCATAATACACAATCTCAATTTGATCACTGAAATCACCTGCTCATTATCTTAGAAGCTTGACTGGTCTCTCTCTCTCTCTCTTTCTCTCTCATAATTTTTATTGCAAAGTAAATACATCAATACCAAAGAATAATATAAAGAAAGAAAAAATAGAGAAGAAAACAATGCAAAGAAAAGTAGACAGTAAAAGAATAAAGAAAAGTATATTTTAATACAATAAACACTATTTTACAAAATAATAGTAATAATAGACTTCCATCACTCTCACAACACTTCCTTTCACATTTCATATTTTATCTGTATTTCAGTATTATTTTCATCTTAATATGTATGTTTCCCCTTTTCCATTCACGAGGAAATTCTAGACACAGCCAAATTTTTACATTAGAACCTTGTCTTTCTAAATAGTCATTCAAGCACTTCTGTTCCTTCTTGACTGTATTCATTGGCTTTAGTCTTATTATATCCATCAATTTGGCCAGTTCCAAATATTCACATAACCATTCCTCTTTGGTCTCCACTAAAAATTGAGCATTTAAATTAATAACCAGTTCCAAATCATCATCAATAATTTCCTTCAAAACCTTACTCATAAAGTCCTTTTGGTTCTAATGCAATAAATAACCAGTTCTTTCCCTGATCAGATCTTGCAGAAAATTTGAATTATGGGGTAATTACGAAATATATGCAAAATTGTTCACAATCTGTAGAGTCCATGCAAGACACCATGCAGGTTCTAGTGTAATTTAGTCTCTATCCTATCTATTTTCTCACTTGGCTAAAACAAAAGATGACTTAGAGCTCTGACAGGAGGTTACACTATAAGGACTTCAAGTTCCCTTCCATTACCATCATTCTGTGTGGATCCATTACCATCATTCTATGTGGATTGTATTGGTGGCTGGTTGAGTGCTTGTAATGTGGAATAGTGTTGTTGTTTTTTAGTCATTTAGTCTGTCCAACTCTTCATGACTCCATGGACCAGAGCACGCCAGGCACTGTCTTCCACTGCCTCCTGCAGTTTGGCCAAACTCAGGCTGGTAGCTTCGAGAACACTATCCAACCATCCTCTGTCGTCCCCTTCTCCTTGTGCCCTCCATCTTTCCCAACATCAGGGTCTTTTCTAGGGAGTCTTCTTTTCTCAAGACGTGGCCAAAGTATTGGAGCCTCAGCTTCAGGATCTGTCCTTCCAGTGAGCACTCAGGGCTCATTTCCTTAAGAATGGATAGGTTTGATCTTCTTGCAGTCCATGGGACTCTCAAGAGTCTCCTCCAGCAATAGTAGCTTCAGTTAAAAAGGGATTTAGGTCCACCACTCTGCCTCTGACAGCCATGCAGCCCCAAGGCAGGGGTGAAGCTGGAACTAGCCAGAGGGTGGGATACCAGATCTCATCAAGACTGCCTAAATAACTTTGCTTCTCATCATGCCTATGTGCATTAGTGCTACTGAGCTTTTGCTGAAAGGGATGGTTGCTCCCAGCAGGTACACATGAAGGTTCATTGACACTGCTATGGATTACACATACACACACACGCATTGGGGTTGTACTCAGTGGTGATTCTGCACTGGTGGAAAGAGTGAAGGGCTATGGGTTTGCTAATAGGCTATCTTCCCGCCCCTGCCGGCCTCAAGCGAATCTAATGGCTTAAGTAAGCTCTTGTTCCAGCAGGAAAGTTGCTTCTGGGCTTAATAACGCGTGATGGTTTCACCCGAAGCTGCCCCTTGCTGGAGGACCGCTGGCAACATATACTCCGCTGTCCAAAATCTTCAGCAAGCGCTTTCTCACGCTCTTTATTCCTGCTACCTAACGGGCTCTCAACACCCTTCACTCTCCACTGCGCTGATGCTTCCAGTTTTCTCCCCCCGAGAAGGACTGCCCAGTAATAAAAATTAAAAAGCACTCCACCTCGTCCTAACACACTGGAGACGTCCACGCAACTTATGCCCCCTGCATCCCTCTAGTACAAACGCTTCTGGATGCGGCACAAAACGGGGCGTCCGCCTGTAGCCCCGCCCCCAACTCTCTCCCCCACCCCCCACCCCCATCCGGCACGCACACACAAAACAGAGGAGTCTGGCCAGGTTTTAAGGTGCAGCTGCTCCTGCTGTCCTTTTCGAGCGGGCGTGGCGGGAGGAGCAGCAGGAGGGGAGGAGGCTCTGATTGGCCAGAGCGGAGGCGGGAGGTAGGGAGTTTCCCACAATGCCCCGCTGCAGCCAGTGCGGCCGCCGATGGATGCTGCGGGAAGGTGCTGCCATTTGCAGCCGCCTGGACCAGTGGCTCGCTGAGGGGAGCCCCGTTCCGGCAGAAGCAGAGGCAGGCAGGGAGGGAAGCACCCTTCTCACCCCAGTCCCCGGCAGCCCTTGACAGCGAAACTACCCTCGCCTTCTCCTCCGCTTTCCTCGCGGGTCGCTGTCCATTCAGCACCGCGATGAACCCTCCTTCCGCAGCCGGCGAGGAGAAGGGGGCTGCGGGAGGCAGCAGCAACGCTTGCCGGGGAGCTGAAGGTGGCGGGGACCCTAGGAGTGCAGCCGCGGGAACAGAAGAGCCCGCACTAACCGCTCAGAAGGAAGAATCCTTGGAAGAGAAGCTGAAGAGTTTAACCTTCAGGAAACAGGTGTCCTACAGGTGGGTGAAGGAGGCAAAGCAGGAGTGTCATTCCGGGTGCGCTTTCTCCCACGTGAGAAGGGGCATACACGTGTGTCTGTGGCTGAGTCTCCTTGAGCCTCATAATGTACCCATCGTCAGAAGTTCCCTAGGACAGAGTGATAGGGAAAGTCTTGTCTAGCTCCCATCTTCCAAGTTTCCCTTGTAATCTCTCAGGGAGATAGATACCTTATGTGCAAGTGAATTTAGTGTATACTTGTCATTACTTAATGTAGACGAGGTCATTGTCCTTAGCTCACTTTTACCCCCTGCCCCGTTGTTCCTTGGATCTGGGTGGTAGGTTTCACACCCAGTTTGGAAATTCTCATCTACCTGGCTGTGAACATGGGACCAGAGAGGGGCTATTTACTTCAGATGTGCTAATTCAGAGTTTTAATGGCATGATTTTATGCAGAGGGAAGCTTCAAGATGATAGATTTCAACCTTGCAATAAGTCAGGACCTACTGCTGTAACGTTCTTGTAGGAGAGGATAAAAACCTTTGAGGATTCTGATGGTTGTTTTGGAGGGATGCGGTTTCATGAGGTTTTACCCCCCCTTTCCCCCCCTCCTCTGAAAGCTACATGGTATATGGGCAGCCTTGCCTGGAGAGAGATAATCTTACGGTTGAAATCAGTGCACCAAGAATTCTGTGTCGCGCATAATGTGTGTTTCTGTGTCAGGTCAGTTTATGCACACACGGCAGCAAAACAGCTGCTGCCCCAAATGTTGCATTATTTTTTTCCAGAGCTGGGGGTGGGGGGGAAGGCAACTGATGTATTTGTACTGGCACTTAGAGTGGTACCGCAAAGGACTCCACATTCCTACATGTAGACCTAATCTTTGTTGACAGCATTATATGTTAGACATTGATAGCATCATGTTATGTATGTGATACCGTAGCAATTCCCTTTGGGATTATGTGTGTGAGAAAATATTATAAAATCTATAGCTGCGTCTGTACATATTAAGAGACAAGTGATATATAAGGTAGCTGTTAAAGAGTTAACGTTGTGCAGTAACGCCAATTTGTTATGCTCGAATGTATGTGTAGGTAGCACTGTAACAGCAGGATGTGGGAGTCACGCTGCCAGAATAATGTTTCAAGCAATGCCAGGGATTAGGGTGAGGGTAGCATCATAATTGTCTACTGGTTTCCCCCCTCCTCTAACCAATCTGGCTTGTGCTAAAAAAGAAATCCTGATCTTGTTTACAATCCCTCTCCAAACAGACAGCAGTGCCTCAGAAAAGATGGTGAGGGTTTAAAAAGGTCTGTTTGCGATCAGGAACTTTAGGATTATCCAGAGTGGGTTCAGAAGTGCTGTCTGCCAGGGAAGTGGAGTTATTCTGGAAGTTTTTGATCCCCAGTTTAAAAAATAGAAACAATTAAAAGAAGACAACTGAATCTACCTGTTGCTTTATTGGTGTGGGGGTGGGGTGGGGGAAATGAAAATGTTTCCTTGGAAAAGCAACAGAGAACAGTTTTGGGTAGCCTGTCTAAGGCTTCAGGAATCTTTTGAAGAAGAAATCCTCACATCAGTTATGAACCATTATGTAAGTGTTAGTATTTGCCCAGCTGTGTGGATGGTTACATTGTGTGCCTACTTTTTTTTACTTTAATGCAGCTGTATTTTTCATTCCATTTTAAAAAAATAATAAAATATTGTTACGATTCTGCCAAACATACTTCAGCAAATGGTAAAAGGAGGAAAAGACAAACATTGTATTGCTGATGCTTATTAACATTCTGGAAATTAACACAACAATCCAAACTACAATATAGACATACTTTAAGGAAAAGAAAAGAGAAAAAAAGCCTATTGCACCCCAGATACATTCTGTTTCTCAGGGTTAACACAACTGTCAGAGTGTGATTAAAAAAAATGTTTTATAACTTTAAGGGTTTCTAAATTTTAGCTTACATAATAGGTATTGGTTCAAATTAAATTATCTCCAATAGTGCTACCATAAGAGTATTATGTTGAGATTTGTCATTCCAATATTTTATAAACTCATACCAAGATTATAATACATTTCTTTGGGTTTTTGCTACATCTTCCCATAATCTTTGAGCATCTATGATCTTATGTATAAGCACCCTCTGCCAAACAGCTATTTGCCATTTCTTGATTAACCCCAGCAACTAATATACAAGTTGCCAGCAAAATATTTTCCATCACTTCCTTGTTTTCCTTCAGGACTATTTCTTTTACCTTGCCATCTCATTTTAATTTGTAAGTCGTGGTTTGTTTAATCTGGCCCTCTGAAACCTGAAGTTAGAGACAAGCTAAATTAAAGTTTTGGGTAAATGTTTGGCTCTACTTTTATGATTTCCCCTGTAGTCTTCTCAAGCAAGTCTCTAGGTCCCAGCTTCAATATCTGAGCAATTTTGTCTAAGCATTAGCTTTGGTTTATGCTATAGGGTTAACTCTGTGAAATATCAGTATCTTGTGTAAATTATGACATGAGCCTCAGGCTCCAGTGCTGTATGACAGTAAATGCTTGTGTAAGGACACGGCCAGTTATTTTGAGAAAACGTCTCTTAGCAATTTCTAATTAAAAATAACCAAAATTAGTTCAAGAGTGAGATAAAGGCCCCTGAATAACTTGGGGCATCACACTCTATGAATGTTTCACTTGCAGCATCATGGTGATCCTGCCAAATATGCCACAGAGATGAGTTGAGTGAACACAGATGGTTGGCTGGCATCCATCTATCTCGGGAGACAATGGAGGAGTGTGCCTTTGGGGGTGAAGTCAAGCTGTCAGAAGGTTGCAGCGCCTGCTGTGGCTGTTGTAGAGACTAATACAGGAGATACATGTTTGGTTGCAGCTGGGGCAGATGAAGGTGTCCAGTTTTGCTGTTACAAGTGCACCATGGTGTTTCTTCTCTCTACACTCCTCCCAGCAGCCATTCTTCCTCTGGTCACTGCTATGGATGCATGACTTGTCTGTCTCCCGGCACTGCAGTTATATGCAAGCGATTCCCACACAGCAGGGTTGATGTTGCCAGCCTTCATGTCATGTTTGCAGACTTCTTTGCAACGCGGAGCTGGTGCCTGAAGCCAGCTCCCTGTAGAGAGCATCCTGGGGAATACAGACAAACATAAGCATAAAGCTTAAACATACCCAGGGATTCTCTGGGCATCTAAATATGCTGTGCTAATTTCAAAGGAGAAGAGGAATTCAGAAACCTTGGTACCCGCTATTTTGTAAACGAGTGCAAGTATGTGATAGTTTCAATGACATAAATGGAACGATGCACATAAAATTAGGTGCCTGGTTTGGATGGATTGATATTTTTCACTGGGGTAGCTCAAGGAATATGCAAGTTCTGTTCCCTTTCACCTGGACCTTTCTGAACACAACTCTGTGTTCAGTTGCCAAAAGAATTTTGTGTTCTGGGTTAGATAAATCAGGTGTTGGAAACTGCAGGCCCAGGGACCAAAATGTGATCTTCTAACCCTCCTTATCTGGCCACCAGGACTCTCCCCAGACAGACACTTCCTCGCATCTCTACATTTCCTACTAGCTTTGCTTCACATCCTTATTGAAGGTCTTCAACTGCCTGGAATGTGTTCCTGAACTCAGATAATATCTCTTGCTTCCCTGGATAGAGAGAGGGTGTAGAAACTAGCCTATTGCATAAAGGTAAATTTACTTTCATTGATCCACCTGCCTTTACCTCTGGTCCCACCCAACACTTGTGTGTGGCCTCTGGAAGATTGCCCAGAAGGGAATGTGGCCCCTGGGCTGAGGAAGGTTATCCACCTCTGAGATAATGGAGCCTTGCCTAGCCAATGCTGGCAGAATAACTGTTTTGATTATCTCGCCTCCCATGTAGGTGAAATGTAGGTGAAATGAGATTTCCAAGTTTGTGTTGACTAGTCATTTTGGCCAGCTTCTGCACCTGCTGGAGGTACAAGGATGGGATTTCAAAGCTGTAAGCTTGTGTGTGGAGATGTTTTTCAAACAGCCTGCTTTTAAACGCTTGCAGAGAGAGATCTGTTGCTTTCTGAAAGGTAGCATCAGCAGACCACTTGACACACATGGACTGGCTCTTTTGACTTTGTAAACAAGAGATGACAGCCTAGCTGATGAGTGCAAAACCTGGAGTGATTCATTCCCCGCTGACCTTAGTCAGTGACGCAAAACAATACATTCAATGGCCACAACCATCCCTGAAACATTTCTGTTGCCGCTCGCTGTCTGCCTGCTTCCCTTTTCCAACAGTCTTGAAACATGGAAGTTAATGCCAGGCTTCCTAGTAGCGGCCTGCAGCAGTCAGAGATGGCGAGTTCTACAGGTGGGTTTGATAATGATCCAGGTAGAAATGCCTAATGCAGAACCACAGGCAATTAGTTGATTTCTGCATTTGCATCAGTGGGACTGGAGAGTGTAGACTGCTGCACGCATTTTATTGAATTTTGCTTTTCTATCTTTAATAGATAAAAAATATTAATGAACACCTACCACCCTCTGATGCTATGAAATGTATTGGGGTGTGTGTGTGTTCCTGGAACTTTCTTCATTTCAGAGGTGGCTATGCTCTTCTGCACTCCTGGGGAGTAAAAACCCCATTTGCCTTTTGCTCAGCTTGTGCGTAAGTGAAGCTCTGCTAAGTCAGGCTAATGGATCATCAAGACCAGTAGCACCATCAGGGTAGGGCTCTGGGACAGGTGTTCAGACTCCCAATCTGTAGAAAAAGCAGAAGAGCTCGAAACAAAGCCAGTTTATCACATTTTGAAGCACGGGAAAGAATATACATCATCACAAAAGCATTGTCCAACTGGACTGCTGAAATAGTCTGGCATCCTGGTTTCAGGAATGGGTGACAAGCCACACCCTCTGTAGCTACAACCTTCCTCTCCAGGTCGCAACCCTCACTGGACCTGCCTTGCAGCCTCCTTGAGTGCTTTGCGTGTCCAGAATGTATCCTTGAGCTCTGATTATGCGTCTTGCTTGCCTGGATGGAGGAAAGGGAGGCGTGTGTTGAGTGTTTATAGAAATGACCATTGTAAACAGAGGCAAAATTTCCATTCACCACTCTTCCCACTTTAGCCTCAAGGTTTCCCACCCCTGGAGTAAGCTAGTAAGCAGGACAAGAAGGTAATAATGGACTGTCACAGGAGTGTACCAGTCAGTAATCATACAGTTCAAAGATGGAGTTAACTCCAAAAACACGACCTCCACAGACTTGGTTGAGTGTCAGGCCTAATGAGCACAGCAGCTCATTCCTGGTGGTTTTCCTCCATGAAAGTCTGTTGCTGAGACTGAAAGTCCCCACCTCCTCCTCAAACAATCAGAGACTGCATCTGCATGCAGTCAACCTCTCCTCTGCCTTTTTCATGCCTCTTCTGGGTCTGAGAGACAATGGGGAGAGAAGAGCTTGTCGCAGCAGCAGAGGGAGACGCTCATGGCTTTGCACTAGCCTGACTCATCTCTGCCTCTTGGCTTCCCTCATCCCATTCTTCTGCTTCAGCTTCTGTCTCTAACCACAGCTTCTGTCTCTGCCACAGACTCTCTCAGCTCACTGAAACCTGTTATCTCTTCAGTTTCTGACACCTCCTCTTCCCAATTTTCTCCCTTTTCCCACTCACTGACACCCCACCACCACTCCCTGGGCTCTGAGCCTTCTTCCCTTGGTGATTCCCCAGCTGGTTCCTCCCACCATTCCTCTGTCTAACCAGTCTATGACATGGACCTACCCCTCTGCCCTATAATCTATAATCCTCAAGGTTTTTCTAACGACAAGGATGTCCAACCTCTTAACTCAGAAGGAGTATGATATGCTTTATCCCGAAGTTATTTAGGGACTTCGCTCCTCCTTGGTGAGTTGTGTCCTTGGTCACATAGGTTAGAAAGGGGAAACTCACAAGACAGGAGGCAAGAGGCTACTATTTGAACTCTGGATAGGATGGAATGAAGTTGAGAAACAGTGGGTTAGTTCAGAAATAACAGGGAGCCATGCCTTCTCACAATGTGAACAACCCACAGCAAGCCTGAGATGCATGACCTCTCCATTTCCCTCCCTTCCTCTCTCATGCCCATAAGAAGAAGAAAAAGAAACTGTTTCTCCTGATTTTAAATAAACCAATTCTTGACAACTGAATGCAGGAAAAGGGGGGTTGTTTAAACTATCAGTTGTGAGAAAAGGGCATAATTATAGTGGATCAGATGCTAGCTTGTTCTCACCAACCATAGTTTCAACAAACCACAGTTCCTTGGGTTTGCACATCACAAGGAACTGTGATTAGTTTAAAATTGGAAGCAGATCATTCTGGCCTGCTTCTCTACTGCATGAGGGAGAATGGAGAGAGGAGAAGAAGAGCGTGAGCCTCAGGCTCACCATACTCCGTTCACCTCATGGGAAACCATGGTATCCTGTCTGCTGACTTGTTGAATAGTACACAATTAAACCATGGCTGAAGAAGATAACACCTGGATTCATATTTCTGTGATAGAAAATCTAGCTTTCCGAAGCCTGTGGCTCTCCAGATGTTGTTGGACTACAATCCCTATCATCCCTGACCATTGACCATGCTGGCTAGGGTTGATGGGAATTTAGTTGAAAACAACGGGAGGGCAATAGGCTGGAGAAGGCTGCTACAGCCACTGGATTCACCGACTGGCTTTCTGGTACAACAACCTTGCACCTGGTATTCAGAGGTAGTCTGCAGCTTAATCTGGAAATCCTGTTAACCATAGTAACTATATGGAAGTTTCAGATTCAGTATTCTCTCCTCTCTGCCTCTCTCTTCATGGGCCCATATGTTCTGTTCATGCATCAGAGCTCTTATGCCAATGAGATCATCTGGATGGAGGCAAACCCACACTTGCAGAGAGAATGAAAGATGTTTGAAATATGTGTTAGTGCAGGGTATATATATATAGAGAGAGAGAGAGGGCAGAATAGCAGAAGTTGTTTGTCTTTCCTTGTGTGTGGGCATGCAGTGAATTCCATATCTTTAAGCACAGAAGGCATTTACAATAACCTTTAAATAACAACTTCCTGAGGTATGTCATTAATTCTGTTTGACTTGCCAGCATGCAAAAGAAAGCTGAATGCTTTTCTGCACCTCTTGATTTGCACATCTTAGTGCCTTTTGAAACAAGTTTATCCCATGAGGAATTCCCCCTTTCTGGCATTTATAGCAAAGAGTCTCAGTAAATACCTAGATCTGAACGCTTTCTCCCCACCTCCTGTGCCAAAACACCACTGCTGAACTGCAATGCCTCCCACAAATCCAATTTTTCCCTTTTCTTATCCTCCTTCTTTTTCTTCTTCTTCACAATTACTGCCTTAAAAAGGGTGCTGCTGTGATGGATTTACAAATGTAAATAACTGCACAATGAGGCAGGAAGCTCAATTGGGATTAGCCACAAAGGTTGGTTTACGCAAGAGCACCGCAGCAGTTCCTCGAGGCACCTTGACAAGTTTCAAACGGTTGGCTCGGGGGCGCCCTGTGCGTGTGTGTTCGGTGTTGACAGCTAATGCACACCATTCATCTGCATTTATGGCTTCCATTATTGAGAAAAGCCTTCTCTGCAAAATAACCCAGACTCCTGCAATGGAGCTTAATAACTTCGGCAGTGAGTGGAAAGTGGGCAGAGGTAGCGGAGAAGGAAAGCAAGAGAGACTTGTCATTAAGAAGTGCGAAGGAGGCTTGCACACTCCTTCCTCATTTGTCAGGGCTTAGTATGAGCCTGAGCTCAGCAGGCTCCAGCCCCCAAACCCGTTTGGTGGTTCAGTGCTTAGAGAGAAAGAGAGGGAGGGAGGGAGAGGGAGAGATGTGCATATATAGCACACATAGCACAACCAAGGGATGGAACCTTGTGCTGGGCTGTGCAGGGACAGGTAACATTCCTAGCAGCTCCTGTTGCCTCCCAAGATGGGGGCCAGTCCTACCATTAGGCAGAGTGAGCAACCACATCAGGGAGCAGATGCTGGAGGGCCGCTCCCAGCTGTTCCGAGTTGTCTACAATCACCGGAGCACAGTCGAGAGCCTCTCCTGCTCAATACAAACCCATGAATACAGATGAATGTGTTAGCTGTCAGCACTGAACACACACAAACACGCAAACACACACTACCTCTTGAAACTTGTCCAGGTGGCTTGAGTAACTGCTGTTGTGCTCTAATGTAAGGCAGCCTTTGTGGCTTAATCCAAATAGAACTTCCTGCCTTCTACATAGTGATTTGCATTTGTAACCACATCACAGCATCACCCCTTTTAAGGTATTAATTGCAAAAATAATAAAGAGGAAAGAAAGAAAAGGGATTTGTGGGAGGTGTTCCAGCTCAGCAGTGGTGCTCGGGCAGAGGAGGTGGGGGAAAGCATTCAGAGCTAATTAGCTACCCATCTATACCACTCTGAGTGCAAGAAAGGGGGAAATTCCTTTCTTGCATTTATCCTAAAGGGCAGGCAGGCAGGCTCATATACCCTTAAGGGATCCCGGGTCCAAGCCATTTAGGGCTTTAAAGATGATAACCAACAATTGCCCTTCTCCATCCCGCAATGAAAAGGAAGCCAGTGCAGCTGTTAGGAAAGAAGGAAGTCACACCAGAACTGAGTCAGATCTAGCTCAATACTGCCTACAGCAGCAGATCTCATACCCTCCAACATTTCTCTGATAAAAATAGGGATGTCTCAGTCCATAATAATAATTTTACTACAAACATTTTACTGGGTTGCCCCAGCCACTCTGGGCAGCTTCCAACGTATATAAAAACATAATAAAACATTAAACATTAAAAAAAACACACGTTCACTATACAGAATTGACTTCAGACGGCTCAGGGGTCGGATAACTCCATACCCTCCAACATTTCTTCAATGAAAATAGAGACATCCTAAGGAAAAGTGGGACATTCCAGGATCAAATCAGAAACTGTGATGGCTTCTCTAAATCAGGGACATCCCTGGTAAATAGGGACACTTGGAGGGTTTGAGATCTTCATGTTTAAGTAAGCTACAGAGTGGTTGCCCGAAACAAGATAGGTCCCCTAAGAGTCAACATATAGCTTAACAACCAATGGTGTGCTGTTAGAAGCCCAACTAGATATGATGTTAAATGTGTATTTGGATGTAACTTGCAAGGATTTTTTTTTTTAAATGCAAGTAGCGTAAGCTAGGGAAACCCACCCCCTGATAATTATAGGGATTGAAGCAGGTGGGATTTAACCATTTCCTTTCCTGCTACACTTCTGAAGGAAATACTTTCTCTAGAAGTGCAATTTGTACCTGGGAGGAAACCCTCAATGCCACCACCAACGGGAGATTTCACCTCTAAGCAAAATATTAATTTCAGCAGAAGGGACTTCAATCAAGACAGCAGTTAGGGGAGGAAATAGTTAAATCCCACCCACCACACCTGCTGTGATCCTTATGACTGTAAACACACCCACCCACCAGCTGATGCAACTTGGGTTTACAAAACCAAACCTGCATATTAAATGCAAAGAAACATTTAATTCCATATCTAGATTGGTCCACAAATGCAGTGACCATTCCCTGACTGCAGGAGGGAAGTGGTGGTCCATGTTCTTATCTGCAACTGGGATAACTAGAATTAAGCTTAAATTAGGAGCAAAAGATCTTGGGTAGAGTAAGCAGTAGTTCTTCATGGTTGGTTTTTTGGTTTTTGCATGTACTGCTCTGCATGGTTCTGTCTTTTTGGTTGAATAGGAGGCAGAGAAAAGAAACCATTTTCTTTCCATGAGGTCCAGAATATGCTCCACCCTCCCATTTTTCAAAATGTGGCACTGATCCTGCAACATGTCATGTCTACCCTCAGGAGCTCCTTGCACTCGCAAGGCTCCTACTGCTGGCTTTCTGTGGAGCCTTGCAAGCGTGTGGAGTTCTATTCCATTTCCCCTCCCCACCCTCTCTCTTTTGTAAAACTATATTTAAAATATACAGATATTGTCAAAAGAAAACACCAATTCATGACACATCCATCTCGTTTGTAAATACAGTATTCGTAATGACTGTTTTTAAAACGTACAGATGTAATCAAAAGAAAATATAAATTCCTGACACATCAGTCGCTTTCATGAATATTCACCTCTGCTCCATTTCATCTGCAACTATGGGGAATCCTTGTCTGGGGGCTGCCTTGCTGATTGTGGCCTGACATGTTTTCAAATCCTTCATTTATTTATATATCACATTTGTATTCTCCCTTTCTTCCAAGGAGTTGAAGGTGGTATACATGGTTTTCTTCCTCCCCATTTTATTGTCTCAACAACCTTGTGAGGTTGGTTAGGAGGAGAGGTGGTGACTAGCCCAAGGTCACCCAGCGAGTTTCATGGCTGAGCAGGGATTTGAACCCTGATCTCCCAGGTCCTAGTCCAGCACTCTAGCCGCTATGCCACACTGGTTTACTTAGTTACTATACACTTCCAGGTTCATTGCAAAGAACTATTTGCAACTATTTGTGTAGCAGCTTTTCTAATGTACCTGATTGGTCCCGGGAGGCATATATTCCAGCCCTGCTAAACAGTATAGTTTGGATGCAAACAAGCTTGCTGTTTGAGCCAATGTAGCATGTCGCATAATCAGAGTAATTAATTCCCCAATGAGTCTGCACTGGTGCAAGTATAAAGAGGCAGATCATCTCGATGCTCAGTGAAAGACAATCAAAGCATTTGATTTAGAAAGTGCATTGTAGCCACTTTCCATTGAAGCAAAAGGTGTGTTGTGCCTGGTAGATTGAAATCAATTAAGTGTATTGTGTTGCCTGTAGTCGCACACTGTATTGAGTCTATGCTAAGTGGATGTTTGCAAAGCAGCTAAAAGGGTTTTGCATTTAATGATGTGTTTACATCTCTCTGCTCCTTTCCTTGCAGTGTCATAATTACAGTCGAGGTACATCCTGGATGGGTTTGTATTCAGCCTCTGTGAATTAAATGGACCCGGTACCCTTAAATACAGCCCATCCTCTAGTATTGACTCCCCCATCCTTCTCTGGAAAGAAGAGAAGCTCAGTTGCAGGCCTGTACTAGGAGCCCTGCCAGAGAGCTGTATAAAACCCCATAAAATAAGCCTGTTAACTTACCAACACCTATGGGACATTTAAATCCACTAGTCAATGGCTGCATGACCTCCATGCCAATAATAACCATAGCAGCAACAGTCATATTCAGTCCTCAAATGATTCTTTTCCAGGAGCAGCTGAAATCTGCAGCTTTTAAGGGGCATGCAAACTGAGCACATTTGCATCCTGCTTTTTATTTTATGCAATTGATTCAGAAAGTCTTACGATTTGCATCATTTATTCTGGTTTGGCAAAACCTTTTCGCGTTCCATAATGGGGTGGTATTATAGCAACAGGGATACAGAATCTTGTGCTACCAGACCAACAGGGAAATTCAGCAGCAATCACGACTCCCTGTCATAAAGAGCCGTCACTATAGACATTATCAAAGTTGACTATTCATAAATCTGACTCCTGGCTGGAGGGGAAAAACCCTTTCAGACAAAACTCAGGACAGTCAGAGGCTCTTGAAATGATTTTAAAACTCAATGTGGCTTTTAGAACAGTTATCTAAAGGCAGATGGAATTAGTTTAGATGAGTTAACATGAGGAATCAGATAGTCCTGGGGCCCCATCCTTTTTCTTGTACATTCATGTGTTCATGATGTTGGTAGTTATATGTCATCCTGCTTTCAATACCCGTTTTGCTTGCAAAAGTTTCCAGGTGGGCATACTGTTTTGTTTCCAATCAGTGTGCATCCCATAACTTCGCAATGAAATCTTGTAACCTTTATATACCGCAAATGTGTGTGTGTGTGTGTTGTTTTTAACTGGGGTTGTTTGCTTAAAAGCATTTATGAACCACTTAATAACAAAATATCTGTTGTGCCATCATGCAAGTGCCCCTCCAGATGGCAATAAAAGGATAATGTTGGGAAGGCATCATGGAACAGCTAAGAAAGTGGCATGTGTGACTGGTCCAGTATAAATCAACTATTATTACACCAATGACACGTTGCAGAATCCAGTGGTGAAAAAACCTCCGTGCATCTGGATGGGCTCTTGTTAAAAAACAAATCTTCCCATCTCACACTACAGTCACAGTTCATCCCTGTGGTTATAACTAAAATCTTGGGATACTCAGTACATGGAGGAGGGAAGTCTACCGGCCTGATATTGACCTCCATGATCTGCTTACCCAATTCACTTAGATTCTGTCTGAATATTGCACCAAGCAGAACTGTATTATATGATCTTAAGAGCTTATACCTATCAGAATGTTTTGGGCCAGGTGAAGTTCCTCGACTGTCTTCAAGGGAAGGTGCATGCATTGCGGCAGTAGGATCAGAAAGTCACTGAGGCATGAATGACATCAGGCAGATCTTTTGTCTTCTGGAAGGAAAATCACCTGAAGCTGCTGAGAGAAGCATTTCAGGCCACAGCTGTTACCTGGGCTGCCAGGAGTAAAACTAGACCCAAAGAGCTTTGAAACTACAAGCCTGATCCTTAAGTGGTGATGAGAGGGCATGTCCAGGTTGCCACTCAGTAGAATTGAGCAGAAGCACCCCCCCGCCCCACCTCCTGCAAATGCAACAGGGCTGGTTTCCTACATATTGAAGTAAATAAAGTAAATAGCTTCCAAAGTAGCTGTCCTGGTGCCTCCCAGATGCTTTTGGCTACAGCTCTCATCAGCCCCAGCCAGTGTGCTTGTGCTCCCATTAGCACCAGCATTAGACTTCAGTGTTAGCTGGGACTGATGATAATAGTAATTCAAAACAGTTTGGGGGCACCAGGTTGGTAAATGCTGATCTAAAGGGTGGGGTTTCCTTAAGGCTACTAAGGCCTCCCCAATGAGACCATAAAGTTCACGTTATTTGGACCAAGGATTAGTGTACAGTGGTACCTCGGGTTACATATGCTTCAGGTTACAGATTCCACTAACCCAGAAATAGTACCTTGGGTTAAGAACTTTGCTTCAGGATGAGAACAGAAATCGTGCTCCGGCGGCACGGCAGCAGCAGGAGGCCCCATTAGCTAAAGTGGTGCTTCAGGTTAAGAACAGTTTCAGGTTAAGTACAGGCCTCCGGAACGAATTAACTACTTACCCTGAGGTACCACTGTATTATTAACTCACACTCTATCTATCACTGATTGTGGTCAGCTACTCCCATTGCTAGTATTGTAATGAGACTCAACTGCCAATCACATTAGCTCTACGACATGAAATGGGGGTGACAGTGATGTGTCTCACATTGTTTTTTTGCGTCAGGCAGCAAAATGCCTCCAGCCATTCCTGGTTCTGTGAAAATGTCTCCTGCTTAACTGTAGGGGTAGAGGGCCTGGCAAGGGGTTCTTTTAAGACCCTTGAGATCTCAGCCATCTAACAAATTATATTAGGCACAGCTCCTCTCAATCAATTTGTAAAAGAAACTCATTTTGGTTTAGCAATTCAGGTTTGGCAAGGTCAATTATTGCAATGAGCTCCCATGCCTTTTTCATGTTGCTGTGTTGTTCTGGTCTTAAAAGCTTAACTACCGTAATAGCTCATAATAGCCTTCACCAACTGTATGATAAAAGTAAACAAAGGCTGGGGGGTGTCGTGCCTAGCCCTGACCTGGTAACAGACACATAAGAACAGCCTGCTGGATCAAGCCAATAGCCCATCTAGTCCAGCACCCTGTTTTCACAGAGGCTAACCAGATGCTTGCAGGAAACCAGAGGACAATGGAGACATCCCAGTGGTTGAAGACCTTGGAGCAGTAGGCAGGGTCTTCTGAAACAGCTGCTGAGGATCCTCATGCCTTGAGAGTCCCTCTGATGAGAGACCTGCTGAAAAAATCTGGGACCAGCCAGAGGAAGTGGAGTCACTCACCAGACCTTGAGAACACCAGAAGTCCAGACCAAAAAGCAATGACATAGCATGTATCAATGGACCCAGAATAAGAACTCCTGAGAAAGTGATCTCTTCTGAATGAACAATCCCTGAAATGTTTTCACTACCAGCAGCTGTGGTCAGGAGGCTCATATATAAGGTTTGCCTCTTGAACCTACCAGTTTGTGGAAGCTACAAAGGTCTCTAGCTCCTTGTTCCCAGCTTAGTCCTACCCACTCCTTAGTGAGCTGCACCTTGCTTGGGCACCCTGTGGCCTTGACTATTGCTTCACTTTGCCCCGGGCCATGCTTTGAAACTGAGCTGATTCCCTGTGCTTCAGCCTTGCTCTCTTTCTTTGGACTGCAATGGACCTTCGACTCTGCTCTTCTGGGTGAGTGTTTGTGTAAGAGACATGCCTCTGGGGACTGGGCTATGGGCTCTTGAGGGTTTTCAAAAGGGGAGGCAAGATAATTCTTAATATTTGGCATACTCGATTGAAAGCGGGAGTGTTGGTAGATTGGATGGGGGACCCGCTTGTGCTTTGAGTTACTGTAGGCTTTGTGTAATCTGATACACTGCCATATTGGGAGAGAACAGGATACTGGTACTTGGCTTTTAAGGCGCCCCTAATCAAATAGGCAATGCTGACAGGAAAGACAGTAGTATGGTTTGGCACAAAGCCCAGTCAGGGACTCTGGACAGTGTTGAGCCTTGATTGATGTTGACTGTTTGGAAGGTACAGCTGGGAATCTATTGCGTCGATTTGCCATTATGCACTGCTTCCAATTTGCTAATTGACTGGCATCTTCTATGCAGCCCAGTCATGACTCAGTGATGGTCAGACTAAGGCTTTCCCAGATATTAAAAACACAAAGCAAGTTGAGGAAGGGAGACTTTCCATTTCCCCCAATGCTCCTACCCAGCCATCTTTGCTTGCTTGTTGTGTCAACTCGGAAGTCTGCTAGAACCGCTCTCGTCTGGGTTTGGACCAAGGAGGTTTTGTTTTGTTGTGTTTGAGCAGGAGGAACACAAGAAATTTAATTACATTATTTGCCGGATTCATGGTTCCCCAAGGTTCTGGCACTTTGAGATGTTTTGGAATTCATAGCAAGTCTTGTAAGGAAAAGGAGGGTAGAGAAGATCAGGTCTAGATCCAGGATGTAGACCTTAGAGGGTGAATCTTCTGTGGCTCCTCATATAACTGCCCTCCTGATACTGGAATGGCACCTGCAATGAAATATGCCAAGGATAAAATATTTGTTATCACAAGAACTGTCTCCATTGAGTCATTTACAAGCTGCCAGCAGCTGCCATGGAACAGGTCAGCTTTGACTGGTGGGCAGCTATTCTTCAGAATGACCACTTCCAACTAAGGTTTTTGCTGCACTGATTAGAAATGCCCTGTGGTAATTCTCAGTAAGAGGGACACGGGTGGCGCTGTGGGTTAAACCACAGAGCCTAGGACTTGCCGATCAGAAGGTCGGCGGTTCAAATCCCCGCGATGGGGTGAGCTCCTGTTGCTCGGTCCCTGCTCCTGCCAACCTAGCAGTTCGAAAGCACGTCAAAGTGCAAGTAGATAAATAGGTACCACTCCGGCGGGAAGGTAAACGGCGTTTCCGTGTGCTGCTGTGGTTCGCCAGAAGCGGCTTAGTCATGAGGGCCACATGACCCAGAAGCTGTACACCGGCTCCCTCGGTCAATAAAGCGAGATGAGTGCCGCAATCCCAGAGTCGGCCACGACTGGACCTAATGGTCAGGGGTCCAATTCTCAGTAAATTAGCTAAGGCTGAGGTGAATCTCAAATAACTACCACTTTGTGGGATATTTTTTGGCCTTGGGGGGAAGACCAAGTGGGGGTAGGCCAGTCTTTTCCAACCTGGCTGCCCTCCAGAAGTTTTGGACTACAGTTCCCATCAGCCCTAGCCAGCAGAGCCAATAGCTGGGGATGATGGCAGTTATAGTATGAAACATTTGGATAGTGTCAGGTTGGGGAGCTGGGCTAAAGTATAAACTTACTGATATATAATACATACGATATAGGAAAGGTAATTTTTTTCATCACCTCATATCTGCAAGCCTGTGGCAGTAAGAAACTGTGCTTATGTTTTCTTTCTCAATTGCTGTGTTACCAGCTTTCATACCTGCATATCAAGCATAACCAAGATGTGTGTGTGGAAAATTGAATGACCCCGAATATATGTGTTGTCTTAGGACTAGTGTATGGTAAATTGAATGGCCCCTCAGAATGAAATAATTTGATCTCAAAACAAATGGTCTGGCTGTAATCAAATTGGCCTTACTTAGTTGCAACTAGGTATGAGGAGCACATGCTCAGATGTCATGGAGTCATTAATTGGTAGGGGTTGGGGAGGCTGAGAAACAGATATATTGGGTGTGGTGGGAGAACCCAAGAAAGGCAGACCAGCAGTGGTTCCTTGCTTTTCCTGAATGTGTTTGACTGGGGTGGGGAAAATGTGGCCCTCCAGATGTTGCTGAACGCCAACTCCCATCAGTCCCAGCTATCATAGCCCGTGGTGAGGATGATTGGAGTTGTAGTCCAGCAAGATCTGGAGGACCACAGGTTCCCCACCCTGGTGTATGATATAGCAGTATAATAAAACATATATAAAATAGTTTCATTGATTCTGTCCTTGGATATTACACTAAGAGTAACTTTAAAAGCACACCTTGGTTAAAACTGATTAGGGTTTCTGGAGTCCAGATAAAGTTTATCCAAGGCCTCTCTGTTGGCAACCAATTGTCCGTTCCTGATAAGAAAAGGGTAAACTCTTGATTGTGTATGGAGGGAAGGAGAGAATTTCTAAAATGAATGACTGGAGGAGGTTTGCCAACGTGCTTGATGAGATTTAGGAAGCCTTTGTTGGGCTTGCTTTTTGAATCTGTGTCATCAAACGTAGGGCTGCATGCTTTAATTGGCAGTTTTAGCTTTTGTTGGCAAATCATTGAGGTCACATTTTAATCAGCAGAGCTTCAAGTTGGGGGCACACCTGTTTAATTTTGAGTGTATTTTGGTCCAGGTATGTTCCTGCAATAGGGAATAATAAAGCAAATATTAAGGATGGCCCTTTGGGTGTATTAAACAGCAAGTTATGTCAAACCTTTATGAAAAGGCCTCCATACCGAGGGTTTAGTGAATATGCAGATCAATTTGTATTTAATTGATTAATTAAAAGGCAAATGATTAAACCTCTGCAGTTGTTGAATTGGTTGGAAGCTCTAATTAAAAGCCATCAAATGGCGCTGCTTGAATTGTGCTTCTGATGATTTAATATTTGATTCCGTTGCTGGGTTTTTTTTAAAATGTGATATGACTTATTATGATGGTTTTTGTAAGCTGCTTCAGGAAATGTGGAGAGGTAGGGCAGAAGAATGTTTTAAAATCAAATAAACCTTCCTTCCAAAAGCAACTCCCACGTATCTACGTGTTTCCTAAAAGATCTGCCCATAAATGGAGTGAAATGGAGCACTTTGGGGAAAAGCAAGAACTGACATGGGATGGAAATACGGTGAGCGATCTATCCAAACCAGGCCCCTCTCCTCTCCCTTGGCAGAAACCCCTGGGCTTTATTCCTGTGAAGATTCCATATGAAAAGCCAGGCTGAACTGGCCCAAAGCCCCCTCTTAGTCTGACATCCTGTTCACAGTGGCCGACCAGATGCCCATGCAAAACCCACAAGCAAGAGCAGCCTCTGCACCTGTGATCTCCAGTAACTGGTATTCAGAGCCATACTGCCTCCAACATTTGAGGTAGAACCCTAGCTGTCACAGCTAAAAGCCACTGGTAGCTTGACAGCCTCATCCTCCAATAATCTGTTTAAGGTAAAGGTAAAGGGACCCCTGACCGTTAGGTCCAGTCGCGGACGACTCTGGGGTTGCTATGCTCATCTCGCTTTACTGGCGGAGGGAGCCGGCGTACAGCTTCTGGGTCATGACTAAGCAGCTTCTGGCGAACCAGAGCAGCGCACAGAAACGCCGTTTACCTTCCCGCCAGAGCGGTACCTATTTATCTACTTGCACTTTGACATGCTTTCAAACTGCTAGGTTGGCAGGAGCAGGGACTGAGCAACGGGAGCTCACCCTGTCGTGGGGATTCAAACCACCGACCTTCTGATCGGCAAGCCCTAGGCTCTGTGGTTTAACCCACAGTGCCCCCTCTTCCCATTAATTTGTTTAGTTGTCTTCTAAAGCCAACTTTTGCCCCAGTGGCCATTTTGCCCCAGTGTGCCTCACTTTACTCTTCCTTACATTTGCATTTGCCATTTGCCATTTTACTGCCCATTCACCCAAATTGGAAAGATCCCTTTGAGGATCTTAATAATCCCTATTTGTTTTAAGCATCCTGAACAATTTGGTGCCATCAGCAAATTTGACTACATCACTGCTCACCCCTAACTCTAGATCATTAACAAATTAAAAAGCGCAGGTCCAAGTATGATTTGTTGGAGGAGCTGACTTTCTACGTCCCTCTCCATTTATTCCTAGTTTCTGCTTCTTAACCAGTTACTGACGCACAAAGCACACTTCTCCTTTTAGTCCATTACTGCCAAGCTTATGCAGGGAGTTTAGGGGAGGTTGTTTATCAAACACTTTTTGAAAGTACAATGCCAAATCTCTGTTCTGTGCAATGTCTAGCATAATAGATTTAAATAATAGGGAAATAAGTTGTGGGCTAAATATTTTGTGTTTCAATATCAGATATGATTCTTGCTATGTGGAAAGGTCTCGTCACATTTGACAAATTGGTGCTTTTATGGATGAATAAGAAAATACATCATCATCATCAATTGTTTTGCTAGTACCCCTCCTCCCTTTTGGTGAATGCCTATTCTTTAAATTATTCATGTTTTCCTTTCAACGGTGGCCATTCATATTTATGTATGCACAACTGTGTGTCCTGAATATGTATTGCTGCATAATTTATCCTGCTTCAGGTTGCCATCATGCTAACAATTACATCTGTCTCTGGCTGGCAGCTTTAATATGGTGCAGCTTGCTTTGCAGTCGTGCTCTGCCCTGTCCATATCACGACTGCATAAATCATACAGGAGGAGAGAAAACCCTCTAAGCAAGTTCTCAGATCTTTTGGAGCTGAAAAAGAGAGCAGGATTATACCTGCAATAGCTACCTGGTTCACTGTCTGACTAGCTAAACCTACTTGGGACAAGGAGTTGGTGCCATGGGTGGTGCCTAGTCTTGGAGTTCCTGGGCCACAGAGAAGTTAGGCTGGCCTCAACCAGAGCCAGGGCTTTTTCAGCTGTGGCCCCGATCTGGTGGAATGCTCTGTGACAAGAGACTAGGGTCCTGCTGGACTTGACATCTTTCTGCAGGGCCTGCAAGACAGAGCTGTTCCACCAGGCCTTTGGCCAAGGCACAGTCTGACCCCCTCCTTTGGTAATCCTCACAGAGCTCTAGCCCAATGGTTGCCATTAATTTGATTTTGAATTGATTTTAAAATGAATTGATTTTAGAATGCTGTTACTTTTTTTGTTGTTAGCTGCTCTGAGCCCTGCTTTGGCTGGGGAGGGCAGGCTATAAATAAATTATTATTATTATTATTATTATTATTATTATTATTATTGGGAGTGGGCCTAAGTGTGATGAACTTTAGCACCATCCCATCCCATTTTGCCACCCGAGGCACCCTCTAATTCCACTTGAACTCCCCCACTCTGGCTGAACTTGGCAAGAGGGGAAGCATTCCACTAGGCCATGATGCTTGGCTTCTCTGTGGGGCAGGTGTAGTGCCACCTCTTGCACATCTGCCGCCTGAGGCAGCCACTTCACCCCCCCCCCCAGCAGACCAATTTTGTTAGAGAGCATGCAGTTTTGTCTTCTGGTCTCTGTTAATGTTGCCTCTTTTCCTTCAGAGCCTGTATGGGGAGCCTTTGGCTCTCTAGCTCAGGGGTAGGTAACCCGAGGCCCGGGGGCTGGATGCGGCCCATTTGCCTTCTCAGTCCAGCCCACTGATGGTCCAAGAATCAGTGTGCTTTTACATGAGTAGAATGTGTCCTTTTATTTAAAATGCATCTCTGGGTTATTTGTGGGGCACAGGAATTCGTTCATTATTTTTTTCAAAATATAGTCCGGCCCCCCACAAGGTCTGAGGGACGGTGGACCCGGCCCACGGCTGAAAAAGGTTGCTGACCCCTGCTAGCTGTTGCTGAGCTGCAGCTCTGATCATCTCTGACCAACTATCATGCTTGCTGGGGCTGATGGGCATTGTATCTGAGCAACAACCAACGTTGTTTGGTTCCCCACACTTGTATTAGAGTCATAGCTGTCAACGTTTTCCCTTTTTTAAGGGAAATTCCCTTATTCCGAAAGGATTCCTTGCAAGAAAAGGGAAAAGTTGACAGCTATGATTAGAGTAGATCCTTTTGTTCCATATAAGTTGCACACCTTGTGAGATGTCCACCTTTAAGATGAATAGCAGAAGGATGAGTTGCAGTGCCTGGGGCAGAGGTTTCAGACAAATTTCTCCTGAATCCCTCCAGCTGCACACCAGACTACAGCTGGTTCATTTTAGCCAATAGAACCCAATGGGCAGCCATTGAGAACTGAGCTTTATCTAGGGTAAGGTAAAGGTAAAGGGACCCCTGACCATTAGGTCCAGTCGTGACCGATTCTGGGGTTGCGGCCCTCATCTCGCTTTATTGGCCGAGGGAGCTGGCGTCATGTGGCCAGGATGACTAAGCCGCTTCTGGCGAACCAGAGCAGCACACAAAAACGCCGTTTACCTTCCCGCCGGAGCAGTACCTATTTATCTACTTGCACTTTGACGTGCTTTTGAACTGTTAGGTTGGCAGGAGCAGGGATGGAGCAACAGGAGCTCACCCCGTCACAGGGATTCGAACCGCCGACCTTCTGATCGGCAAGTCCTAGGCTCTGTGGTTTAACCCACAGCACCACCCGCAGTCCTCTTTCGTATCTAGGGTAGCCAGATACAAAAGAGGACTGGACTCTTGCAAAACAGAGTACCACAGCTATTGCTTGCACAACAAACTATACTTGCTGAAATTCACTCTTCTGCATGATTATTAAGGATGCAGGAACTCTCTTGCATCTGACCACCCTAAGCTTCCCTGATCTGCACAGCCCATCCTTTTATTGGTATGGTCCTATGGTAAATTCAATTTCCTGGAGTGTGAGAAAAGACAGAACTTGCCTCCCCTCTCTTTCTGGTTTAGAAGACCATCTTTTGCCTTTGGATGGAGGAGGATAAAAAATGAGCAGGTGCCCCAGGAGAATCCGAGGTGGATCCCCATTCCACTCTATGAACAACTCCAGGTGCTGCTTTGACCTGGAGTTGCCCGATCCATTATGGCCTCACAAATTGACATCACTAGGGTTAAGATGTAGGCCTTCATCACCGCAGATACAGAAAGAGAGGTGAGCCTCAAGCTGTTCAGAATTGGTCTATTATTGCAGAATAAAAAGCCCAACATGCTTTGATTAAAATCTTCCTCGGGGGAAATATAGTCCAATGTTCTTTTTCTTCCAAGATGATTCTCTTGGGATATTTTCTGTGAAAGGATTTCCACCCTCACAACAGTGGTTGCATTTCTTTGGAATTCCCTTCTAAATTCTGGTTTGCTTTTACAAGAACTTCTTTTTGGTGCTTCTGGTTTTGTTTTAATGAGTTGAATTTGTGGCTTTCTTGCATTTGCTATATTCATTTACAGTGCAATCCTATACACGTCTACTCAGAAGTAAGGTTCTTTCTTACTCCCACATGCCCAGATTTATTTATCTTTGGTGGGGGCGGGGAGAGAGAAGAAAAGTGGGTCATAAATATTTTAAATAATAAATAAGCCACCTGGATATTAAGATCTGAGAAACCGCTTCCTCTCTTACATAGCATTAAATTAAAGACAGCTATAATGGGCTTGATGCTCTTCAGGTGTTTGGGACTCCAGCTCCCATAAACTCCACCAACATGATCAATGTTCAGGGATGATGGAAAATTTAGTCCACAACATATGAAAGGCATCTCATTTCCCAGTCATGTTTTAAGACCATCATGCTTGATGGTCAAAGAACATGCTCCATGAGAGGAGTAGCCCATGGTTTGGATCTCCCAACGTGTCTTCTAAGAACAACCAACCCCCCTCCCCCACCAAAAAAGGCCATGGTGTAGTGGGGGGGGGGAAGGTTTAACCCATTTCCCTACTCCAACTCATTGCCTCAACAACTTCTATTTGCCATAGAGGCAAATATCAACTCCAGAGTGGGACAGTTTGGTCTGGAGTCATGGAATGAGAGGGAAGTGTTAAATCTGCTCCTGTTTTGCCACAGCCCCAAACTAAACCAGGAACTCCAATGGGTACTGCCAGAGTATTAAAAAAATTAGACCAGGAGATCTGACCACAAGTTTCCCATGTGATGTGGGACAGGAGAAATTACACAAGAGGCATGGATGAGAGATGTCCTAGTTTTTAAAAAAATCTTATTTATTGATTTTTTTCAAACTGCCTATTTTCATCCTAATCAAAGGAAAGGCACAAGAGGAAAGGCACTACTCTGAAGCAGAGAATCTGTTCCACCAATGAGCTTGCTTTTTTATTATAAGAATGGCCAAGTATTACTTAATTTTGATGGGATATGGGGAAATCCCATTTACCTGTAGCTTTAGAGTTCAGCAGACATCAGTATAGTCTTGTGTTGCTATACATATCTGGAATACTGCAGCCACAAGCATTGTCCGGGTGGGAACTGGTGAAATGTCCATGAAAATCTTCAAAAATAGCTGTCTGGATTTTCACTTTTTGCAATATGGCAACCCTAGTATAGTGTCTCTCCCTCTCCTTCCTCCTTAATTTGTTAGGAATTGCTGTGCTTAACGCTTGTTCTCGATATCTGATTTTTGTATTGAATTGGAGTAGTACAAACAATGGGCACCAAGCAAACAGAGTCACTGCAGTAGAATCCTTGGGCGTCTTTTATATTCTTTTTAACGGAACAGAGCCAAATGGTAGAAATTAATTTCCCAAACCACTTGTCCTTCCTCTAGCTAATTGGAATTAACTGATGGCGTGCCAGCAACCAGGGGTGTCATCGACTGCCTGCGTTCCTTGCTACCTCCTCCATTTCTGATCTGTTTACTTGCTCTTTGGCTTGCCAAGAGAATCCTTGAAGCTAATAAAACTCAATCAGCTATCTCATGCCCTCCAACATTTCCCAGATGAAAATGAGGGCATTGATGTGCTTGTAACACTTCCTCTCACACCATCAACTGCTGCCTTGAGTGTTACCCCATTCACAACTGCAATTCGCTAAAAGCTCTTCTCTGCCTGCTCTACGTTTATTCTGAAAATGGCATCCCCAAGTGGAATTCCCCCCAGATATACCCTAAATATGACAACATGATGCCATGAGGGTATTTCCCCTGTCAGTAGGAAGCAAAGGTCAGTGGGTGCCATTAGGCAGAACATTGGGGCAGAAGTCAAGGGCCCTCAAATGCATCAGTGATGGTATCAGGGTAGGACTTTGTGGGAAGAATCCTGCTTTCCATTGTGGTGTCCACTACAGGGGCCCCAAGATGACGTGAGCATGATGGAAACCAGTAGGCAAAGTTCTGAGACATTATGGGAACATAATATAAGGCAAGATCAGGACTGTAGACTGGGAGAAGAAAACAAGTTGTCTTAGCCTTGTTTTGGAGCAACTGGCAGAGCTTCATAGTCTGGTAGTCTAGGTAGTCAAGATGAAAGTTCCATCCTCAGAGTGCTGTCTGTCTTCTGTTAAAGGAACAGTGCATTTTTCTGCAGCTGTTGGTTTCCTCTAGGCCAGGCATAGGCATACTTGGCCCTCCAGATGTTTTGGGACTACAATTCCCATCATCCCTGGTCACTGGTCCTGTTAGCTAGGGATGATGGGAGTCCCAAAACATCTGGAGGGCTGAGTTTGGGGATGCCTTCTCTAGGTGATCTGCTTTCAGCCTGCATGAACTTCTTGGGGGGAAAGCCCCTGGAGTTTTCCCTGATTCTCTGAAGAGTATGTGGTCTGATCAACAGAGTTAAGTAGCAGAGATATCTCCTTGGAGTTCCAGGGACATGACGTGGGTTCTAGTGCCAGAGGATCCACATGGGAAGTACTGGTAAGTGGATCTGTTGTCTTCTCTTCAGCTACTGTTGTAGGAGGACATTCCATCTGATGATTTCCAGCCCATGACACTAGTCCTCCCTCCAGGATGAACAGAAGGGTCTGGCTTACCATGCTTTGAACAAGTGAATGAATACGTAAGAGGACTTCCAATGAAACATTAAGTCCAGTGTCTAAAACTGCACCACTGGCAATAGTGTGAAATGATGGGTGGGGAAATGGTAAAGGGCCAGAGCTCAGTGGCTGAGCTTATGCCTTGGGTGCAAAAGGTCCTAGGCTCAACCCCCAGTGTCACCAGGTACAGGTGGGAGTGTCGCTGCCTGAAACCCAGTTGCCAGTCAATGTTGATGATACTGAGATAGATGGACCAATGGTCTGGCTCGGTATCAGGCAACTTCCCATGCTCCTATAATGATCATAGAATTGTAGAGTTGGAAGTGACCATGAGGGTCATCTAGTCCAACCCCCTGCAATGCAGGAACCCTTTGCCCAACTTGGGGTATGAACCCACAACCCCCTGAGATTGAGTCTTGGATGCTACCGTCTGAGCTATCCCAAGGATGTAGTGACATGATGTATCGCCGTACGTTATGGTACATCTGAGGAGAACCTGACCTAGGGATACCAGTTTCAGTTCCAATACCATATCCCCAATATTGTGCACAGTTCCGTCCTTAGTTTTAGGAGAACTAATGCAGCGTTCTGTCACTAGGTGTCACTGTTCATTTGCTTCTTGTGTTAAGAAAGTAATACTGTGTTCTGTCCTTAGATGCTGCTGTTGGCTGCATGAGTTGAGGACTAGCCTTAGGGGTTGGTGAGCTAGGCACTGCTTTGGATGCCAAGCTGAAAGGGGTACCAGTCTGAGTTTAGTGGCTTGGTGTTGAGTGAGTGAAATTGGGTGGACAAAAGAGCAGTGGCTTTAACCCCCCCCCCGGTGCGAGTTCTACACTTTGTTTAGGTAAAAAAGAATTTAATTTCCATGATTAGCTTTAAAGTGTGTTTGAGGTTTTTCTTAAAATCATTTGTTCAAGATAAAAATCAGCACCATAAACACAGCAAACATAATACTAATAAAATTTACAAAAAAGCTGTAAGAGGTCCCATTTCAAAACTGGATTGTTGTTATTGTCACTTTTATTACTTTCAAAATACAAACACCCTGTGAAAATTGCATATAAAGGCAATATAACAGATCCAGAATACCCTGTTGAACTGATAAGGAATGATGTCTTTGATTCCAATAATTAATAAAAAGTCTTCCATTCCAAAGCAAATTTTGTCAAGGCTGTCAATCTACCTTGTCTAAAATGACAAATAACACTTAGCTGGTACATCAGCAAAGACATGCAGGGTGGCAGCAAAATTGGATCACACTTAGCAGGATTTTCATCTATGTTTTTAATGTTTGTAGTATCCTATTTTGGGTATGACAACCAGAACAGTATGCAAGCCTGGTCACACCAGTGATTTGTATAACAGCATTATTATATTGGCAGTTCTTCTTTTCAATCCCTTGCCTAATTATTCCAAACATGGAATTCACAGCTGTTGCACAATGGGTTGACATCTTCATTGAGTTGTCCCCTACCAAAAAAAACACCTGTATTGTTATAGTGTGCTTCCACTGTTTTGTGAGCTTTGGCTTGTGCAAACTGTATTACAGTACTGAGAGATCAAGGTTTCAAACAATGTTGCTCTTGGTGGATAGGAATGATGGGAGCCTCTTGTCCACCAGAGTTGATCACAAGCACATTTTGATGATATTCAGCTTTGACAAGCTATGCTCCTCATTGGCTGCTCCAATTCGAAGTGTCAGGAGAATTTGTAGTGCTGCCCAGACATTTGGGAAGACATCGCTCACTTGGGTGTCATTGATGAACTGCTTGTAGGGCATCTCATGGGAGCAGTAGGACCTACTTGCTAAGTTGTACAAGTTGTACAAGTTGGCTTTTCAAATAGGGTGCTATTTATTCTATGGCCAGCCCTGGATGCGGCATTTGACTATAGATCATGAGTGAGGACTCTATAGCCCTTCAGATATCATTGGGCCCCAACTCCCATTGGTTCCAACCAGCTTGGCCAAAGGTCAAGAATAATGTGTTGGCTATTTGTGATAAAATAGACGTCTTACACAAGACCTGAAGATAAATCTTTACTTGTCAGGTTGGCAAGAGTTGAACAAGTATTACACACACACACACACACACACACACACACACACACACACATGCACACACAAATGCAATGTGTTTTTTCTTTCTTGAACCCAAGAGAGGGTTTAGTCCTTTTTGTTTTCAAAACTCCTTCATAGCAGTGCATAAGGATGGACACCAGCTTGCCTGTCTTCACAAACTCCTCCAGACAGCATCTTCTTGAAGTCACCACACTTCCACATTCCCAAAGAATCAACTAACAGAATAAACAACTGACTCTCAACTGCCAACCGCCACCTTCTTTCCCCAAAACCATTTATTCTTTGTAAAAGGTAAAGGAACCCCTGGACGGTTAGGTCCAGTCAAAGGTGACTATGAGGTTGTCACTTCAGGCCAAAGGAGCCGGCGTTTGTCCACAGACAGCTTCCCGGGTCATGTGACTAAACTGCTTCTGGATGGAAGCCAGAGTGCACAGAAATGCTGCTTACTTTTCCGCTGCAGTGGTGCTGTGCTATTGAACTGCTAGGCTGGTAGGAGCTGGGACAGAGCAATGGGAGCTCACCCTGTCATGGGGATTCTAACCGCCAACCTTCCAATTGGCAAGCTCAAGAGGCTCAGTGGTTTAGACCACAGCACCACTCGTTCCCTTACTTATATAGCATAAATGGACAGGTCAGTAGGACTGCATTGCTCCCTTGAATTCCATCCAACTGGATGGGAGGGAGCACAGCACTGATGAGGTCAGCACAGTACAAATGTGATGGCAGAGCCCATCTAGGGTTCCTGATAGTGCCTTTGCACCTTGTCACATCCTTCCTCTCCTCTGTCTCTGTATGCTGCAGCAACACAACAGAATGGACAGCAGGTGAGTTATGCAGTCCCACCCCATCATCTTTAGCTGGTATGTAGAGAACATGTGCATTTTAAAATCAGAACTCACAATTAACTGTTTCCATACTCAAGTACAGTGGTATCTTGGGTTAAGTACTTAATTCATTCCGGAGGTCCGATCTTAAACTGAAACTGTTCTTAACCTGAAGCACCACTTTAGCGAATGGGGCCTCTTGCTGCTGCTGTGCCGCAGGAGCACAATTTCTGTTCTCATCCTGAAGCAAAGTGCTTAACCCGAGGTACTATTTCTGGGTTAGCGGAGTCTATAACCTGAAGCGTATGTAACACGAAGCATAGGTAACCCAAGGTACCACTGTAACCAACTACAGGAGACTGAGCAAAGCTATATTTTATGATTTTGGTTTGAAACTTAACAAAAGCCATAGTTAGGTATTAGAATTTGCTTTGATGGAGATGTTGGGCCTATTACAAGACAGCTCAAGCATCTTTTCATGTCAAAGCTGTAAACAATGAACAGAATTTACCACTTGTAAGCATGTGAACTGCCTTAATTGTGTGGAAAAAACCCCATAAATAAGAGGGTGGTGGTAAATCAATGGCAGGTAGTGAGATGATTTCAGCATCTCTCTTCAGCGCAGCATTTAAACACACACAGGCACAATAGAGGATGTCAGTGTTTAGCTATTCAGTGACAGAGTTACACTGATAAGTGGATAATAATAAAACAAGGAGGTAATAGGTTTGTTTTCAAGGATTAATTCTATACAGAGTAAGAACCTTCTGTAGTGCACTGAAGAGCTTGCATAAGGATATGTTTTAGATAGAGAAATGATTGGGGGAATTAGACTTGTTCCTGAAATTTGAAAACACACACACACACACACACACACACACACACAGAAAAATATTGTGCTTTTTGTCACTTCCAACTGCTGAGCCGAAAAACCTACCACATTTCTGATGAAACCTACAAGTCACACATGTGAAGGTGCATCTTGCAATGTTTGAAGTTGTTTTCCAGCAATGGTAATTACATGATATTGTAACTTAGGGGTAATGGACTGGATGAGAACCACCAAACTGAAGCTCAGTCCAGATTAGACTGAGGTACTGTTGGTGGGCAGTTCCCTAGACTGGATCGATGCAAGGTTGCCTACTCTGGATGGGGTTCCACTCCCTCTGAAGTTACTGGTACTTAGCTTGAGGAGAACTTTGGGATCCTTTGCTGCCATTTGGCCTCAGTGACCCAGAGTGCTTTCCATCAGCTTCAGCTGTTAGCCTAGCTGTGCCCCTGTCTGGACAGGGGTAGCCTAACTTCTGTTGTCTATGCTCTGGTAACCTCTAGGTTAGATTACTGCAATTTGTTATACATGGGCCTGCTTCTAAAGAATTTGGAACAGGGCTGTCTTTACCTGAGGGTGCAAGGGGTGTGGGGAACCCAAGTGCTGAATTCTGGGGGGTGCCAGGTGCCCGCCGCTGAAGCTGCCTTAGCTCTTAACTATCTACCTGTTATGAAATAATAATTTTGATCAAGCTAGAAAAACAAAATACATATATACCTAGGTACTACTGAAATGTGTACCTACTGTTTCACTAAAGGACTTTCGACTTTGTGCGCTCATTTACCAAAGATGCGCTGTGCCTCACCAGCGGTGGAGCTTGTCAGACTCAACAACGGCACTCACAACTAAATTTGGGGGCGCTGGGCGGATCTTTGCACCCTGGCGGCGCATATGCTAAAGACTTGCCTGGTTTGGAACCTTCAACTGGTGCAGAATTCAGCAAACAGGTTGCTCACTGGAGCAAGATAGTTTGAGCATATATCATCAATCCTGGCCTGATTGCGCTGACTACCAATTAGTTTCCAGGCCCAATTAAAAGTGCTGGTTTTTGACCTATAAACATCTCACGACCACAGTACCTTTGTACTGTCACATTCGTATTAATTGTATCCTGCCGATCAGACTAAGTTGCCCCAGCCACTTGGGGCGGCTTCCAACAAAACATAAAAACACAGCGATACACCTTCTTTCAGAGTGACTTAAATTGTGTTTTCTATGAAGTTTTACAGTATGTAACAGAAGCACCTTGAGTTTTCTGTGTTCCTAAGTGTTAAGCTTTGGAGCATGCAGTGGCTAAAATGTTCCCCTTTCATGCTGATTGGGGTGGCTGTGTTATGCTGGAGACAGGGACTTCCCTTGACCCCACGTACAGCACTGGGCATTCATTATTACTGTATATATAGAGAAGTATATAACAGTTTCTGCTTTCAGGTTTGGCTTTTGTCAAACAATCATTGTTGAGATTCCTTTTATTGCTCCTGACACCTAGATCCCAGGAGACAGAGCAGCTCTCTTGGGACATGACTTAAATGAGCCTAAGTTGGTTGTTACTTAGACTAATGGGTTCATTTAAATGAATTGAAAGAGCCACTTGGGAATTCTTAACCTTACGGCACATAATATTTGATGGCAGGTGTGTCATTTCTTCTCAGGTGCTTTGAAATCCTGAACCTATTGTGGCAAAAGGAGATGCGGAGCGGAGAATCTTCTGTGACTTATTTGAGGGGGAAAGTAATCTTCTCCAGGGTAGACAAGGTAGTGCCCTCTGGATGTTGCTGGATTCCAACGTCCAGCATCCCTGACCATTGGCAATGCTGCTGGTGCTGCTGGGAATTGTAGTTCAGCAAAGCCTCTCCTCCTCCTGGAGGCAGAGCAACGTCTTCCCTGTGCAGATATGTTTCCACCATCTGTTCCAACACAGCTGGGGATGCATCTTGGTTTATGTAGGTGGGCCTGGTCACATGGATCTTTCCCATAGAAACAGCACCCATGTATCTGACCCCATCTGCCTAGCTGTATCAATCAGATGCAGTTCACAGTTGTGTGGGAGCAGATCATGGAAATGTGACTCCCACATAGGCAGAAATTGGATTCAGTTCACATTTACAAGCAAACCTACCTAATTCACACTTCCTAAACCAACAAGCAAAGAGAGACATAGTTGTCCTTCAAACTTCACATCTCTCTGGCTTTAAGTGACACAGTTCTCCAACACAAAAATCTGCACATATTTGTGAAAATGGGTGTGCAACACTACATTATGAGGAATTACTTGCAGAAATGCACAACAAATTGTGTACATAAATGCATATATTAGGAGAAATCCTCCCAAAATGCATATAGATTTTTGTTTGGATTTGTGTAAAAGAATTTGTTTTTTGTAAATTTTTGGAAGGTTTTTTTTGCTTGTCTTTTGATTTCCTGAAAAATACTAAAATACGTAGAAAATACTGGGCAAGAACCGTCTCACAAGAGCCTTTCAGATATAACTCTGTTGTTGGTTCTATGGGATAAATGGCATCAAAGAACATAATGCAATCAACTAATCTTAATATTGAGATGTTGTTGATCATCAACCAGTACAATCTCAGTCAGCGTCAGGGTTAGGTAGGGTCAGATTGGTAAGCGTCCAGGAATCTGATATTCCCTAGACCGGGGTTTTCCAATCTTGGGTCTCAAGCTGTTCTGGAGTACAGCTCTCATCATCTCTAGCTAATAGGACCAGTGGTCAGGGATGATAGGAATTGTAGTCCAGAAACAGTTGAGACCCAAGTTTGGGGGAAAATGCTCTAGAGCAGCCTTTCTCAACCTGTGGGTCCCCAGATGATGTTGAACTACAACTCCCATCACCCCTAGCTAGCAAGGCCAGAGCTCGGGGATGATGAGAGTTGTAGTCCAACAACATTTGGGGACCCACAGGTTGAGAACCACTGCTCTAGAGCCTTAGGATGATTAAGAACGTCAGAAGAGTGTGCTGGATCAGGTCAATGGTCCATCTAGTCCAGCATCCTATTCTCAGATTACCTGATTATCTGTTTGCCCTATCTCTGTCCTAAAATCTCTTTATGATTGGAGATTGTATGGTTTGCTAAAACATAAGAACCTGATAAATCAGAACAAAGGGCCATCTGGTCCAGAATTTTGTTTCGCACAGAGACCAATCAACAAAAGACCTTGTTGTGTCATGGTGCTTCTGATCCTGAATGTAGTGTGGCCATCATGGAATGGAGCCTCAGACCTTTCCTCCTGAATTATGGTACTTCAGCTTACTTGGTTAGGACTGTGATGCGGCAGGTGGCGGCATGGTTGGAGCTGTGTGGACACACTTGCAGGAGCACCAGATGGGTTCAACCAGTGCACCTCCAGAGTCCTGACCTCGTTGCTGCCTTGTCCCACCTGGTCCATGCTGTCCAGGTAAGCTGCAATGACACTGGTGTTGGGAGGGTAGCCCAACCCATCACATGGGCTGCTACAGCATGTGAGCTTTTAACATTCTTATTTCCTGGTTTGTGAAATATTGATTGAGCCCAGGCTTTGTGAGTGTCCCAAACTGACTTGGGACGACAGGAGACCTCTAATCAGCCTGATTCTCCTTGTTATTTGCTCTCTGCACAGAGCTGATGCACACACACACACACACACACACACACACACACACACACACAGTGTTTATAAAAGCTTTAAAATACTGGTATAGCTTTGACTAATCAGCTGGTTGTAATTTTTAGAATTTTGGAACATAATAGCCATCTGCAAACAATTTATTATTTTTTTAAGATGTTTTGTTTAGCTACATATGATGCATCACAGATTGATAAATTTGAACATATCTTGGTTTTTTGTAAAAAAGTGATTTTAGTTGTTAATAAACATCTGTGCTGAGCAAGCTCATTTCAGGTTTATTAAACTTAATTGCTGGTGCATTCCCCCTCTAATAGCACAATACAGTATATACTGTAGACGCTTAAGCCCCCCCCTTTCCAGTGCTTCTGATATCCTTATGCACAGCCACAAGAGAGCAGCTGATCCGCAAGTCTGAGAAGCTTCTAGGAGTGTGATTCAGAGGGGCTCAGATAGTAGCATTATTTCAAGAAGCTGCACATAATGCGAAGAGGCTGCACATATGTGGACTATGAAAAAGGGCATGATGGCAACATGAGTCATTGTGAGTTATATACAATGCTCAATTGGCTGTGCGCAAGCACGCGCACACAACTTATTAGACTACAAATGCTACTTGTATGAAAAAGGGTACAATTGCTGATGTACAACTCTCTGACAAGGCAGGGTTAAAACAATAGGATTTCCAGAACTCTTCTCATTAAGCAAGGGTGATAAAGCAAGTTTTTTTCTCTCACTGCCTTACTGTTTAATTTATATGTAAATGACCAAGCACATAATTACAAAATAATGCTTATTTCCTCCCCACTGGCATTGCCACACACAGTGAACAATTCCATGGTAGGGTGATGATATTGTGCTTTTCATGTTTCCCAAAACCTTACTCCCCTCCCACCTTGCACTCCCATAGCATGTGATTTAAAAATCCCCTTTCATTTTTTGACATTTCCATCATGTGGGTGGGTAATTTTTATTGATTTCATTTATTATCACTAGAGTGATATACCATCTGCGGGTTATTTTGTACCAATGGGAGATTAGGACAGCTGGGCGGAGGGGATATCTCCACAGAATCCACCCCCCTGGCGTAAAGGGTTGGATTACTTTGGCCAGTGAGTTTAAAATGCAAAACAATACATGTTCGGGATATTTCTTTTCTTTTTATCAGGGTTGGCAAACATCTAAAATGTTCTTGTGGGTGGCAAAATGTTGATGATTTTTGTGCGCTAACATACCAGCGATGTGGAAGCAGTTGTAAAGCATGGAATTGCTTGCAGGTTCCACAACAAATGAAATAAACATGGGGTGGGTGGGTTCCTAAATCCCTTCTCCCAGAAAGAACACGAAGTCGAGGGGCTAAAAATACCTAACTCATGGGTAGCCAATGTGGTGCCTTTCAAAATTTGTTGGGCTAATGGCTGTTGGAAAATCTTCCAACAACATCTGCTGGGCACCATGTTGGCTACCATTCACCTAGCTCAGTGGTGGCCAAACTCGGCCCTCCAGATGTTTTGGGACTACAATTCCCATCACCCCTGACCACTGGTTCTGTTAGCTAGGGATGATGGGAGTTGTAGTCCCAAAACATCTGGAGGGCCGAGTTTGGCCACCACTGACCTAGCTGCACACTCTTCTGATATGCCAAGTCTTTAAACCTGAAGAAATAATTATTTCTCCAGATTTCAAAGCCTTTACACCATAGATTCTAAAGGATACAGGCTTGGGTTCAATAACCATTTATATAAACCCCAGATTCTTAACAAATTTTGTAATTCTAATCTGATTATTCTGGAACTATTATTTTCCACTATAATGCAGTGAGCAGCGGAGCTTTTATTGTGCTCAGCGGAGACCGGGATACAGAAGAGTTTGGATCAATTATCTAATCCAAATCCAGTAAATACAATTTGTGTCTTAAACTCAGATTTGGAATCTAGAGACCACTTTTGCTGCTGCTGCTGTTGCTGTTGATCATGCAGAAGTTTTGCTTTGAGTCTTGGCTTTATATTTTCCCACATGAATTTGAAAATTGCTCCCATTTGCTGATTTGGATATCTTTGTTGGTAAATGTTGAACTAAGAAATTTAGGCCACAGCCACACCATGCACTTAAAGCACTAAGATAGCACTTTGAACGCTCATAGCTTCTCCCAAAGTTCCCTGTGAAGAGGGATTGATTGCTACACTCCTCTGAGAATTGTAGCCTTGCAATGGAAATAAGTGTCTCCTCCTAACATCTTGCAACCCCCTCAACAAACTATATCTCCCAGAGTCCTTCAGCAAAAGCCATGACTATTAAAAGTAGCATCATAGTTCTTTAAACGTATGCTGTGAACATGGCCCTTAGTTTAGATAAAAGTATTATTTTGACCTCAGAACCACTGCAAGATTAGAATTGTGGAATTGGATATAACGGTTGAGTGACAAAATATAACTTTCAAGCTCAAAATCAAATCAAATATTAAAGGAAAGAAATGCAGATTGTAAAAGAAAGAACCACCACAAGAAACAGAATTTTTGCCATTCTTGAAGCAGAGATTCAAATTATATAATGCCGCACAGTTAGTTAATTGCATACAAATCTCATACTGTATCTGGTTATTTTTATACCCAACTATCCTACAGGCTTTTCCACCCACTTACAAACAAATCTATCTTTAATTTGCTTTCTAGAGCCTGCTGACACATTTATGCCTATGATTTCTCTCTTCCCTTTATTCAATCAGTATCCTGCTAGCAGTCCATATGAGCTTTTCAAAAATTCCTCTAATGATTGCGGAGGCTTTGTTAATGGTGAAGCTATATCATCGGCATACAGTTGAGTCCCCCTCTCCCTGCTCGTATTATTGCTTTCTCCTATTTTAATAGCTAATTTTAATAGCTTATGGTTCTATTGCTAGCACCAGCAAGAGAGGGTGAGCGGTTGAAGTCCTGTGTAGTTCTTTTGGTTAACACAAATGCTGGTGGCGTAATCCCATTGATGCAAATGCTCCCTCTCAGACTTAAATAAATAGCTTGCATAGATAAAATTGTGCTATAAACTCTTTAAAATGGATGACAATGTGCTTCCAGGGACTCGGCTAGATTGGTAAATAAAAAGCGTTTTATATGCGTTGTATATGCAATATAACACTGTGACACCAGATGGCGATGTGGAGTCCTGCCTTTCCCAACTGGATTTCCCTGTATGAGTTTACAAGACGTTTAACTGAAACGCTTCTTTGATGTGTCTAGAACCAGCCAAGGAGAATTTTTTTTTTTTAAAGAAAAGGAGAAGGATAAAAATTAGACAATGACCCATGGTGCAGGCATTTGACATCATCCAAGACAATGGAATCCAGACAAAGACCAAAATATATCAAAAATATGCCAAGTAATTATTTTTTCAATCAATGCATGGAGTCGATTTGAACTTTATTCTCATCATTTCTCCTCCTAATTAAAAATTACCATACTCTTGAAAGCTATTTTCTCTGATTTCCCCCCACATTTAGATTCCAAATTATGCCCTCTTGAAGGATAATACCAGAAAATTTCAGCAGAACGCTGCTCATGAGTCTGTAGAGTTCAGGCAATCACAAACATTTCAAATTGTGCACTCTTACCCCCCCCCCAAAAAAAACCTAGGGTGAGATTCATTAAGAAAATGTGTCGAGGCCAGTGCTTTTTTTCTGGGGGTATGCATACCCCTAAACGTTTTGTGAATCTTTGTACTTTTATCCATTTACTGTATTTATTTCCCCCGATTTGAACTATAAAATGGTGATTTTCTTGAGTCAAAATGAGAGTACCCCTAAACATTTTTTTAAGGGAAAAAATAGCACTGGTCGAGACCCAGCAGAGTCAGACACCAATGGGATTGTCCAAACTTGCTGGTGCTCAGTTTTCTGAGGGGATGAGTTCCTTTAGCATGTTTTCTCACAGAATGTTTTCTCAGACTGAAGATCCAAACTGGGAATTCAGCTCTGTGATGAATAAACAGCAGCTCCTAGGATTCTCTGTTTGAAGCCATGCACTTTAAATATATGGTGTGGATGTGACTGCGCTCTCAAGTTCTGAACTGACTCAGGCTGGCCCCCCTGGGCAGGTGTGTTTCTGCTCCCTTCCTTGCTTTTCTGACTTCTAGCTCAACCCCTGGCTCCTGACGCCTGCCAGTAGCTCAATCCTGACAGCTAGGGGACATGGTAGAGCATGACTGACTGACTGGTTGTGGACTTGAGCACTCAACATGAGACAGGTAACCAATATAACAACATGTTAAGAGTGTTGTGTGAGTGGACCTTTAATTAGGCTCGGTCAGTCACTGATGTGCACTTAATATTTCTGTAGAATTCCCTATGGATGATGGAGGATGGATTTGATTAGCCTCATCTGAATTGGAACGTGAATCTCTGTTTCAGCTGATCTGTGAATTCAAGCATCGGTTGATATGCTTTGGGCTGTAAACACTTGCAGGAGTTGAAATTTCTACATGGTGTAGCTTTGCAGAATTGATTGAGGTCTAGGCTGTTTTCGGTTCTTTTTGTATAAAATTTTATTTATGGATTCATAGGTATATTGGCCACTGCCTGCAGCCAGAGTTGCTTGTTGATGGGCCGGCGGTTGATCAATTGTGACAGCTGCCCTGGACTTAAGAAAGAAATACAATAAACAGAAGCTAATTCTCCTTAGGCTTCCACCTCAGAATTATAATCCTATTTATGACATCACAATTGGTTGCTGTGGGAACACCACTGGTATCATGAAGAGAGAGTTACAGAGGGAATAAGCAGCTGGAACAGATGACCTTTCTTCTACAAAAATAAGGCTCCTGTTTTCATACAAAAAACAGGGGTTCCAAAAAAAGAACAACTAAGTGAAGTGCAGAAGATGCACATTATGGTTTCTAAAAAATGCTGCTCATTGTTTTCCACTCGCTGTCTTTGAGCTGCTTTTAAAACAGCTAAGTCACACATAGAAGGGATGGTTTGCATGCGTGATTCATGGACCCCCAGTTCGGCATTTTTTCCACTCCTTTCATGGATGAGTCTATACTCTCCTTTCCTATTCATATTGCTGTTTTTTTCTGGGCTTCTGGGAAGGGCAGGATAATAAATAGATAATAAAATGATGGTGATAATTCTATCACTCAAACTGGCTCTCCCCTTAGATGAGCGCCAGAGCTACACATTGTTTATTTACTTCATAAAATGTATGTGCCCTTGGTGTGTGTGTGTGTGTGTGTGTGTGTGTGTGTTTAAAAAAAAACCCTCCAAGCAGTTTGCAAAAAGAATGAAGTTATTGGTAAAAACAGTTGAAAGCAGTGATTTAAAATGTTCCAAAAATAATTAAAACAAATGAGGAGCTAAAACCCAAATTAAAACACTTGTCTACATTCTACATAACTGGATAGTATTGCCTAAACAAACTGGGATTACTGTAGAGTGGCTAGGGCAAGCCAGCCAGATGTGCGGGGTATAAATATTTTTATTATTACGTACTGTGGTTATTGGGAGAGAGTCAACATAGGTCTGCTGTGTTTCTTATAAGTTATAGTTTTGCCTGTTATATGGCCTGATATGAAAGTAAATGGACCATTAACTGTTCTTTAAATCTGAAAACAGCCTTTGATTGGAGCATCACACTTGGGACAGAAACGTTTTTGGTTCTTCTTAAATTCTGTTAGCCTTGATGCCAGCAAAGCTTGTCCCAAGTTTACCCTACTGGAGTTTGGGCTCAGCAAGTCGCAGGTTCAGTTGAACAGGTGGAGATGAGGCACAAGGCTCCAGGAACTCACAGGCACAGTAAATGGGGAGATAGCTGTGCCATTTTGTTATCTGACCCCAAGAAGACGTGATGCGAATCTTCAAAATGCAGGTTAAATATTACATTAAGAAGAAAAAAATTCTATAAAAGGTCTGAGCATTCTGAAAATCCTCAGAATGCTGTCTGGAAGGATAAAACCGTACTTAGTATGATTTGTACAAGTGCCTTGCAGGAAGAAATTACTCATTTTCAGATGATGGCACTTGAAAACCTCCCATTAAAAATGGAAGAAAAAAACATATGTAGACTTTAGCTTAAGGTCTGCTTCTAGTTTGGCTTCAGATTGTTAGTCCAGTTTCTGGACAAATTAGGAAGGCTGTCTCGTTGATGCTCAGATGTACAAGTGGTAACCATTCTTTCTCATGATACAAACACATCCATTTTTTCTTGTTTTCTACAATCAGGCCCAGCATCAGCACCCTTAGGCAGCTACAGGAGCTCCAGCATCCTAGCTTGCCTGCCATTTTTATTTCCCACAATGCTTTGCCAGAGGCATTGTGTGAAATTTATATGGCAGCTCCTTAGCCACCCAGCGCTGGTTCAGAGCACTGCTGTTGTCCTCCTGTTGAGGTAGAAAGGGGTTTCCAAGAAGGTGCTTGGTGAAGGCCCCCCCCCCACATTTCAGGAATGAGTCACTGGCGTCCTTCTCTTGCGGGTTTGGAATCTGAAAATGCAAAGCCCCTGAGGGGCCATGTGACATTTTGGTGACTTGTCCTGTTTTTCCAGGCTCAAGGCTGGTCTTAACAATATTCCTTTCCCTTCTTAGTTATTGTGAGATACAGTGGTACCTCAGGTTAAGTACTTAATTCGTTCCGGAGGTCCCTACTTAACCTGAAACTGTTCTTAACCTGAAGCACCACTTTAGCTAATGGGGCCTCCTGCTGCCGCCGCGCCGCCGGAGCCCGATTTCTGTTCTCATCCTGAAGCAAAGTTCTTAACCTGAGGTAATATTTCTGGGTTAGCGGAGTCTGTAACCTGAAGCGTATGTAACCTGAGGTACCACTGTATGTTACTGAGTGGTCTGGAACCAAGAGCGCTTCCAGACTTTTATTTTTCGGGTTGGATTCAATCACATGCCAGCAAATTCAGGTTGCACAATGACAGTCGATTGGGAGGTCTTGCACAATAAACCAACTTGCAATAAGGAAAGTTTCAGGAAAATAACGCTTCCATTGACACAACACCATCTACTCTCTCCCTACAGACAAATAAGAATGTTCAATGAAAGGTCCTCTGGAAGCATCCCAATTGGTGCAATTTTTTTGTTCCATTTTAGATTTTTACCTCTAAAGCCTGTGCTTGCTTTCCTCCCCCTCCTTGGAGTGAGGCAGCTTACTGGGCAAAGTGAGCCACACAGGAATCAAAGTGTTAAAAAATGAATCATGGAATATCCTGCATTAGAGGAATGAGTCAGCTTTCTTTCTTTTTTGGGGGGGGGCATTGTTTGAGAACAGAAAATGCTGAATGGAACGATTAGCGAGAAGTCTACATTACTGAGGCGGTCATCTGTTGTTTATAAACATATAGGGAAATATTATGAGGGAGATATATTTTGAATACTGTGCTATGACAGGGGAACTCTCACTTGGCCAGTGCAGCGATAGAGGGGCTTTGGGAGCAGACACAGCACTTTTACTCAAGGTGAAAGAAACTGATTACGCTCTGCATAGGCACCAGAGGTCTTGATGAACTCAGGACAGCTGCACCCATAAAAGTGGTTGATGGCCCAGCTCAGAATGAGAGAGGAAATGAGTGCCAGCCAGCTGCAGCTGCCTCATCATTGGCCTTCAAAGCTTTGCTATCCAGTTAGCAGTTAACAAGAGACAGACGAAGGTTTAGAGAGTGATGGCTTGATGCCCTGCCCTGAACTTCGACTGCTGTGGTGGGGATGTTCTTTATGACTCCGGGCTGCTGTTTTATGTTATCGTCTCAGCGGTACTTATTACGGTGCTTCCCAAGTCTTGGATATCGTTACAAATTTTGATGATGAAATGCAGGTTTTGAGGGAAAACAACAGCACGACCATAAACCAAAAAGCGAATGTAGTTCCTTTTCAACAGGGATGAGGAACCTCGGGCCCCAGGGGCAAAATGTGTCCCTCAGGATTCTCCCCTCCTCAGCCCCACCCATCTCTTGTGATCCCTGCTCTACACCTTCCTTGAAGGACTGGAATGGGTTCTTTTGAACTCGAATAATGGATGAGAGGACAGAGGTGCATGGGTGAGAGAGCGTGAAGAAACTTTGTTGTTGTTGTTTAGTTGTTTAGTCGTGTCCGACTCTTCGTGACCCCATGGACCAGAGCACGCCAGGCACTCCTGTCTTCCACTGCCTCCCGCAGTTTGGTCAAACTCATGCTGGTAGCTTCGAGAACACTATCCAACCATCTCGTCCTCTGTCGTCCCCTTCTCCTTGTGCCACCATCTTTCCCAACACCAGGGTCTTTTCCAGGGAGTCTTCTCTTCTCATGAGGTGGCCAAAGTATTGGAGCCTCAGCTTCAGGATCTGTCCTTCTAGTGAGCACTCAGGGCTGATTTCCTTCAGAATGGATAGGTTTGATCTTCTTGCAGTCCATGGGACTCTCAAGAGTCTCCTCCAGCAGTGAGGAAACTAGTTGCCTGTAAAAAAATGCATTTGTTGTTCTGCTCACTTTTGCCTCTGGCTCTGCCCTTTCCTGGCATGTTTTCTCCAGAAGGTTGCCCAGAACAGCTCTCAGGCAGAAATGGTTCCCTGCCCACTGCCTTACGAAGAGACAAAGACAAAAATCCTCTAGCTGTCATAAGAATGTCTGGGGAAATAGCTCATGTCTGCCTGGTTTGGAGGTATCTTTATGTGAAATGTTTATGGCATGTTACGGGCTTTAAGTTTCTTATTTGACAGCATTTACACCTTTCGGTGATGTGTTTTGTTGTCTGGCGGATTGCTGTATGGGTTGTTTATTTTATGTTCTTTACCCTACCTTGGTGAGATGTCACATGCGTGAAATAAGAGGTCCGTGGGCTGGTTGAACGTTGAGGAATGGTGGGAGGAACCAGCTGGGGAACCACCAAGAGAAGAAGGCTCAGAGCCCAGGGGTGGTGGTGGGATGGTGATGTGTGGTCACAGGGAGAAGAGGGAGAAGACTTGGAAGAGAAGGTGTTGGGAACTGAAGAGGTAGCAGGGCTTCTTAAGCTGGGAGAGTCTGTGGCAGACAGAAGTCCAAAATCAGAGGCAGAAGTCAAAGTTGGTGAGTGGGAGGAGGGGGACAAAGAAGCAGAGATGATTCAGGCTGGTGAAGAGTTATGACTGTATCCCTCTCCTGCTGCAACAAGCTCCTCTCCCCCATCTCCCAGAACCAGAAGGGGGCTGAAACAGACTTGGAAAAAGCCCTGGAGAGGAGGGGACATTGATGGTTGTGGGGAGGTAGGGGCTTTCAGTCTCAGCAACTGATTCATGGGGTACGACTTACTGTGGATGAGCTGTTGTGCTCATTAGGCTTGACACTTCGCTCTTTGACATACAGTGAATATATCCCATCTCGTCTATACTGGAGTGGAGGAGTGATCATGGCAGGGGTGGTCCCCCTCCTGCGCTGGAAAGGCAGTGGCAAGCAGCACCAGCACTATAGTTTGGCATTAGGTCTGGATGCCACCAGAATCTTGTGGGATGTAATCCTGACTTCTTTGCCCTCATACCTCTTTCTTAAATTGTGAGGAATATGAGGACTTCAGGTACTACTATCAACTTGATAAGAAAAACCATTTTGGCAAAAAAAATTAAATAGTTTTGGAATACACGAAGCATATTTATTCATTCTTGGAATATACAAAGTTCCAGTGATCAGATTTAGTTGGATTTATGTTATAGACCCCCTTAGACATCCATTTTTATTGCACATTCATGAGTATTTGTTTTCATGATGATATCAGGACAGCTACATGTGATCCCGATGTCAGCGTTCTTTTGCACTTACAAAATTTCGGGGCTGTCACGCTGCTTTGTTTCCAATTGATGCCCAAAGCTTCCTGCTGAAATCCTGTCACTTTTTATACCACAAATGTTTATTTTTTGTCCTGCTTTTGTTATGGCCCACCACACAGCAATAATGCAATACTATTGGGAAAGCATTGCAAACAGCTACCAGAGTGGATTGACATCTGGATTGCCGAGTATAAATCCACCACTACTGCAGTACTATTGTATCCTGGGATGCGGGTGGCGCTGTGGTCTAAACCACTGAGTCTCTTGGGATTGCCGATCAGAAGGTTGGCGGTTTGAATCCCTGTGACTGGATGAGCTCCTGTGGCTCTGTCCCAGCTCCTGCCAACCTAGCAGTTCAAAAGCACACCAATGCAAGTGGATAACTTGGTCATGCTGTGGTGAGAAGATAAGCAACATTTCCATGAGCTCTGGTTTCCGTCACGGTGTTCCGTTGTGCCAGTAGCAGTTTAGTCATGCTGGCCACATGACCCGGAAAGCTGTCTGTGGACAAACGCCAGCTCCCTCGGCCTGAAAGCAAGATGAGCGCCACAACCCCATAGTCGCCTTTGACTGGACTTAACCATCCAGGGGTCCTTTACCTTTTACCTTACTATTGCATCAGTGACATGTTGCAGAATATGTCCACACATGAAAAAAACGTAGGGGCCCTATGGCCCTGTGATGTGCTATATCTTAACATAAAACATCATTGAACATTAAATTAAAAAATAACAACCAAAAGATTTCAAATTATTTATCTGCCTCAAACACTCAGGCAACAATACAAATGTGAAAATAAACTGACACACATCCAAATTCCCAGCTGGAAAATGGAACAGGATGTGGAATTTTCCCTTACCAAGCAGCTTGAACTGGTGGTGAGCATCGCAGGAGAGGATTGCTGCACTCCTGGGAAGACTATCACTGAGTTTCATGAAAGAGCCAACTCTGTTTCCAGCTGCGCCTTTGATTTCCCATGTCAGTGGTACGCAGGCCAATTAGTCCCTCTTTTTCACTCCCTCCCTGTAAAAGCTACCCAGGCAATGAAAAATGCTATGATAAAAGGTCAGGTGTGAGCTGTCGAATCCAGCAACTTACCTACTCACAGAGGTAGCCTTAGAATTAGTCAAGGGAGGGTGCCTGCCTCATGAGGCAGAGTCTGGGTACCACTAAGGGCAGCAAGTGGAAGAAAAACAGATCTGATCTGTGGGGCTCTATCCATCAAGAGAAAACATATACTATATATTAGCTGTGGACAGTTCAGTGAAATGGAAAGGATAAGGCTACATCAATGGCTACTAGCCACAATGGCTATGCTCTATCTCCACTGTCAGAGGCAGAATACTGGTTCCCGGGAATCCCATGGAGGGGATGTGACTGTTGCACTCAGGTCCTGCTTTCAGGCTCTCCAGAACACATCTGGTTGGCCATGTGAGAGTAGGATGCTGGACTAGACTTGGCATTGGCCTGATTCAAGACATATTTATTTCAACATCTGCATGCTTAGCCGTCTCTGAGCAGTGAACCTTTTTGATGCCTGAAGTAGAAACATCCAAATGGCACATAGGAGGATGTCCTACATCAGATCAGATAGTCCATCGGATCAAGCACTGTCTACTTCATGGGTTGACAACATGGTCCACCATGAATTCTGATCATTGCCCAATATTTCTTACTTTGGCTTATATGTTTTTTTAGTTCTACCCAGTTCAAAAGGAAGTTCTGTGAATTTGGTCAATAATGTCTGATTGACCTGTCGTTCATATAGTACAACAATGGGGAACCTGTGGCCTTCCAGATGTTGTTGAACTACAGCTCCCATTTGCCCTGATGAGTTGGCCATGCTGTACGGGGATGATGCGAGTTGGAGCCAACCAACATCTGGAAGAACAAAGGTTCTCCAATCCTTGTTATATGTGAACCATGTGTCCCTGAAATTATTTTTCACAGTTAACCATCCATTCAAATTCATGAATCCCATGTGGACTTGCGGCTTTTTTTTTATGTGCCTTAGATGATTGGAATTTGAAGATTATCTCACTATGTGTCATGTATGTTAGAGTATAGCTGTAGTGGAAACCTTCAGGTCTAGGGGCCAAGTGTGGCCCTCTAGTCCTCTCTACCTGCCCCATGGGACTCTCCTATGGGTCAACCCCCTCTTCTCTGGCTACCCCCTTCACTGGTACAACTTTCCACCCTCCTTGGGTGTTTGTGCCTGGCTGGAATGCACACTTGAACTCTGATGTTGCTTCTTGCTTGCTTGAATGGAGTTTTGATAGTATACCTGAAGGAGCGTCTCCACCCCCATCGTTCAGCCTGGACACTGAGGTCCAGCTCCGAGGGCCTTCTGGCGGTTCCCTCGCTACAAGAAGCCAAGTTACAGGGAACCAGGCAGAAGGCCTTCTCGGTAGTGGCACCCGCCCTGTGGAACGCCCTCCCATCAGATGTCAAAGAGAAAAATAACTACCAAACTTTTAGAAGACATCTGAAGGCAGCCCTGTTTAGGGAAGCTTTTAATGTTTAATAGGTTATTGTATTTTAGTGTTTTGTTGGAAGCCTCCCAGAGTGGCTGGGGAAACCCAGTCAGATGGGCGGGGTATAAATAATAAATTATTATTATTATTATTATTATTATTATTATTATTATTATTATTTATTGATAGTGGTGTGAATGTGTTTTAGAAATGAGCACAAAGGTAAAATTTATATATATTGCTCCATCCACTTTTGCCTCTGTCCCACCATCACTGTCATGGGCTTGCCTGTTTCACCTGGGATTTCAGCACAGCATCCTACCTGCCTCTGACTTTGATTTCCAGTGCTGAACTTCTTCAAGAGGCCAATCCTCCTTGCTATGGTTCCTGCCCTACTAGGTCAGTTTCTTCCTCTTGTATAGATAGCTGCTTGGTCCCTGCTTAGCATCACTCTTGACTGCCTATTGGACTGGTGATCCTGCCTTTAGCTTCTGGTCATAAATGAACTGCGTGCCTGAGAGAATGGATTGATAATAGTATTTCTGACAGTTGCACGTCCTGGATAACTGATAGGGTAGGAAAGAAAGTTTTGGGGTGGACAGATTAGATCAAGCCTTACAATATTCAATTTGAGATGTCTGGAAGACATATCTAGTCCAGCTGTCCTATGGAATTAATTTCTGAATCCTCTCCAAGGAGCAAGGGAGAAATGCCATCAAGCATATTGGCTTAGACTTGAGCTTTTGGTTCAAGTCAACCTGGGAAAAGGTATCAGAAGAACAAGAATTAGAAATCATCATCAATTTATTAATCAAATTTAATAGTTACATGCTCAAGTGCCTCAAAGCAACTTCAGTTCTATGCTATAGATTTATATACATTTGAGTTGGAAGGCACCTCAAATGTCATGTAGCCCAACCTCCTGCCTATGCAGGAGACCCACTGCTAAAGTATCCTGAACAGGTGTCAACATAACCACTGCTTAAAAACCTCTAAAGAATGAGGTTCCACCATTTCTCCAAGGCAGTCTGCTCTGTTGTTGAACAGAGCATAAAGATTTGCCATCAGGAAGCTCTTCCTAATGCTTAGCCTACATCCTTTCTGATGCAATTTGGATACACTGGCTCAGGTCCTGTCCTTTGCAATAACAACTATTTGCTCCATTGTGATAATCCTTCAAATATTTGAAGTTGGCTATTATTATACGTTGTTGTCTCTTCTCCAGGCTAAACATGCCCAGCTCTTTCAATTTTTCCACTTCTCACTCTTGGTAACTGAGAAGTGTCTCAAGCTGATGATGGGGAAAACCAACACACACAAGTTCTTGTCCTAGTAAAGGGTGATTCCTACTCACATTAGACCTAAATTTAAACTCAAGGAAAGGAAGTGAAGATATGCCCCCCTCAACACAATATGAGTCTTCTTTCCAATCACCCTTTGTTCTGTACTCTTGGCTAATGGGAGGAAGGTCTTAAGTGTGTGTTGCTTTCACACCACACTGACATTTCAGGGGCTTCATGGCAAATGCCGACAACTGGGATGAGGAGGAAATGATGCAGAAAGGGAAGGACAGCAATGGGCATCCAGTTCTGGGGACTGCCAAGCCTCCTGGGATGCTGGATCGCTGGAAAGCCAAGCACCCTTGGAACAGAAGGAGGTGGGAGAGTTTCAGATTCCTTTTCTGTATTTGAAATGCTCTGCCGTGATTCTTGAGCAAAAAGCCTCTGGCCCAGATCCATCTAATTCATTTTCTGTAGTTAAAATGCTCTGCTGTATTTTCTGTGTGTGTGCAAGGGCTCTGGCCCCGATCCAGAGAAAGTTAGTCACCCCCCCCAAGCCCTGTTAAAATCAGTGGGGTGCCAGTCACGAAACTAGCTTAAGTCCCACAGATTTAATTTGCTACGATTTGGAATTTGGCTAATTTCCTCTGGATGGGACCCTACTCTCTGTAGGAATTTGATTGGGTTATAGTTTCAAAATATGTCGACTACAGGCTGCTTACTGGAGTTGGGAAGAATCTGTCGTCTGGGTTTCCTCACTTGAAATGTGTGTAGTGTTGAGGAAAACTGTGTAGGGAAGCTTTACTAGAGCATGGGTCAGTAAACATCAAAGGACTCAACAGATTCTGAATGTCATGGTACTTTCATGTGAACATGATGCTCATGATTTCTTGAAACCTCCTTATCTGTTATATATTCAGTAGGTTCCTGTGGTCTACTGGAGAGTTTCTCCTGCAAGTTCCAAAGATCTCAGAAGCCCACTCTACAGTAATTCAGAGCAGGGCTTTTAGTGTGGGTGTATCCCTGTTCTGTGGAACAACATTCCTGTCAACATATGACAGGCACCAGCTATCTGCACTTTCTGGAAACACTTGGGGATGTTTTGTTGTGACAAGTTTTCCCAGCTGGAGGAATAGGTCTCTGCCATGGCTATCCATTTTGTATTGTTGGGTTTTGTTTTGTTTTTTAAAAAAATTAAATTGATTTTTCCATGTATACTTCTTCTAACAATATATCTTTAACAATTTTTCATATTTCGACCCTCCTCCAATGGACTTCCCTCATACTCCCGTTTTGTTTTATTTCCATATTGTTCACCCTGCGTATTGTTTCCCCAAAATTTTCTCAATACATATAGTCTTATTTTTTTTGTTGTATACAGTTGTGATTGTTTACTCAAACCCTGCCAATGAGTCCATTTCTTTATCTTGCCTCTTCATATATGTTGTAAATGGTTCCCATTCTCTTTTAAAGTCTTTGTTGTCCTTTTCATGTAATTGTTTTTTATCTTTGTTCTGCATTGCTTTAAACTGGTTTTTATCTGTTTTCCATGCATCTGTTTCCCATGCATTCAGTATGTTGCCTTGAGTCATGTGTGGAAGGTGATTAATAAATGGAAATATATAAAAGAGTAATAATAATGAAAAGGATTGAATTGATCAACCCTTGGAATCAGACCACCAATCACCAACAGATATTGGGATCAGGGCACCATTTCCAGATCCTAGGACATATGGACTAGGATCCTGAACTACAACTTCCTGTTGTGCTTCCTGTTAGTTTGGCAAGAGAAAACAAAGTGTTCATAGGACTCGTTGGGTTTTCCCAGAGCATCTATAAGCCTCTGAGCTTTCCTCCCAGTTTTATCATAACTCCTTTCAGTGAGTGGCACATTTTCGCTAGTTGTTTAATGAAAATAGTATTCAGAGTAGTGTCAGAGAATAGCAGGACTCTTTAAATACATTGGAATTTATTTATATTTCTCTCTTCATCTCTGTTGGAGCAAGAGCTAGCTTTGGTACTACAGCTACCTTTGTTTTTTTGTTTTGAAGTACTTTAACGTTCTCTAGAAATATACGGTGACAAAAGGCTTGGATCCTGTTTGCGCTAGTAACAAAAAAATAAAAGTAAAAATCCACCATATTTCTCTGCTATGGCCTCAAAGCTATGAAACATAGCTTTTCAAAAAGTAAACGTGAAATTAATTTTTGGGAGATGTAATTGTTACGGACTGAATTTGTGTGTGTGTGTGCGTGCTAGATTTGTTCCATTCTGCTCATAACTATGCTTCCCTGAGAGTGGATTTCATTTGACTGTCAGCTATCACAGTTATATAATGTGGTGAGCAAGAATTATTATTATTATGTATTAAATTAGTAAGCCGCTTTATGTTGCCCAGAAGAACCCAAAGCGACTTACAAGCAACCAACTTGACAACCCCCCAGCCACAGATACATTAAAACCAAGAAGAAAAAGAAAAAGACTAAAAACATCCTTCTAAAAGGCCACAGATAGTTAAGGGCCAAAGGCCTGGTATAGGTTTTGGTGCTAATGAACTTATGGAACATTATTTTAAGGGAAGGATTTAGGACATAGCAGTGCCGCTTCTCAAAGCTGGTCTAGGTATAACTTGGAATCCAGTGTGGAGCTCCTGTGGCTAATTTAAGAAAGGGAGTTTCTGTTTGTGTGCATGGCCATCTTTTTTGTGTGAATGCCCTGCGATTAAACCTGTGACTGATTTACAGCTATAGGAAGATGATGTGGAGGGGTAACACAGACCACTGGAGAAAGGTGAGCTCCCCTCTCAAACGCATAGAACAGATAGCATATAAAGAGACTCCGTCACGCACACATGCTGTCCATAGCATGCACAGCTCAAGGAGGGCAAACAGCGGGTAATGTAATTCTTTATGGGGAAGGCATGCACTTACAGTAGCTCCTAAGGTACACAGAACACGCACACAGGCTTTTGGCGACTTAGCAATTGGCATCCCCTCTCCAGGCTTGTGATCTGAGCTGGACTGTTGGAGCAACAACGTGAGCATGCATCCATCCAAATTTAAGTACCCTCATCTGGCAGGATGCACAAGAGCAGTCTGCAACTTCTCCTTCACTGAAGCTGTTGCTGTGCCTGCCACTTTAAGTTCCTCCTGGTCCTGGGGGAAGCAGATGAGGGGATGGAGGGGATTATACTGCTGCCTGCCCCTGCGCCATCTCTTCCTCTGTTCCTGGTGCATCCTGCTCTTCATCTTCTGTCTCTGACTGCTTCTCCTCTTCCCCTTCTTCCAACCGCAGCTCCTGCACATCCTCCCTCATCTCCGATTGCTCAGCTCCCCTTCCTCCAGTCCAGGCTCTTGCCTCGCAGGAGGCAACCCCCCCCCCCATTTTTGCTGCCTGCTTCCTCATAGTCATCCTCTGCCCCCCCACCTCTGCCCCCAACTCCTCAGAGCCCTGCCAGTCCCTGACACATACATAAAATCATCAGAAGGATCCTCAAAGGGCGCCTACTCTGTTGATACAGGAAAGCTGCCAGGATCCCTAATTGGTAGACCTCTAACGAAGGAGAAACCTTCCACTATCAAACAGCTTGCATCACCAGGAAGTCATTCCCTAATGCTTTCATCCAAATCCCCCTTTTTTAAAAAAAATATATTTATTAATTTAAAATAAACACATTTATGAAAAAACAGGTGTACATACAAACAAACATACAATCAAACAAACAAGTAACAGAAGAATCAAACAAACCACCACACTATAAGATATAAGAAGATTAATATAATTATCATCATATATACTCATGGTATTGAACACAATTATAAAACTTATAGAGAAGAAATTTAAAACTGACTTCCAATTAATCTCACTGGAGTTTATCTATCCATTACTTTATACCGCACAGTTACATATTTCTTACACAATTTCTTTTTACCTCCATACAAACTTACATTTATACAATACAGGGATCAGTCTAATTCTGCAAAGATGTTTCCTTTTATTCCGTAATTTTCTAAATATTCTTTAAAGATTCTCCAATCCTTATAGACTTTTTGTTTTGGTTAGCCTCTTACTCTTCCTGTCACTTTCGCTAGCTGCAGATATTCTACCATTAGGATTCGTCCTAATCCCTTTTCTTGTCATTTGAACCCAATGGTTCCAGTCCTTCCCTTTGAAGCGACAACAAACTCACCACGATGTGATGAGTGAAGCCTCAAAGCCGAATGTTGCCTGCAGGAATAAACGAGCTGTGTCAGACTGGGCAGACTTGGTGAGTTAAGTCATATTTAAATCTTGCTTATGTTACTCAAATTAAAATCCCACCAAACCCAGAGTGTGTATGGTTTGAGGTACCACACATCTTGGGTGTCACTTTCATGCAGCCTTTAGGCTGAGACCCATCCTAGATTTTTCACTCTCAGTCCCTTCTCTTTTTCAGTCTGCTGGGGCTTTTATGGGTCTGTGTTGCTTTTTGCCTGCTCTGCCCCCTATTTTTGATTTGATTCTTTGCTGGCTGTGGTACTAACAGATTTGATTATTTTATAAGAAAGGCAGGATGTAAAAATATGTTTTTATTTTTTAAGGAACAACCCAAACACAAACAGTGAAACCCCCCCCCCAAGGCGGCTGATACATTGGGTATACATAATCAATAATAACATATTCAAACCAACCATATGTACAATTCTATATACATTGACAGTCCTCCCTCCACAAGGTTTATTTAAGTTTTAACATTTTAATTGCCCCAAATTGTTCAAACCTACCCAAATAATTCAATATCTTCTCAAACCAATCCTCCTCTTTCTCACTGACCTTAAACCCTTTCATTTTGTGTATCTTCACAGTTAGATATTCTAAAATTATAATGTTATTAATATTATTCAGTTTTTTCCTCCATTGGTTCATCTGTTTTAAATACATTTGCTTTAGGGATTAAACCTTGAAAACTGGTGGATTCTCCTTTATTGGAGGTTTTTAAACAGAGGTTGGATGGTCATCTGTCAAGAATTCTATAGCTGTGATTCATGCTTTACAGGGGGTTAGGCTACATGACCCTTGGAATCCCCTCAAACTCTACAGTTCTATGATTAAAGCAAACCAGCCTCCCCCCACTCGTACAGAACAGTGAGCTAAGGTGCTAATATTGATTCTGAACCGTCATCTTGAATGGGCACTCAAAAACATGGGGCAAGTTGTGTTTTCCCACTGAGGTCCACTTCAGCGATTTTACTTGTTTTTGTTTGTGAGAGATCCTTCCTGCAGTTTTTATTTTTAAAGGAATGCCACATCTTTTCTCTTTCACAATTTAAGAGGGATCAAGCTCATAACACATTTCATTCACAGCTTGCAGCTGGTATGTTTTTAAATTTCATAATAATCATAGGTCCCATGAGATGGAAAAGAAATGAAAGAAAACACTCAAAGCAGAAATGGAGCAGAAAGAAAACTGGAAAAAAAATGACAAACAATGAGACATGTTTAAAAATAGTAGACAAACTGCATCCTTGGCTTTCATGACTATACACACTTGACTGTGAATGAAAAGCAAAGCTCCAGCTAGATAATGCTAACTTGTGAGGAAATCTTTAGAGACATATTCACCTGTAACTTCTGTCATCCCAGCCCATCAGCCATGTTACCTGGGGCTGATGGGAGTTGTAGTCCATCAACATCTGGAGGGCCACAGTCCCCCTCCCATACCAAAAGTACAGGATTTAATATCTCCTAGAGCAGTCTTCCCCAGTCTGGTATCTTCCAGATGTTCTGGACAGCCCCTGCCAACATGGGAATGATGGGAGTTATAGCCCAAGAACATCTGGATTGCCACATGTTCCCAGTCCAGGATTTTATATAGAGCGGAGGATGATACAGGCTGAAGAGTTGGCGCTTTCTCAATATGTGTGTCCCATCTGGATTTGATGTCATTTTCATTTGAAGAACTGGTGATTTTCACCTGCACCACTCAACACTGTCCCTAAAACCAACCAAGCTTCTTCTGCCACATCCCTTTCCCCTATCATAGTCTTGGAGAGGGACTTGAAACCCTTCTAGCCAATCACCTGCTTGCTGCATGAGCATCCCCAGTGGGGGAAGAGCTTCAGGAAGGGAGAGCCTATCACCCATGGCTCTGTGGTAGAGCACTTGTCTTATACACAGAAGGTTCCTGGTTCAATTGCCAGCATAACTTCAGGTAGGGCTGGGAATGCCCCTTTCCTGAAACCCTGGAGAGCTGGCGGTCAGAGTTGACAACACTAAGCTAATTGGACCACTTATCTTACTAAGGTTCCATTTTTGAACTTCTCTTACCATCAATATGTTCCTCCTAATGTTCAACTGAACATTGTTGTTGTTGTTGTTGTTTAGTCGTGTCCAACTCTTCGTGACCCCCTGGACCAGAGCACGCCAGGCACTCCTGTCTTCCACGGCCTCCCACAGTTTGGTCAAACTCATGTTTGTAGCTTCGAGAACACTGTCCAACCATCTCGTCCTCTGTCGCCCCCTTCTCCTTGTGCCCTCCATCTTTCCCAACATCAGGGTCTTTTCCAGGAAGTCTTCTCTTCTCATGAGGTGGCCAAAGTATTGGAGCCTCAGCTTCATGATCTGTCCTTCCAGTGAGCACTCAGGGCTGATTTCCTTCAGAATGGATACGTTTGATCTTCTTGCAGTCCATGGGACTCTCAAGAGTCTCCTCCAGCACCATAATTCTTCGGCATCAATTCTTCGGCAATCAGCCTTCTTTATGGTCCAGCTCTCACTTCCATACATCACTACTGGGAAAACCATTGCTTTAACTATATGGACCTTTGTTGGCAAGGTGATGTCTCTGCTTTTTAAGATGCTGTCTAGGTTTGTCATTGCTATTCTCCCAAGAAGCAGGCATCTTTTAATTTCGTAACTGCTGTCACCATCTGCAGTGATCATGGAGCCCAAGAAAGTACAATCTCTCACTGCCTCTAGTGCTTAATTCAAATACCCCAAATCTGCCCCATTCTTACTCATTGTACTAGTTGGAAGAGGGTTTTAAAAATATAGATATTGGGCAAAACACTCTGCCTTAAACCATGTTTGATCTCAAGTTTACAGCAGATTTGGTTGGTGAACAGGTCAATACTTTGCAAGGATTTTTATGGAGCATGCTCATATGATTTGAATATACCGACATAGACAAAGTTGCAAAATCTGGCACGGATTAATATCTTGGACTCTTGGAATAGGGAAGGCTTTTCATCTTGGAGTACTTCCCATGCCAGCAGCCTGGTACAGATGTCCCTGTAGCAGGGACTGGTTCGTTCTGTCCTTTAGGCCGGAAATGGGTGGCCCAAGTGTCCCTTCTCACTTGGCAGGGATTTCTGCAAGGAAGCAATTAGCAAGGGACAACAAGCTTCTTCCTGGGGATCCATGTGGCCAGGCAGAGGAAGCATAGGAAATCATGGCCTGAACTCATATTCCTGTTAATGAGGGCAAAATTAGACATGATGGCAGGCAGACCTGAATCCTGTGAAAAGTGTAGCTCCCATGATCCCTGGCCATGCTGATGAAGTCCGACAGCATTTGGTTCCCTACACAGGTTCCCTACCCCTTCTGTAAACCAAGGGCTAACCCATGGTGCGAAGTGCTTGGTACAAAGCAGGCCTCTATGTTACCAGTTAGTAAAAAGTTGGCTGTATGTTCCCACAGATACTGGGACACGGGTGGCGCTGTGGGTTAAACCACAGAGCCTAGGACTTGCTGATCAGAAAGTCGGCGGTTTGAATCCCCGTGACGGGGTGAGCTCCCGTTGCTTGGTCCCTGCCCCTGCCAACCTAGCAGTTTGAAAGCACGTCAAAGTGCAAGTAGATAAGTAGGTACCGCTCCAGCAGGAAGGTAAATGGCATTTCTTTCTGCTGCTCTGGTTCACCAGAAGCGGCTTAGTCATGCTGGCCACATGACCCGGAAGCTGTACGTCAGCTCCCTTGGCCAATAAAGTGAGATGAGTGCCGCAACCCCAGAGTCAGCCACGACTGGACCTAATGGTCAGGGGTCCCTTTACCTTTACCTTTATGTACCCACAGATACAGGAAGGTCAGATGAATGAACCAGCAGGTTCAAAGCACAGTCAAGTGGCATTAAACAGACACTCTGAACCAACCTGCCAGCTGCCTCTTCCTGTTTCCTTTTGCCAGGAACGATGGGATGTAGGATTCAGATTCACTCATTGTTTTCCTCCATGGTACGGTTAAGGCTGAGGAGCAACTCCTGACAAAATCAGAGCTGTCAGATAAGACAATATTTGACTAATATTTCACGCTGACTATTTCACGGCCCTCAAGTGGTTTCAAGCATAAAACCTGGCAAAAAAAATCCCCCTTTCCATTCTGCATCCAGCCTCATTAAGTGTGGTATCTCTGAGTTGATGTGTGTTTCATTGGCAAAGCTCCCCCTCTCATGCTGCATATTTTGTTTCGCTAAACTTGTGTGCCTAGCCTGCCGCAGCAAAGGTCAGAGCAAAACCAGCATCCTCATACTGGCCCCCCCATACACACACCACTGTCCTCTAGAGCACAATGACTTACAGGGAGCTATTCAACCGAGCAGAAGATCTTAAAAGAGCTACACAGCTGCAGCACAGTTAATGAACTGATCTTTCACCTTGAGAGAGCAGAGGCCGTCTTTGATTCCAGACACTGAAATGAGTTCTCTGGTTTCATCCTTTCGTTGCGCACCCTAATTCAAGTGGACCCGACCACTGCTAAAGATAGGTCTGCTGTAGGGGTTAGCAGAGGGTGTTGTGAGCCAGGAATGAGGTGGAACTCAACAGGGGTGTGAGTGTCAGAGCTGGCAGAGGCCATCGGGCCATCGATTCGAAGCCCAGGTACAGGGACTTGTTTCTAAGCTCATTTTCGTAACCTCTAGATTTCACACTGTGGGACAGTCCTGTCTGCAGGAAGGGGAGAGGATCCTGTGAGGAACCCCTAGTGTTAAGTTGTGGGTGAACATATCAGACAACACAGCGATTCTCCAAACAGCTCTTGTTTATTCACAGGTCAGAACAGAACTGAACTGAAGGGTTCAGCCAGCCTGCTTATATAGAGCTCCAGTACAACGTAACTGTAACAACTTTCTGTAACTATCCAATTACTGAACGTCACTTTCGATTCCTTATTTGCATATGTGGACTTGAACTATCTACAGTATCCCCCTGCTGGCCTAGGGTGAGAACTTCAGTACATAACACCTAGGGATTCCCTCCTGCACCAAAATCCACACAGCAGGGCAGTGTCAGGAACCCAGGAAGCAAATTTCCCATCTACTCTCCTGTCCTAATTCTGTAACATTAATACTACTAATAATAACTTTCATTGTTGTTCTTGTTGTAGAATTACAAAAAAAGGTATTATAGCAACTTACAAGATGAAATGTTGCTTGCTGTCTGTCTCGGGAGACAATGGAGGAATGCGCCTTTGGGGGTGGGGTCAAACTGTTGGAATGTTGCAGCGCCTGCTGTGGCTGTAGAGACAGATGCGGGAGAGACCTGTCTTGTTGCATCTGGGGCAGATGGAGGCATCCGGTTGTGCTGCTGCAAATGCACCAGGGCGTTTCTCTGCACTCCTTCCAGCAGTCTTCCTCCTCTGTTCACTGCTATGGATACATGACTTGTCTGCCTGTCTCCAAGCACTGTGGTTGTCTGCAAGGGTTTCCCACATGACAGGGTTGATGTTGCCAGCCTTCTTGTCGTGTTTGCAGACATTTTTGTAATGTAGATAAAGCTGATTAAAAGCCTAATAACAATAACAATAACAATAATAACAATAATAATAATTGCATTTCTATTCCATCTTTCCTCCAAGGGGTGCAAGGCAAAGTAAAGGTTAAGATTAAGGACCCTTGGACAGTTAAGTCCGGTCAAAGGCAACTATGGGGTTGCAGCGCTCATCTCGCTTCAGGCCAAGGGAGATAGTGTTTGTCCACAGACAGCTTTCAGGGTCATGTGGCCAGCATGACTGAACCGCTTCTGGCACAACAGAACACCATGACGGAAGCCAGAGCACACGGAAACACCATTTACCTTCCTACCGCAGTGGTACCTATTTATCTGCTTGTACTTGTGTGCTTTCGAACTGCTAGGTTGGCAGAAGCTGAGACAGAGCAACGGGCGCTCACCCCATTGCCCAGATTCGAACTGCTGACCTTCCAAGCGGCAAGCCCAAGAGGCTTTAGACCACAGCGCTCACAATTCTCCCCCACTCTATTTTATCCTCACAACAACCCTATGTTAGGCTGAGAGTCTGTGACAGGCCCAAGGCTACCCAGTGAATGACCATTAGAACCCTGCTCTCCTGGTCCCAGACTGACACATTAACCACTACATTGCCTTGGCTCACCACCTTGAGGAGGAGGCCAAACTGTCAAGGAAGAAAGAGCCCTGAAGCAAATGGAGCTCTCCTCCCATCACCATGGCTGGCAGGCAGTGCTAGTTGGTTTTGTGGGAAAGGTTCCCATGATTGGCCTCACCCACACAGTCACATTATTCTCTCACTCTCTCTCTCACACACACACCGCCTGAGCACCGTGGGATTATACCACAGGGAAGAAGCTCCCACACTGCTGGCTCTCTCTCTCTCTCTCTGTGTGTGTGTGTAGGGGACAGTAGGGAGGACTGAATCGCGCGTCATGCTGCAGCGTGAATCAAATGCTCCGCTTTCGCAGTCCTCCCAAAGCCTAGCATCTGATAAAGCAAGAGTGGGAAGTGTAAGGTCAGGATGCTGTGGAAGGAAAAATAACCAGAGGGAGAAGGCGCGCTGATACAAACGTATAGGTTATGCATTAGAATGTGTGGAGATGTAATAGAATTGTGTTGGAGGTAATGAACCAGAAAAGTGAAGATGTAAGAAGTCTGAGTCATTGAGAGGCTGATGGCATAATGAGGGGGTGGAACAGAAGAGCTGCTCTCTTGGGGCTCATTTGCATATTACAAAATCAGCGGCAACGTACCATTGGGGGCTAATAACCACGTTGCATGCTAAAAACGGAACCGAGTGTGATTACTACAAAACTTAGCAAAACTACCACGACTGTTAGCAAGTGCATGCAGCTGATGATAATGAAGACCAGTTTTTACCTTTATGACAGGTATATATGTTCAGGCTTGATAATGTGCAAAGGAAAGGCATCTTAGGGGGGAAGGATGGGGAGGGGAAATGAGCCAATTCAACAGCATTTGGTGCAGCCATTTAAGAAAGGAGTCTGATGCATGCTTGCCAGGGACCAAGTCCTGCTAGAAATCACTGGGATGCACTTCTTGATAAAGATGGCTAGGATGTGGCTGCAAGAGCCCTTGTGGGTAAGGAAAAGACTAAATGTGCCAGGAATGAGTGTTATTTCTGAAGATGTCACCCTGTACAGTCCTATGACACACCTGGAGTGCACAGCCCCATCAAGCCTTTAGGAAGTGCTGGAGGGGAATGTAAGTTTCCCTGAGGAAATTCTGGAAAGGTTTTCTGAGGAGAGTTGGCTGAAAAGACTTGGAGAATGAGATTTTTTTTTGAGAGAGAGAGAGAGAGAAAAGAGAGACTGAAAAGAATACAGAGAGAGGGTATCACTAAGAGGGTATATTAATTATATTTAATCCTCTACTGACCCATGTGTTTGGGTTAGCTAACAAAGGGGGGAAATTGTTTAAGTGCCTGTTTTAAAACCATGGGGCTAGCACATAAAATCATAGAATTGTAGAGCTGGAAGAGACCCCAAGGATCATCTATTTCACCTCCTGCAATGCAGGGATCTCAGCTAGTCCATACATGACATAAAGACCCTCTGTAGCAGAGTTTAAATCCCACTGTTAGGCAGATTAAAGAAGCATAGGAATAGGTTATTAACTTTCTTTTCATATGATCTAGCTGCTTGAGGCAGCTGGCTCCCCTTTCTACCGTCATGCAATGAAACAGAACACACTGTGAAGTAAGTTAAAAATGCTTTACTTACTCGATCCAAAGTCACAGTCATGCATTATCCTATGTAGCAACAAGAAAAAATGCAGGTGAATGTTCTTGGGTAGAAATTCAACAAAAGCTGAATAAAAAAATAATAAATATCAAATTGCCCACTGTTTCCCTATCACCACCTCCTCCTTTCAGAAAGCATGCCATTATTTGCCGTTTGTTCCTCCTACTTGACTCAGTGCCATTTTGATATGGGACCTAGGTGAAATCAGCTGAAGATTTTTTAAAAAATGCATTTCTACAGAGCTGAATTTGTGTGTCTGTGTGGGACCCCAAGGGGAGAACAGCAGTGGAAATAAACAACTGCCCTAAATATCAGCACATGATTTATTTATTTATGTATATTATTTATTTGCAATGCCTCGGAATGGAATCTGCATTATATCAAAGGATTTCAAGGCTGTTTGGGGGATAAAGAAATCCCTGCCAAATCAACATGGAGAAGATTTGGTACAGAATGTCAGTAATCTGGGAGATTTCTGGCTGTCTGAACCAGCGGAGAATCAATGTAGACAGGGATTCCAGAGTTTGTGATGAAAAGAAAAATATTCTGATAATGATGAAAGAGAGGGGTGAGGGCCGAGGAAAGAGGAAAGAGCAAGAGTGAAGCTTCTGTCTGGACCCAAATTATTTCAGTGTCTTCTTTTTTTGTATTTTTAGGATACAAGCTTTCATGTGTGAAAACAGAGAGGGAAAGACAAAATAATGTCAGATAATAAAGACCATAGGCCAGGCTGGATCTTTGGTTGGCTCTGTATGTGTATACAGTCCTCTACATGTGTATTTCAAGGAGACTGGTGGTCAGTTACTGGAGTTTGATGTGGAGGAAGCAACAGGTCCTGCTGTTTTGACCAGGCAAAAGCCAAAGGTCTGTAGTTCAGAGCTAGAGTGGTGGTTTTGATGCATCTCAAAGCTATGCTCCCATCAGTGGTTCCTGTCATCCTTTCGAAACTTTCAAGTAATAACTATTGAAAATATTCAATATTTTTTAGAAGAATAAAGTTGCAGGGGTCCTCAGCTCCTGTGTAAAAAGATAGTCATGCCTGTGCTGTGACGAAAGAAACACAAGTGCCATAAAGCATTTTGTTTCTTAAATGGGAGTATGAATAACATCCTGAAGTGGCCATTATTTGTATTCAATTTGTTTTCACTGCAAAATCAAGAAGGAAGAAAAAGAACTTGAACTCTAATGCACTCAAGAGATCTGTTGATGCTACATAAATGTTTTTAATGGTAGTTATGGTTATGACCTACACATTGAAACATACAGAGCCGTTGCTATTCAAATGTTTCGTGTCTAGTTGCTGTGTGATTTCTTTATTTGAAACAGAATTTTTTGAGGGGTATTGAAGTAAAACAAATAGTGGTGATATGAACTGAGGGTATATAAGACAGAAGACATCATAGAAGGGAAAAAGAAAGGGGGATGGGGTGGAGAAAAGGAAGGGAGAATGAATAGAGGAAGGATGGAAAGAAGGGGAACAAATGAGGAGAAGAGAGGGACAAAGGGAAAAGTGTGTGTGTGTGATATTCAGAAATCAGAGAGCTGAAAATAGTTTGTAAGGGAAAATGCTACCTTTGACCCTTTATTTATGGAAAGGACCCATCATTCTAAGAATTTGTTCTCCTGTTGGTTGCTGATTTCTCTTCTTAAGTGAAACAGATTTTGTTACTTGAATTTTGGTTCCTTTTTTCTGGGATGTGTGCTCCCATGTTCTCAGGGGCATTAAATCAGGACAGAGCACTATTCCCTGAGGTGGGCTATTCTTGATCTTGCTTGCTCCAGTTCTTCAGTTTGGTCTGCTTCTTACTGACTTGTAGCCTGATTAGAAGCTTAAACTATATACTTACTCTGCAATCCACTCTCCCCTCCTCTTTGCACCAAGCTTGGTGCCACTACTCAGGTGACAGACTGTGGAAAACCTCAAAACAGGGTATTTCTGGGGAGGGGGATGACTTGATGTGGGATCTGTTGGATCCTGTCCACCACTGTCATGCAATGGCACTGGGCTAGATTTGGGAGCTGGCACAGCATTTCCCCCCTGGCCTCTCCTTCCATCCCAGGGCTGTGGGTGCGGTGGTAGCCCTGCCATTTTTTTAGGTACACAGGAAGCTCCCTTATCACTGGATCAGATCACTGCTCCATCTAGTTCAATATTGTCTACACTGACTGGTAGCACCTCTCCAGAGTTTCAGGTAGGAGTCTCTCCCCGGAGATGCCAGGGATTGAACCTGGGACCTTCTGCATGCAAGGCAGATGCCATACCACTGAGCTCCTTGTTGGGGTTTGGACTGCCACACAAGTCTGTTAGGCGTTGTGCCAGAAGCCCACGCTTCTCTGCTGGGTTAGGTCTCCCCAGACTGCTCTCTGTTTGACTGGCCCTCTCTATCCCTGTCTGGCTAGAACCACTTGCTTCCTTATCTATTTACTGAGACAGCTAGGATTACATCCAACAGATTGTGTGACCACACACCTATCACAGAAAAATGAAATGAAATTCATCAGAAAAAGAGGACCTAGATCTGCATAAGATTTATATGTGCTGATTTATATGTGTAGACACAAATTTGGAAGTAATTGCTATAACTTAAATAGAAATGTCTATATCTCACCGTAGCATAGAATACTGTGGCCAGGTGAGCTGTGTGCCTGCTTGGTCTGCTATCCAGGTGCTCACTATTGATGGGCAGTTTCAGGACCCCTCCTGCTCTCCCTTACTAGGGTTCTTTATTTTTAAACTGGACAGCACTTCAAATAAAGGATGCCTTCAAAGAGGTAACTGTTCTCTGTAAAGTTGGACACATGGCCACCCTACCAACAGACTGCCTACAGCTCTAGACTTGGCACTTCCTTGTGTGAAGTTTCTGGGACATTGTTCTATAAGGACTGATGGACATCCAATCTGGGGTCTACTTAAGTGTGCTGTCTTATGTGTGTGTTAAGTGTCCGTAATGGTTAAGGCCTCAGAGTCTTCTTTAACAAGAGATGAGACTATTGGTGTGCGTTTGGCCAATGCAAAGAAAAGAATGCAGTGCAAATTGCTGATGTTCCTATTGAATTTCCTGCTCTGAATGATTTATTTTAGATGATAAGTCACTCCTGAAACTGACAGACCTCTTTTGACATCCATCCATCCATTTTGCGACCTAAAGACCTTATATAAACCTTAAGAGTTAAAAGGGCAATAAGAACATGATGTCAAACAATAAAGCAGATGACTAGGGTTTGCAGAAGGAAGCTGCTAAGACTAGATAGTGGGTGCAAACAAGCCGTCTGCAAGAAGACGAAGAAGCAATGAAGACCTTACGAAGAAGCAATGTAGTTTAAAATAGCACTTTCTTACTTTATGCACATGCACTTATTTCCTTACTATCTTCGGTTTGTGGCTGAGTGATTGTTGGAGATAGCACTTTGTTTGCACCTCACTTGATTGGCAGAGATAACCAGATTGATGGAAGGCTTTAGCAGGCTTCATGATGAGCTAACTGCGTTTTGATTCGGGAAAGAGACAGATGATTTAAGATGCTCGCTATTTGTCAGGGCATATTTTTGATCTCTAGGTTATGCCTATCAGGCATTATTTTGGGGATTCCCAGAAATGTAAAACAAAGACTAGAATTCACAGGTACCTGTGCTATTGCATAAACACATTTCTCTTGAACATTTCTCTGACATTTCTAGGAAAGCTTGATATTTATTTCTCTTGGCTTACCCTTTTAGATTTATTCTGAATCATGCTTCGGTGCTCCTTTCTCTCTCTCTCTCTCTCTCTCTCTCTCTCTCTCCCCCCCCCCCCCCCGTTAATAATACAATTGCTAATTTTACATTGAACAATTTGACTTGGCTGCAGTGCTCAGAGGCAACTGTGATCGAAAGTGACTGACTGCCTCTACCTGGAAAACTGACATGACATGCTCAGGAAAACCTTGCACGTCCTCCACTGCGATGCAGATTGCTTCCCAAACAGCCAACCTTTCTGTTCCTGCCTGACCTGTCGACCCTCTCCACATCAGCAAAACCCTCACAGCACACAAATTGAACACACTTCATTGCCCAGTGAGGGCTACTGAGGAAATGGGGAGCAAGGGGAGAGAGAGAGAGAGAGAGAGAGAGAGAGAGAGAGAGAGTCATTCCCCTCTGTTCAGTTCCTGCGGGAGGAAGAAGGTTGGAAGAGAGGAATGCAAGAAGATTCAAAAAGGATGGTGCTGATACCAGATCATTTAACAGGCAAAGCAGATAAAGATTAGGGTTCCTATGGCAACTGGTTCAGCCTCAGTGGGGATTTGGGGAGAGGCAAATGCGGAGTGAGCTAGTTTAACACAAACCCCCAACATTAAAGGAAACAGTCCTGACCTTTTCCTAGCTTCATCTCTGACTCTTCACTGCTGAAGGAGAGGTTGCTGCACAGTCTGTCTTCAATACAGGAAATAATGCTTCTCTCATATTTTATTTTTGTGTGTGGTGGGAAGTAAAATGAGGTCCAGTTGCTTCTGGGTACCTCTCCAAAACGCTACGTAAATGTATTGATTCCATAAAATTGACGCCTGCTCTTCCAAATGGCTATCCAAAGGGGCTTACATCAACGTATAAATAGCAGGCATAAAATGATGTAAACAAACACCATCTATGATGTGGGGCAGGGCGGGGAAGAGACCATAGCTCAGGAAGTAGGATGCATGCAGTGTGTCCGGGACTGGGTACTGGCTGGGCACTGAGGAGTGATGGCTGGATGTGTGATTGGGAGAACTGGGATTGGAGACTGACTTGGAAGAAGGGGTCAGTGATCTGGGGGAGCCTGTAAAAGCCAGGAGACAAGAGTCAGAGGCAGGAAAGCTGCAGGACTGGAGGGTGGAGTACAGGTGCGAGATAGGTCAGGCTGGTGCAGAATCAAGGGCTTCCACACCACTACCTCCTGCCCCCACCTCTCCTGCTCCAAGCTCTCCTGCTCCACTGTCTCCCTGGACCAGTAGAGGATCGAAGAGGGAGGAGCAGAAACAGGTTACATGCAGGCGTAGTCTGCATCTGCTTGCATGTATCTCAGTGGTGGAGATACATAAGCTGAGATCAGGGCCTCTCTGTTGCTGCAACTGCAGCAGAGAGATGTAGGACTGACAGACATGCTTTTTCCTAACTTGTAACCGTACTTTCGACAATAAAGGGTTTGTGCCTCTGGATATTCCATGCCTGACAGCGTCATGACACAGAAGTCCTCATGTTCAATCCTGGCATCTTTAGTTGTTAGAATCAGTAGGAGGTTATGGGGGAAGCCCTCTGTTTAAGACCCTGGAGTATCGGTGCCAATCAGAGTCCTGGACTAGATGGGCCAACAGAGTGACCTGGTCTACAGCAGCTGCCTCCAATCAGCAGCAGTAGAAACCCAACAAGAAGAGTGTTTGAAAAGCATCTGCACAGCTCAGTAGGCTGGCCACATGCCTGACTTTACAGAGGACATGTCTCTGTTTGAAGGGCTGCCCAGTCACAGTCCAGTTTAAAGAGCCCCAAGAAAGGAGAGCATAGGAAGTTGCCTTACACTAAGTCAGGCCATTGGTCCATCTAGCTCAGCGTTTTCTACCACTGACTGGCAGTGGGCATGTCCACCCCAACCTAGAGATGCTGAGGATTGAGCTTGGGCCCTTCTGCAGGCACATCAGGTCTCTACCACTGCACTGCCACATTTCCTCCAAGGCCAAGAGCAGTGGCCTTGGAGTTGCCCACTAATACTGAGCACCTGGGCAGCAGCCTGATCAGTCACACGCAGGCCACCTAACCACTGTCTTCCTCACTATGGAGAGAGGCATGGTATCTCTGTATAAATCACTGTGATTACACAGGAAGAGCCCTGCTGGATCAGGCCCATCCAGTCCAGCACTCTGTTCTCGCAGAGGCCAAAACAGATGCTTATGGGAAGACCTTTTTCTGAAAGTGCGTCTGTACATATTAATTAGCATGTGTATGCCGATATGCATTTTAATTAGCATATGCATATTGGCAAATTTGTGACCTCTTTTGTAGTGATGCGTTTTTTAAATGGAAAGTCTGTAAGTAGCTACCCTATGATGCAAGCATGGGAAAATTAAAAGCTTTTTTTTTAAAAAAAAGAATAGGTGCTTAAAGTAGACGTTGATCCAAGTAGACATTAGCTACAACTACCTGCAGGGGAAAGCAAACACAACAAAATCATTTAGGGAGAAAGGTTTTGTACTTGTCTGCTCCTTGATGTGCTAGTTTCCCATTTGCAGAAAGATTTAAAAATCTAGGGGGGAATTAAAAATGTAATGTTCTGAACTGGTGTGCCCCCTAAATCTTCTGAAGATCATACTGTATGGTAAGAGTCTGCACTAAGCCTGGCATCAGTACATGCCTGTCCTTGGCAGCTAGCTGCCAGGATACACCTCTGATGCCTACCTTGGTCCCCCATATTACAAAGCAGATGGGTTTGAGAGCTGTCATCTTAACACTCCACAATTTTTAGAGGAATAGTTTTTCTGTGGCAACCTAAAATGATAAACAGCCCATACCTTAGAGAAGGGGTCTTGCTGAGTGGGGAGAGCATCTGATTTGCATACTGAAGGGCCCAGGGTTTGATCTCCAGCACCTCAAGATAGGGCTGGGAATATCTCCTGTCTCAGACTCTGGAAAGCCACTTCTGGCCTTCGTCGACAGCTAGAGTGGCTGGGGAAACTCAGCCAGATGGGCGGGGTATAAATAATAAATTATTATTATTATTATTATTATTATAGATGGACCCAATGGTCTGACTCGGCTTCCTCTGCTCCTAGATGCGACTGTCACATAAAATAATGAAACTTGTGTGCATTTCTGTCAGAAGGGCCCTCAAGCGCACCCTCGACGGCTGCTTAGCACCCCTGTGCTCTCTTACCTTGCCAAAGCTGTTTTGTTTCTAAACACCATTGTTCAAGAATCTCAGCCCGTGCTTTTCACCACAACGATCCGAAACCGATATTTGAAAATAACATTATAAATGCCTAACTACTTAGTCATATATATATCTGCTCTGAGGACAAGGGAAGGACAAAGAAGATTAAGTATAGTTTTTTGTGAGATCAGCACAGCATGGAAAATAACTGGGTTTTTCATGCAAACAGTACGAGGAGGACCCATCAAATGACACTTTCTCCAACCTGGGCTTTAGGGCACTTGAGCAATTTGCTTAATTAGTCTTTGTTGCTCTTACTTTTTTCCCATAAGCAAATCAATGCAACCTCATGCATTTCTATGAAAAATAGGGTAGCCACTTAACTCATCTCTGAAAAAGAGGACGAAAGAGGGCATTGAACTTCATATACTAGTTTATATGCATAGTTGCAAATCTAGAAATCATTACCATGATTAAAAAAAATACAATCCATCTCAGTATGTTAGGGAAGGCAGGTGACCTCTGTACCTTTTCAGTCTGCTGTCTAACTGCTACCTCTTGATGAACAATTTCAAGATCTTTGCTTGCCCTTCTTAGTGTTCTTTCAGCTAGACTTAAAGCAGGTGACCCTTAAAATAGAGGGCACCTTCCAATGTCCTTTGTAAGTAAGACACAGGGCCACCTGCATGAAATAATCTTTTCGGTAGTGACAGAAGTTTTTCCCTTTGAAGTTACATGGGAACACAGGAAGCTGCCTTTAAACCAAATCAGACCAACTGGCCAACCAGGAACTGACCACCAGTGACTGGCAACAGCTCTCCAGGGTATCAGACCATGAGTCTTTCCTAGCCCTAGCTGGGGATTGTACCTGGGGCCTTCTTCATTCACAGCAGTTGCTCTACCAACTGAGCTAAGAGCCTTTCTCTAAGGGTTACACATCCATTAGTGTGCAATTCAAAGGGATAAGCAATCTGGGACATCATCCCCAGCATGCCTTGCATCTGAGTGCACCAAGGCAACAAATGTGAGAAATTCTACATCTGGTATCTCCATTCCTAGTGACAGTTGATACTGATGTAGAGAGACTGAGCTGATACAAGGCATCACCAAAGCATAATTATGGTTGATACTAACCTAGAGGAAGTGGATTTATTAGTCACTTGAAGAGCTCATCCGTCTCTTCAGTTATCCACCAGCCATGCTGGCTGGAGCTGATGGGAGCTCGAGCTCAGAAGCATCTGGTGGGAGATGACTATTTTGCTCATGTTCTTCTCGTTGGCTTCCCAGAGGTTGGCCACTGTGAGAGCAGAATGGTGAACCAGACAGGCCTTTGGTCTACTCTAGCGGAGCTCTCCTTGCGTTCTTATGGAAGATCCCCATTCCTAATCAGAGCATCTTCTGTTAGCATTGTAGACATCCATCCCTCAGCAAGGCTTTGAAGAGGTTATAAAATAAACAGAAACCCAGGAGGTGAAGCTCTTCTCGGTGCAAAGATGCAATGATGAGGAGAGATGTACCTGCTTAGTTTCCTCCCACCCTGCCACTGACTGGACCCTGTCAGAGAAAAAGTTGACAGTGTTAGCTTGCTTTGTGCTCATGTCCTTCACATGGTTCCTTTTCCTCTGTCTTTAGGGATGGGGGACCTATGACCTATGTTGGACTACCATCCCCATCACCCTGATCAATGGGCCTCACTGGCTGGGGATGGTGGGAATTGTAGTCCAACAACATCTGCAGGGCCACAGGTTCCCTCTCCCTATAATAATAATAATATAATAATAATTTATTATTTATACCCCACCCACCTGGCTGGGTTTCCCCAGCCACTCTGGGCGGCTTCAAACATAACACTAAAATACAATAACCTATAAACATTAAAAGGTTCCCTAAACAGGGCTGCCTTCAGATGTCTTCTAAAAGTTTGGTAGTTATTTTTCTCTTTGACATCTGGTGGGAGGGTGTTCCACAGGGTGGGTGCCACTACCGAGAAGGCCCTCTGCCTGGTTCCCTGTAACTTGGCTTCTCGCAGTGAGGGAACTGCCAGAAGGCCCTCGGCGCTGGACCTCAGTGTCTGGGCAGAATGATGGAGGTGGAGACATTCCTAAAGGGACAGGGGGAAAGGCCACATGAATGTTCAACTTTTGGAGGCCACAGCTTTTACATCCTATGAACCAGAATAAGGGTGCAAATGGGATGCCATTCAGTTTCCCTTGGCATAAACAGGGCAGTCGGAAACAGGGAGCCACTGCCAACTGCTGCCTCCCCACTCCTGCTCTTTTTAATTTTGCTTTAAACCACCTTCCATGAGCAAAGACAAAGAAGGTCAAGTGTTTTCTGCCTTATCTCTCTGCTCCACTATCCTGTAAGATGAACCTGTGTCATTTCATCTCTAATGGGCTTTGCTTATTGCTTATTAGCATGGCTGTCGGTAAATAAACCCATTTGTTTTGCTCAAGAGCAACCCGGTATTGCAAGGCTATGTTTGGGGGATTTTTTATCCTGTTTGGTTTTTAAAGCATTAAATATTTAAAGCTTTCATTGTGGCATTCATTTCTTTCACTTGCAAAACACAAGACAAAGCTTTAAATGGTCTCTTTCTCTCTTCCCTGCTCCCTCTGACACGGAATTGCCTTTAGAAATGTGGATTCTTTTCTTCCACTTTGGATGTGGGCTGTCTAGTTTCTTTGGTTTAAGGAAACATTCCCCAAACTGGTGCCCTACACATGTTAGGGACTACATCTACCATCCACCCCAGTCAGAGGGCGGGGTGGGGGGGTGAGGAAAGGCACCAGGTTAGGGAAAGCTGTCTATGGATTTTGCCTTAGCCTAGGAATATGTGAAGCAATAAAGACCATAGCACCTCTGCATTTGTCCAGAGTGCCTTATCTCCCCTGCGCTGTGAGTTTCCTGCCTTATAATTAGGGCTGTAATTATAATTAGCTCAACAATTTTGAGGTTTTCCTAAAACAAGCTCAACAACTTTTGGGATGTCCTGGTTTTTGCTTTTTGAAATATGGCAACCCTATTATAATGCACATAATGCACGCAATCTCTTGCTTTGGGTTTTGTATTGCCGTGGTGATTAGATACAAGCCACCAACTTTGCTTTGAAAGAGGGTTAGACAAATTCATGGAGGATAAAGCTACCAGTGGCTACTAGCCACGATGGCTGTGCTCTGTCTCCATCTGGGCTGCTGGCTCTCAACCTTTGCTGAAATATATACAACAACAAGTTATTCAATTTGTGTCATGCGAATCAAATTGAACCCAGATTGGATCAGATCCAACATTTTTAATCAATGTGGACTGAAGCTTCTTCTGGGGTCCCCCTGGGATTAGGGGCCCTGAAGCTTAAGCTTCATTAGTTTCATAGTAGATCCACCCCTGATTAGCACATATACATTAGCATATGGAAATGTTTTGCAAAACTGCACTATCTTTTGCCTTTTTTTGCGGGGGGAGAGATGGGATGATGAGTAAGTGGCCACCCTAAATACAAAAAGCTGGTGTGTTTGTCAGCTTGTCTAGGGAGCTCAGCTGCTTCTTGAGATGAATGCAGCATCAGACTATTGTCCAAAAGCAAAGAGTATATCACTGAACCAGACTGCAGTAAAACTGTTTGAAGCTGCCATAAAACACTGCCAAAAAATGCAACAAGGCACAAGATTAGGGCAGGGCTTGAAGTGGGCACGTGTGTGTTATGCATTAATCAGCAAGCCTACCTGCCTGTATTTCCCTCCCCGAGCATCGTTGCATGGTAAGTTCCCCCCTCCAACCATTAGAAATAAAGGCACCGGACAACATTATTTAGGTTAATGGGCTAAAATTGGCCACAACTTTATTGGTTACAGGTGATGAGCGGTATTGGCTTAGGCATTGGTCTTAATCAACTATCTGGCTTCAGTCTGTCTGAGAGGCTGGGAAGGGTTAACACCAGCAGGGGAAGCCCTGCTGATGCACATCAACTAGGAACTCCCCCGGGGTCACCACTCAGGGGCGTGCCTTGGGCCCTGGCCTCCATAGGCTTCAGACGGGGCCACGCCCCCCGGAGTCCTTTACCGGACTACCCTTCGTAACTGGGGGAGGTGATGGCGCTCCTCCCCCCATTCATCTACATAACAATACCCCGACCAATGCCTAATCACCAAACCGTAGAAGTTGTGACGATTTGCTACGAGGCAGGCGAAAAAAACCAAATGGCTGGTGCCAATTTGCCAAGTGGAAAAATTCCTACCAGGCCCCTTAACAGCGACCAACCGAAGTCCATAGCAAGGTCAAAAGAGAACCTTGAAGGGTGGGTGGGAAATTCCCCAGCTGATTGGTGGCAAAAGAGGACGCTCCTCTGCTGCGCTTGCCCTTAAATGGGGTAAGCCACACCCCCTGAGCCAGCCGATTGGCTGGCCAGGGAATAACATGGCAGAGGATTCCCCTGGTCGCGCGGGGCTGGGAGTCAGCCACCGCGCGAGTGTTGGGGGCAGGAAGCCTGCAACACCCCCACTCTGGAAGAATGGCAGATGAAACTGATTGACTGTATGGGATTGGCAGAAATGACGAGCAGAATCCGTGACCAGGGAGAAGAGTCGGCAGAAGAAGATTGGAAAAAATTTAAGGACTATTTACAGAAATATTGTAAAATTAAGGAATGCTGAATGATGTTGGATTGAAATTGAGTGGTTTCTAGCTGTAATGATATAAAGGAACATGGATGAAAAAAAGGGTTTGGATAGAAAACAAGGTGATATTATAAGCTGTAATGCTTTAAATTAAGGATTTGCTGAACAAATAATCTGAAATGGAATACAAGAAGGGGAGGTATGAGGAGGTCAGAGAAATTTGTTATTGAAAAGTATGTTTTATGAACTACATGTTTTTTTAATCTCTTTGTTTGTTTTTTGTTTGTAGAAAAAATTGGAAACTTTAATAAATTTTTTTTTTTTTTAAAAGGAAGCCTGCAACACCACCTCTTCCTTAGGTCGGAAGTGGCTTTGTAAAGCAAGAGCAACAGGGGAGAAAGTACGAATGCCTTCCCTTAGTTTCCCCTTCCCTTTAATCCGTGGCTTGGCTCTAGGATTGCTCTCTTTTCTTGGAATTGCTCTGTACTTTTAATAGCTCCATGATAGGATTAATGTCTAGCCTAAAGTTAAAGAACCCAGTTTTCAAGAGGGCAATGCAGCGAAGGAAAAAAGCTTCTCCCTGTTAGATTTCTGAGCAGGATGTAGGTGTTCAAGATGCGGGAGCCAGTGTGGTGGAGTGGTTAAGAGCGGTAGTCTTGTAATCTGGGGAACCTGGTTCGCGTCTCCGCTCCTCCACATGCAGCTGCTGGGTGACCTTGGGCTAGTCACACTTCTCTGAAGTCTCTCAGCCTCACTCACCTCACAGAGTGTTTGTTGTGGGGGAGGAAGGGAAAGGAGAATGTTAGCCGCTTTGAGACTCCTTAAAGGGAGTGAAAGGCGGGATATCAAATCCAAACTCCTCCTCCTCCTCCTCCTCCTCTTCCTCTTCTTCTTCTTCTTCTTCTTCTTCTTCTTCTTCGGAGCAAGGGCCTCACTTTACAGAACCGAGAAATGCTCAGATACATTCCCGGTCTTAGAAGTCAAGCCAATCTTTATCCCAATTATGATCCACACCATTTCCCTAGTGTTAAATAAAGAAGAGAAGAAGAAAAATGAAAAAGTGTACACGTTTCGTCTGCTGTGACGCTTTCCGCTAGGTCAGGCACCGTTGCAGGACAGTCACAACACCTCCCCTGGATCCTGCAGTCATACTGGAGGTGAGGGGTTTTCCTGGGTTTGAGTGAATCCTTTTCAGCATCACCCAGGTCCAAGAAGTGGATTGCAGCTTGCCTGCCTATTTGGCCAATGCACTTTTTGTTCCCATATTTCTGTTTGTTCACTTAAGGAAAGTAGATTTCCAGGGGGGCGCTGAGTAATTATTTTCTGAAAAGGGGGTGGTAGGCCAAATAAGTTTAGGAACCTTTGGATTAGATGGGCCCTCTGTGTCCCTTCCAACTCTATTATTCTACGACTGGGGGGAAAAGCTCCCCACCCATTGATCTAAGCACAATGCCCTGCTTAGAATAGGACCCTCCAGCCAGACCCCTCAACCCCAATCAATTGCACCCTGTCATGTTGCTGGTGAAGCCTCTCTCCCATCATACTATTTAAACCAAGGAGAGCTCCTGGAGTGCTTTGACTCTCACATTTGCTCTTAAAAAGAGGGGTAAAGCTTATTCTTATTTTTAGTGCACCTGCAAAGCTCGCCTTTAAAATTTAATTGAGGAGGGTATTTTTAGGTTCATCTATATTTATAGAATCTGTAAAGAATGTAAACTCTTAACCACTGGCTGGTACATCTCGTGGCACATAGACCTTGCTCTTCCCCTCCACCGCGGCTATCGAAAAGCAGCTTGCGCTAGGACCCAGGGGGAGAAGCTGGGACAGGCTCACCATGTTGTGAGTCTATTTATAGCAGGCGCGTGTCTACCCTCCTTGCCATTCTTTTCTTAGCATCGGCTGGACGGGCTCAGCTATCAATTATCCATGAAGCTAATGACAATATGAGCAAAGCAAAGGAGGCAGGTGCTCAGAGGAGAACGAGAAGGGGGTTGAGGGGGGTGGCAGAGGTAGGAGAACATGGATCCGAAGAGGCGCAAAAAGCGTCTCTCTCTCTATCTCTCTGCTGTTATTGATTGCCAGAGATGATTGCTAATTTAACCAATCCCCGCACAATGTTGCTGTGACTTTCTCCCAATTTTAATTTCCTCCCGTTGACTTTTCAAATCTCCGCCATTTTTCTTGATTGTGAAGAGCGATGGAGGGGATATTGCCATCGCGCTTTTGTGTCTCTTGTTCAGCACCAGCTTTAAATCCAAAAAGCCCTTATCAGCAGTCGCAACAATCCCCCATCTAAACTCACTGCTTTTAGTTGTGAGAGTTTGCTTCCTGTTCTCAGAAGGGCCATAGCTCAGTAACATACCCTCCAACATTTATTCAGTGAAAACAGAGACGTCCTATTCAACAACAATTTGACTACAGTCATACCTCGGGTTACAGATGCTTCAGGTTGCGTTTTTTCAGGTTATGGGCTCTCCAAAACCCGGAAGTACCTGAACAGGTTACTTCCAGGTTTTGGAGCTTGCGCGTGCACACAGACGCGCTGAATCGCAACTTGTGCGTGTGCAGACGCGCTGGTGCAGGTTGCGAACGCTGCGGGTTGCGAATGTGCATCCTGCACGGATCATGTTCGCAACCCGAGAGTCCACTGTATTTATATCCTGCCCATCTGACTGGGTTGCTCCAGCCTCCCTGGGCGCTTCCAACACAAATAAAACACAATAAAACATTAAACATTAAAAAACTTTTCTCTACAAGGCTCCCTTCAGATGGCTTGGGGGTTGGATAATGCCATACCCTCCAACATTTCTCTGATGAAAATAAGGACGTCCTAAGGAAAAGCAGGGCATTCTAGGGTCAAATCAGAAACCAGGATGGTTTCTGTAAGTCTGGGACTGTCCCTGTAGGTTCTGCCAGAGCAGTGAGGGTGCGGACCAAAGCTCTGCCTGCCCCCTTCTGCATGACTGGCTTTTCTTGAAAGCCCAGTTAAGTGCTGCAGTGCCAGGGGGCCACCTAGGCTCCAGGACTGACTTGAATTGTGTCCAGGGGCCAACCAGGAGCTGCCAGGCCCCATAAAGGCTTAACATATGTGTCAACTACTGAGTGTAGTCACATTACCAAGAGAAGTTTGTGAATAGCTTTGTGGTTGCTTGATCCAGAACGTGATCGCTGACCCATTTTTAACCACAGCATCTACTTCTGGCCCTTTGGACCTTAATCTGCTTCTGTTTGAACTGGACTGTCAAACTGTAGCCTCTTTCTGAACCCGGAGAAGGCCAGAAACTCACTGACTCTCGGGTGTATGTTTCATGCTGTGTTAAACTATGCCAGGCTATACATGATGATGGGAGTTTCTAGGTAAAGAAATTGTTACTTTCAACTCCTTACCCTGAATCTTGAACAGTGCCGGCCCACCCTTGAGATAAGGTGACTCAACCGCCTCTGACAGCAAGATCCATGGGTGCAGCAGATCCCAATGTCGATCTGTTGTTACTGATGTTGATCTTCACGCACCCCTTCTTCCCTCACAGGGAGGGCAGTGCCATTTTGGTGCCACAATGTCTTGGGCTGGCCCTGATCTGGTGCTTTATGTGCAGGCAAAACGCTCGATGAATTGAAAGGGAATGAATAAAGAGTTTTGCTAGAAGAATTTCTTCACATCCGTACCTGAGACCCTTGGGAAGCATGGAAGATTATTAAGTCAAACTGTGCTGCGGGTGTTATTTGACTCTCAGTAACACTGTAAATTCTGTTGGGAGATTGAGACCAGCGAAGCAACTTGGCAATGAGCAAAATCAAGCACACACCATGCATTGAAAGCTAGTTCTATCCCCCCAATTGGATTAAGGGTGCTGGGAATTATACCTCTCTTACTCTCTGTGTGGGTAAACTACAGGGGCAAGGATTCTTTATGTGTGCATGCGCTTTTAATTTACAGTGTGTGTGTGTGCACGCAGCTTCTGTTCTCACTGAATTTCTGTTAAAATGAAGTTTCCATTTAAGTTTGGAATTCCTTTGCCGGAGAAACATCAAAGGAATGGCAAAGAAAGACATGTTCTCATGAGAATAGCCAAATTCTCTGTGTACCTATATGAGTTTCATAGAATTGTAGAGTTGGAAGGGACCTTAAGAATAATCTAGGCCACACTCCTGCAATGCAGGAATATGCAGCTCTCCCATACGGGGATCAAACCAGCAACCTTGGCATTATCAGCACTACGCTCTAACCAACTGAGCTATCCCTAATTTTGAGAGCCTCTCTGCTCCTGCTGTCCTGTTTTCGCAGGCTACATTTCACTTGGTCATAGTTTCCTGGCTTTACTTTCTGATGCACATTGTTTTGACGGAATGGATGCCCTGGCATGGAATATACATAAAGCAGGACCCACGTTTACAAGTCATCACCAGATCAGTCAGAACGGACTGTGGCATGTGTTTATAACTTGGACAACCTTTCAATTTTGATGGGGTGGTGGTGGTTTGCATGAAATAGGATGTGGATGGAAGAACAAAAGGTATATATCCTGGTTAGCTTCCCCCTTCTTGACAGCAGATCAGGTTCCATCACCACCACCTGCTATTTTAATCTACTTTCCAAGTGAAGGACTGTGACTGACAGTCGTATACATGCAATGCTTACTGGTTGGACATGCATCATTTAAAGAGACTCCTTCCTCACCCTGATCACCTCGCATCCTGTTTCTTTCAAAGGCTGGCCTCAAATGCTCCTGTGCGTTCCTTGTAAGAGTTGTGTGGACATTGAGCTTTGCTCTTGTTTACATTGTGCTTGCTAGTTCATAACTTTTCTTTTGGAGGGTGGGTGGGTTTGAAGTGGACAAGGAGAAACGGAATACCACAAAGCCCTAAGCCTTTGGCTCGCCTTCTGTTAAGAGAGAGTGTTTTTGTAGGCTTGGGGGGGTTTTTTGGATTGTGGCTTGGATATGAATGTGGGATGCTTCAATCTTTTCCACAAAAATGAAAAGAAGCAGAGTGACAGCGGGTTTGCCATATCAAGCCCTTTGGAGAGCCGGTAAGTGTGTTTATGTGTGGGTGGTTTTTTTTTTTTTTTGCAGCTTCTTATCTCTTTCTATTAGGTTACTGACTTGTACAGTTGCCAAAACCATTCAAAACGAAAAGGCGTATTGAATAAAAGGATGTCTTAGGAAAGGGTCATCCGTTAACATTCTAAGGAAATATTTGGTATCCTGGTTGAGTACCCATGCTCACCTATTCCTTAAAAGTTTTAAATTTAATTTCTTTGAGAGGAATGCGTACCTTAATAGCTCATATCCCCTCTATTGCACATAGGAAGCTTCTATATCCACCCCACCCCCGCATGAAAGGTCAGCATCTCAGTGGAGAAAGGGACACACTGTGCCAAGCAGTGAAATGGAATTAAGCAAGGAAAACCCTTTGCCTGTGTCATAATATCCTATGTGTTATATCCATAGTCGGTTTCTGGATCAGGATAAGTAAGTGATGGGAACTGGGACACTGGGCTCTTTCCAATTTTTTATATCGCTTTTATAGGCCATGGTTATAATGTTGTCCTGGTGTTTTCCCTGCCTCCTGTGCTTCTGCAAAGTGACTCAAATCTTACCTGTAGCTAGAGAGACTAACATGTTACCATCCTGCTTCTTGCTGCCTCTCCAGTTATTTGGGAATTTTGTCTGTTTCTCCACCTCTTCCTCTTTAGCTGGAGTTTGGCTAGTTCTTCAGTGTCCTTCTCTTTTTAACAGAAGCAGCTCTTTAAGATGATTGATAAGGTAACATTGATAAGAAGCAATGAGTTAGAGGCCTTGGTCACAATACAAGCTGCTTTGACTTTCCTGAGGTCAACAGTGCTCCTTTCTAATTAAGTGTGCACACAGTGGCTGTGCCATTGATTGCCATGTGCTCTGACAACACAAAGTTAGAGTCTGCCAAAGACTTTGGTCTTGCAAATTTCAGTGACACCCCGTGCCAGCCCAAAATTTGGTGCCCCATGTCTCTCACCCTACATTCTCCTCAATTCACTATGTCATAGTTGTACCCTGTGGCATCCCCTAGGCTTGGCACCCAGTTCAGCAGAACTGGTTGTGCTGCCTTAAATCTGCCTCTGTTCAGAGCAACATCAGTTTCTTCTTTGTGCTGTGCCCCCCCTTTCTTGGACACAACACCCATGTTTGCATCCAAATGCCACCATATTATTATTATAATTTATAGGAGCATCAATATTCTTGGCAGTTTACAAAATAATGTTAACAAAAGGCAGGCTCCTGCCTCTAAGAGACTTACAATTTAAATTTAAAATATGCATGTGCATGCTTGGGGTGTGTGTGTAGAAACAGAAGATGGTGTGTGAGAGAGAAGAAAGAGTAACAAGGAATGAACATATACCTAGATGTAAAGGCACTATTTCAAGGGGAAACAGCAATTTCTACTTTAGACTAGTGACCACCAGGGAGAGAGGGCCATTTTGGTAGTGGCAACCCACTTATAAAATAGGCTTCCCAGGGAATTTTGCCTTGTGTATCTTTGTGGTGTGCTTTTGCACCAGGTGAAGGAATTTGTTCACTTGGGCATTTTAAACAGCTGGACCTTTCCTTTTAAACCTCTATTTTAACTTTGGGGTGTGTGGTGAGGTTTATTTTTGTTCTCTTTATGTTGCTTTGATTTTGTAGCACTGAGTCTTGCTCTGTATTTTGTTTCATTGTTATCTGCTGTAAGGCAGTGGAGGATGGCGCGATGCATACTTTGCAAGTGCCCCAGGAAAAGCACCACAACCTGTTTTTGTGTGCGAGATCTTGGTGGCTATTTTGGCTGCCATGATCTCCTGCGCTCTTGCACCCATGGAAAAAGTGCTTTGGGGGGGAGGGGCAAGAGTGAAGTGCGGGTCACATGACTCACCGAGGATCATGTCTGGAAGATGCACATCTCAGACAGAAAAAGTTGGATGGTCTGGTGGTGGGATGGACTTACCAGTAGGTGAATCACTCCTGCTTACTTGCAGTGGGAGGGCAACAGGGTGAAAGTGTCTCTGCAGGAGTGCTGGATTAGCTAAGCTGATGCGCTTGTCCTGCACTAACCTTGCTAACACCTCACCCCTCCCACCTGTAAGCAGCAGAGACCTGATGGAAGATCAGGTAGGCATCTCCACCCCCCACTATACTGCCTACTACTCTTGTAAGCTGTCCAGAGAACTTTGTATTCTGGGGCAGCATAGAAGCGTCCCATATCAAGAAGGCTGTGCAAGGATCCAGATAACCAACTGAGATAATGTAGCGATTGGAAAGGAGCAGCACAGTCCCTTTCAGGCTTGTCTGTCAGCACACATGACACCCACAACACACTCCATCTAGAAGCATCGCTGCTGATCTCGCTGACCCTATAATGGCCAATAGAATATGCCTCTTTCCTAAATGAAGTCAAGTGCCCAAAATCACTTGACATGCATTCGGTTCTGTTTAAAATCCAGCTGTTCTTTAAATTCTCACTGATTACGCTTGTTGCTTTTTCGAGCTAATGCTCCACCTGGAAAGCTACAATTACATGGAGATCTGAACAATAAAAGGAAACCTTACATTCGAAACTACCTTGGGTAAAAAAAGGGGGGGGGAAGGAGCAGGGAAAACCCTTTCAAGGCTTTTCAACATTCTCTGTGACAAAATTCCCCCACCCCCTTTTAAATGCCTCTCTCTGCCCTGCTCTCTGGAAATGTGTAGGCTGTCCCTCTCTGTATTTTGGCAAAGCTATAGAGGAAGTAACAAAATACCATGCATATTCTGAGAGGAAACAAATCGTTAGAAGAATTCTAGATCCATCTGTTTTGAGAGCAGTTTCAGCGTTGGCCCTGAGAACTTCCTATGTACCGGTATCTCTCATCTCATGGGTACCATTGCGGTGCTGTGTATCATTAGCCAATCTTCTCCATGAGAGCTTTCCCAAAGAAAATATGTTTGGTGTTTCCTCTACTTCAGCCCACCCATCAGAATGGTATTTGAGTGCTCACAAGAAAGTGACAAGCTTGAAAGCACTTAAGAAGAATTGCAGGGAGAACATCATAAACACGCTCTGTTTTGTGGGGCGGCTGCTGTTAAGAAATAAATCTCACCTATGAGAGAATTATAGAGCAGAAACACTTTAGCTACAGAGCAAAAGGAGGAGTTTTCAAAAATTGAGTTCTGCTTTGAGATTCTTCTCTCTGTGAGAGTTTTGTGTGAATTACTTAAAGAGCACAAGAAGAGCTTGTTGAATCAGGTCAAGAACCCATCTAGTCCAGCAACCTGTTCCCACAGTGGCCAACAGGATGCCCACGGGATCCTCCTCTCTTGTGGTTTCCAGCAACAAGCATTGAGAAACATATTGCCTCTGACAGTGGAGGTGGAATATGGCCACCATAGCTAGTAGTCATTGATAGCCTTCTCCTCCATTAATCTGTCTACTTTTCAAAAACCATCCAAGTTGGTAACCTTTACTACCTCCTGTGGGAGCCAATTCCACATGTCCTGTGTGAAAAGTCCTTCCTTTGGCCTGCCCTGATTCTTCCAACATTGAACTTGGTTGGATGGTACCAAGTTCTAGTCCTGTGAGGGAGGGAGCAAAGCATCTTGCTATTCAATTTTCTCACCATGCGCAACTCTACCATGCACACCACTGCCATGAGCCCTCATTCCAGGGGCTGCTAGTCATTCTGTGCTTTGTTTCTGCTGCAAAATGGAAAATGGCATCTTCCAGCTGAAGCAGCAGTGGACCATCAGTGTTTAGAAGGTATTTCCCCACCCAGAGCTGGTTGTAGAAGCAGAGGTGGAGCTGTCACCCAACTACAGATGCCAATGGGAGCTCCCTTGGAATCCAAATAGGGGCTTCAGAGATGCAGTTTTTGTTGGGACCACATCAAGAGGAGCTCAACTTCTCCTCACTATGGATGAGAGGCTAATTAGGTTTTCCTTTCACTACAATTTGCATAACAAAATCTGTACATATTAGTTGAATTCATGCAATCAGTTCCATGCCCAGTTTCACCTGTGGATTTGCATGTAAATTGTCCCTGGTTCAATCTCTGGCATCCCCAGGAAGCAAATAACTCAGGTAAGAGATGATGGGAAAGATCCCTGCCTTAACTCCTGGAGAGCAGCTGCCAGGCAGTAGACAGTATCTGGGCTAGATGAACCCAATAGTCTGCTCTGGTAGAATACAGCTTCCTTTGTATTCATAGAGTACAAAGGGACCTGGGTGGCGCTGTGGGCTAAACCACTGAGCCTCTTGGGCTTGCCGATCAGAAGGTTGGCGGTTCGAATCACCGGGAAGGGGTGAGTTCCCGTTGCTCTGTCCCAGCTCCTGCCAACCTAGCAGTTCAAAAGCACACCAGTGCAAGTAGAGAAATATGGCGGGAAATGTGGTGGGAAGACCAATGACGTTTCCATGCACTCTGGCTTCTATCATGGCATCCCGTTCGCCAGAAGAGGTTTTGTCATGACCCGGAAAGCTGTCTGCGGACAACAGCAGCTCACTCGGCCTGAAAGCGAGATGAGTCCCGCAACCCCATAGTCACCTTTGACTGGGCTTAACTGTCCAGGGGTCCTTTATTTTTTACCTTTTACCTCTTAGAGTACATCTTTGGGTAGTGAATTCAGAAATAGCCGTCTGAAATATGTGCATTGCGAGACATGATTTCCAGGATTTGTGCAAATCCACAGGATCCATTGCTTTTCATTTTGTTCATTTGCTCGTTTATTTACAACATTACTAAACTGTGCTGTCTGCTCAGAGTTGATGTATACTGATCAACCTCTTTATTTTAAACCATTACATGTGTTGCTAGATTGTTTTTGTGAAAGTAAATACTAAGTCCAGGATTGCTGCCTCTCTGGTTGGGTCCAATACCAACTGATCAAGGGCACAGTCATTTGGGGTATCTAGAAGTTTCTGGAATGCACATGTAGCCAACCTATGTGAGAATAGTTGAAGTCACCCATTACTATGATGTTTCCTCTTTTGGTTTTATTCTTCATCTCAAGATCTCCCTGAGCATTTTGATCTGGGAAATGCTAGCACATCTCCAGTATGAAATTACTCTTGGGACCCAGAATCATCACTCACAATAATTCTGTGGGGGAATCTGCCCCTTTGGGGATTTTTAACTTGCTGGACTTAATGCTCTTTTTGATGTGCAGAGTGACACCAACTCTGTGATGTCCTTCTTTATCCTTTCTATAGAATTTGTATCCAGAGATATCCATATCCCACTGGTTCTTTCTGTTCCACCATTCTAAGCACTACTTCACAATGTGTCACTGAAATCTTAAGTAGAGTGAGAAAATGAAGGTAATTTTGAGTTTGCCTTACCAAATCAGGTCAATTTGTGGTACAGGCCTTTAGGGGAGATTCCTGCAATCACACATGCTGTTGGTTTTCTTTAAGTATTGCATTCTGGCTGTGCATTGCTCTAGTTCCTACCCTGACTTTGTATCTTTATTCTCCACAATCTGGTAGGCTCTATATAAAAAAGAGCTTTTGCGGGGCTGAAATAGGTGCCTGCCAAGAGTGCTCTCAGGTGGTGTGCTCTGGGCTCCATTGTTGACCATGTTTAGGAGGAAGTTTATTCTGGCCTTTGAGCAACTTGGCTAGGGATGGTCTACTGTAGAAGTTGGCTATGGCTGTTGCCTGTTGTTTTCTCCTTTCCGTTTCAGTAATAAAGGGTTTTATAAGACCTGGAAATATCCTACAGAGTAACCTGAGATGCTCCAAGGCAGTAAATCAATAGGACTGGGTGATCTTTATACGAAGCTTCCACAGAGAATAAAGTGTGAAATAGCTGAAGTACTGATGAGGCTATGTGATATATCCTGACAAACAGCAGCTGCTCCTGATGACTGGAAAATTACTAACATGATGTGTGCTCTCAAACAATAGCCATGAGAGAACCTGGAAATCCTAGGCAGGGAATTCTCCTGTAACTGCTGGTGGGGATTACTGCTATAACTGAGAATAAAAACTCAGTAGGATGAGGCTGTGTTCTCGAAGCTACCAGCATGAGTTTGACCAAACTGCGGGAGGCAGTGGAAGACAGGAGTGCCTGGCGTGCTCTGGTCCATGGGGTCACGAAGAGTCGGACACGACTAAACGACTAAACAACAAGAAGGATGAGGCTGGTCAAGTATCTCAAGTACGGATGGGGAAATCTGACAATTTTGGCTTCTTTCTTTTCCTCATTTATCCTATCTTAGGTTCAGTTCTCCACATTGCCAGATCACTTTGCATTAACCCCCCCCAAACCACACTGCATGCAAATTCACCAGCATTTTACTGTGAATTTCTCCCAATAAGGGCATTTCTGCATGCAATTTTGCGCAATCTCCACATTTTGCAAAGCAATTTCCCCATGTATAATGCATTTTTTTGTATGCAATGTTCACCAGTATATGCACACCTTACCCTGCTATGTGCATTTTTGTACTCATTACTTGGCTGGAGAGGTGTACTGAAAAATTCAGAGAAATGTGAATTTCAAAGGGTGGCTGTTATTCAGTTTGTATTTCACAAAGTGTAAATTAAGTAGGTTAACCTTTAAACGCAAACTGAGTTGGATTTATTCCATGCTGTTAAATCCACGTCTTTCCCTGTGTTTTGAATTGTCTGCATCAATCTGGGGAGGGTCTGGTTGGAAGTAATTTGGAGCTAAGCCCCCACCCTGCAACTCCTTAGCTTTAAAAAGAAAAACAGCATTGGTGCTCTGTTAGGTTTGCATTTGAATGCCGAGCGCAGTCCCTAAATGCTATCAGTAAGCATTTGCCTTTCTTCAAAGCAGCACAGCTTGACCTGAGAACATGCAGTTTATTCAACAGCCCTGTTGCTGATTCCCAGGTGTCCTTTTTAAAGAGGTGCTTCAGGTCAGACAGCAGTTCAAAGCTTAAAAAAAACCAACCACCCTACTCTGCATTTACCAACCCTGTCCTGGAAGATTCAGGAAAGAAAAAAGAATAGCCGTACTGTATTTTTTGCTCTATAAGTCTCACTTTTTCCCTCCTAAAAAGTAAGGGGAAATGCGTGTGCATCTTATAGAGCGAATGCAGGCTGCTCAGCTATCCCAGAAGCCAGAACAGCTAGAGGGATTGCTGCTTTCACTGCGCAGCGATCCCTCTTGCTGTTCTGGCTTCTGATGTTCAGAATATTTCTTTTCTTGTTTTCCTCTTCCAAAAACTAGGTGCGTCTTGTGGTCTGGTGTGTCTTATAGAGCGAAAAATACGGTAGTTAATTTTTGGAATTCGCTCCCACAAGAGGCAGTGATCGCTACCAGCTTGAATGGCTTTTAAAAAGGACTGGGAAAATTAATGAAAGATAAAATGATCAGTGACTACTAGTCATGATGACTCTGCTCTGCCTCCACATTTGGAGACAACAATGTTTCTGCATACCAGTTGCTGTAAACCACAGGAGGGGAGAATGCTCTTCTGCTGAGGTCCTGGTTGCAGGTTTCCCACCGGTCACTGTGTGAATAGGTTGCTGGACTAGAAAAGCCACTGCCCTGATGATCCAGCAGGCTCTCCTTATGTTCTTACCAGTGATGGGAGAGAAATGGGATTCCATTCACATTTGAAGACTCACTTACCAAGCTCCCACTTTCTGAAACAAGATGTGAACAAAAACACAGCCATCCTTTGAAATGTGCAATTCTCCAAATTTTGTGGTGCAGCTCCTGTTAGAATTCCTGCTCCATGATTGCGGTCATGGGACTGTTGTCTTTCACATGATGGTAAATGTTTTGACTCCACGGAGTGGGAAGTGATGAAGACAGGATGTTTGTGTTACTGTGTTCCATGAAGTGGGACTATTGTCCTTTGTTTTTTTCTCTTTGCTGTCTGATGCTAGAGAGAGAGGGAGCCATGTTGCCGTGCTCCGTGTGTGTTTTTATGTAAATAAAGTAGATTAGTCAAAATGCTGAGTTGCTGAGGTCTGTTACGCAACTGCGTGAACTCTGCGGATCCCTATGTGGGCCAATGTCTGTTGGCATCAGTCGCTGTGATATCCGGGCTGAAGAAAGCTTTTGAAGCTCCTGAAAGATCGACCAGGAGGGAGAGAACATGCCAGTCAGGCATGTGTCTCTGCCAGGGTCCTACTCAATTGTAGGACAAGCTCCTGGCTGCTCCCCTGCCAAGTAATATGTGCAAAAATCCATTGCATATATTAGTGAAAACAACATAAAAATGCATTCTGTTTGGGGAAATTGCTTTGCAGAAATGCATGTATTAGGCAAAAATAAATTGCAGGCAAACATCCGTATATCTGGAGACATTTGCTGATGAATTTTCAAGGTGAGTTAAAAAATAGTAATGCAGACTGATGTGGAGATGTGACGAAGTGAATCTAAGACTGGAAAAACGAGAAATAAAAAATTGACACCTTCACCCATCCTCAGCATTCGCCCAGAGTAAACTTGTAATATATACAAGCTGCTGGTAGGGAGTGGTTTTACTGTTAGGTCCCTCTGGGAACTGTAGATCTGTGAGGAGAATAGGCATCACCTAACTACTCTCAGTACCCTTAATGTTTCTGCAGTTCCCAGAATTTGGGGGAAGCCATGAGTGTTTAAAGTGCTATCATAGTTCTTTAAATGGATAGTGGGAATGTGCCCAATATTCAGTCCATAGGTTCCTTCCCCATAAATGGCCTAATAGATGAACACTGTGGCTTTTTCATGGACCTCTCTGAGGAAGTCAATTATTTAAATGGAACACAGAATCCAGTGGACATAATGGGGGGTTAAGAACACTATTTGGATCATAAGGTGGTGGGGGGAGGGGTTTGGTAGAATTTGTGCTTGCTCTTTCTCATGTGGAAGTTTTGATAAGAGGGCTCAACTCCCCCTTGAACACACCTGCGTTACATTTAAAATGATGTGCATCATATATATATTTTAAATCCCACACTTCCTCCAAGTTGCTCAGGGTAGAATATTAGTTTCTCTCCCTCCCATTTCTCCCATCCCATGATACCCCGTGAGGTAGGTTAGACTGAGAGACAAAGGGGACTTTGAATGGACGTTCCTCTGCTGCAGCTACTTGTCATGGACTGGCAGGATGATGGGGAGGAGGAGGAAGAGGATCCTGGAAAGGGGTGTAGCCGGGACTGGGACACACCGGAGCAAGGGGAAGGACTCACAGGGTGATAGAGGATGGCAAGGGGATGGAGGTCAGTGCACAGGAACCAGAGCAGCAGGACCCTTCACCAGAGCCTGAGGAGCCCCTGTCTCCACAAACATGGTGGACTATGAGGCATAGGGAGCAGCGGGTGGGGTGCTACAGGAGGCTGAGGCAGGCAAGGGCCCACAGACCAACTCCCTAGCTGGCCAGGTGGGACTTGCTAGCTCTGGGAGGAGGTGTGTGATTCCTCAGCTGGAGTAGGCTTGGAACAGGTAAGGGTCACATGTGTCTTCAAGCCCAGGCAAAGTGCAAAAGGGAAGCAGAGCTGAGGTGCATAAGTATCTACTCAACTGCCCAGGTTGATGGACTTTGACTTGGATGCTCCTGGACCTCTATGGGACTGTGCTTTGGGTTTGACTCTGGACTGCTGACCCTCAGATTTGACCTACCTAGATGAACCATGGGCTGTGTTTCCTGATCTTTGGACTTGACATACTGACTTGCTGCCAGGCAGGCCGGGGTTCAGGACCCCACTGAACCGCATTGGTGCTCTCATGAGAATGCAGACCCTGTTTGGGACCCCACTTCTCAATGAAATGTAGCAAATAGCATATGGGGAATTTGGATGAGGGGTGGTGGAATGGAATGGTATGAGGAGAAATGGTTAGTGCACCTCACAGACCTACGATTCCAAGAGTTCTCTGATAAGAGGGATTGACTATAAAACTACTCTGAGAATTGTAGCTCTGTGTGTAGAATAGGGGCTTCCTAACAACTAAGCAACCTTAACAAACTGCTGTTTCCAACAGCTGTGACTGTTTAGCAGGATGCTGCTTTTAATGTATTGGGCAGGAGGGGCTGTCGGATCAGTCCCAACCTTATCTATACTTCTGAAAATTTAATTTTTGATGCCATCCAAAGATCTAATGCACATTGCAATCCCTGTGGCTCTGTAACAGTTTTCAGATGTTTGTGCTTTTGACAAATTTGAAACCAAAATAATTTTGTACTACTTGTGTGTTACAAATGATTGCATCGTGTGGCAATAAGCAATGATAACGGCTCATCAGCAAGGCCCTGAACTATGCATTGCAACTGGTTAAACCTTTATTAAAGCCATCTATTAATTGCTTGTCAACTATGTATAAACTCTTAGAAATGAGATCCTTTGGACAAAAGGGTGACCTTAAATAATTCAGTGAGCAATCAAGAGAATTGTGGATGAGATCTGCGAAGAGCTATTGCAGAAATGACAGCGAAGAGAGCCCATGGTTACTCACTCAAAGTCCTTGGCTGCCATTGGTGTAGGGACTTGTAATTGTAAGGCTACTGGTGACCTCTGGATTCACCTTCACAGTGTCAGAAATGGCAAAGGGTTCAGGTCAAGCAGAAGCAAGAGTCTCTGTGCCACAGGAGCATAAACCCAGCAAAAATCCTGAGTGTTGGCAGAATGCAGGAACATGAGTCAGGTCCATCTAGTGCAGAATTGTCCATACTGCCTGGCAGCAGCTCTCAAACATTTCAAGCAGGATTCTTTCCCAGCCATAGCTGGAGACACCAGGGATTAAACTTTGGGTCTTCTGCATGCAAAGCAGATGCCCTTTCCAGAAGCAAGTTTCCAGAGTTTCGTTGGCAGATCAAAACAGTCTTCCTGCAGTCATGGATAAAAGGGTTTACTTTGGATCTGATTCCTTGCAACCCAGTTCTGTAAGGTGCTAGAGACCAGTGCTGTCCCCTGAACCAGGCAGTAGGTCCACATGTCTCTTCCCAATGTCTGCCCAGCAGCTCCCTGTTGCTTCAAACACTGCTCACCTGGACTGGATGAGTTCTCAGCTGCCCAACATTCCCTGACTGGACCTGTCTCCACTGCTGCAAAGAGCCGGTTGGACAATGATGGCAACAGCACAAAACCAGATATGTTTATCTAGAGCATCTTCCCTACAAGAAGCTGTAGGAACCATAGTTTCGAATGGGTGCCAGGGGTTCTCTGCTCTCGGAGTTCCTGGGGTGGGTGGGGAAGGACTCACAGAATCATAGAGTTGGAGGACTCAGATTAATTTCCCCCAACCCCCTTGCTGGTACAGGAAATCCATTGGTACAGCATTCCTGATAGGTTAAAAACTTCTAACGAAGGAGAGTACCCCACCTTCTGAGGCAATCTGTTCCACTGCTTTGTCAGGAAGTTCTTCCTAATAGTCTAAATCCTTTTTCTTGTAATTTTGTTCCACTGGTTCGAGTCGTATCCTCTGGAGCAGCAAAAAGCAATTTTGCAGCATCAGCTACATGGCAGCTCTTCAGATATTGGAAGATGGATATCCTATCGTTGTGCTAGTTTTAAGGCTATGATGTACACAGAACTGGCCATCTCCAGTCATGCAGCAAGCCAGGTGTTATTGCATTTCCCACTTCGACAAAATTCATGAGAAGATGCCAAAGTCTTTCAGTGCTCAGCTCCCCACATGGCCAGAGGCTACACTTAATTGGCTCTGCATGAGTTCAGAGCTATCCCAAGGTGGATTTTTAAAGCAATCATAGTTGTGCAATTCTGCTCTTGGTACATGTAGCTATTTTCACTTTTTAAAGCATTCCTTAATGCTTCATGTTATATTTAAACTAATTGGCCAATTAGTATCAAATTGCAACATTAGACCGACTTTGGAGCATCTAACAAAAGTATAGCAATTGATATTTCCACTAACCTCTGACTGTATTTCTGGGATTGAAACATGGGGCAGTCATGCTCCCCCCCCAAGGGCTCAAAGCAGGGTGTTGGGTTTGTTGAAAGATAATTTAAACCCACAACTAGGTGCTACATTAGCAGGAGGAGGGATGCATGCAACCAGTTTCCACAGTTCAGGTAAGCAAAAAGGGGGGAAAACACTGCTTTTCTTTTTAAGAGTTAGTTTTCATTAAGGTTTTTTGTGTTACAAAACAGATAAATAGGGAAAGGTACATCTATTGTCTCCACTTTCAATTCATAGTCTTTTTCACAGTTTGTCTACCTTTAGTGAGAGACATTTTTGCCATAGATGTCTTGTGGTTGGGGGCAAAGATTGATAATAAGAAAGATTAGGGGGTCCCAAACTTGGTTGGTTGCATTCAGCTGATTGCTGTGTGGCTTGTTTGTATGTTTGTTGGCAGAAGGGAGGTTGTTGGGTCAGGTTAGCCATCTTGATTTGTATGCTGTTGGGCGGGATAGGCCATTTTCCTGTTGTGCTGTGTATGTGATAAAGGGGAACCAAACCAGGGTGAAGGAATACTCCTTTGCTTGTCCCCATGCTAGTTTAAGTTTGTTTGTTAACTTTCCTAATAGGGCAGTTTCCCATAGGGAAATGTAGATATTTCAACGATTTTTGTATGTTAAACTTTCAGTACCAGGAATATTTGCTTATACAGTGGTACCTCAGGTTACAAATGCTTCAGGTTACAGACTCCGCTAACCCAGAAGTAGTACCTCGGGTTAAGAACTTTACCTCAGGATGAGAACTGAAATTGCATGGTGGCGGTGCAGTGGCAGTGGGAGGCCCCATTAGCTAAAGTGGTGCTTCAGGTTAAGAACAGTTTCAGGTTAAGAACGGACCTCTGGAATGAATTAAGTTCTTAACCAGAGGTACCACTGTACTAAGGGAAATCTACAAATCAAAACAGTATAAAACAAACAAACAACAACAACAACTTTAATATAAATTTTATAGAGATGTATCAATATATATTTATACAGACTGAGTGTATGTGGAGGCTCACCACTGTAAACACTCCTCACACATGCAGTCTTTAGGGAGACAACACAAACCCTAAGATCTTCTAATACCCAAACAAAAACCCAGTTCTGCCCCCTCTCTGCCCTTTCCCTGGGTCGCCACTAGCCTACTTGCAGACTGTTTGAAGGACATGATCATTGCAGGGAGAGGGGAAGGTAAAACAGCCTCTGGTTATTTACTGTTGAGAACAATCTCCTTAACAACGGGAGATTTGCTAGGCCATCAAAGTAATATCCCTCAGTCCTCCTGGTTTCAATAACTCCCTCCTTTCCAACTCCCCTCTTGCAATCACAGGGCTGTAAGAGTCCCCAATCCTTTTCTAATACATCTGCAAAGTGTGTTCATTTCTCTCTGGCCCACCAAACATGGTACTTTTGGCAGGTAAACTTGCAGCTTGCTCTCATTGTGAACAAACAGGTTTCATAGTTCTGAAACAGGTGCACCTATCTCTGGCAGAGATGTGTGCTCACTGAATGCTGATTTCTCCTTTGGAAAGCTACATGCCAAGAGTCTTTGAACTTCCATTTCCTTTAACAGTGCCTCACCAGGTACATTACATTCGTGGTCTGGCAGGCAGCCATTGTTCTAAGCTGTTAACAGAAGCTTATTTAGAATTCAGTCGCTTCTGTTCCACGAGGAAGTTTGGGGGGGGGGAGCAACATCGTCCCCAGATTTGATTCATCATGTCTACACACTGCGAGCTGTGCAGCCATACCTGATGAAATTGCATCTTCTGTGCGCTATTAAAAGCATATGAGCCCTGAACAAAGCCCACCAGCTACTGGAATGGGGCAGAGGAACAGTTTGGAGCCAGGTTTGAGAGACAGAGAAGTGGCAGCAAAAATTGGTGTGTGTGGTGTGTGTGTGGAGACTTAAGCAGGAGCTGTCTGGAAATCTGATGGAGGATATTGGCTGTGCTGCTTGCTGAAAGGGTCACAGCTCCACTATGCTCTGCTCAGGTGTAAATATTACAAGAACACCATAGATCTCTAGTGCTTGCTTGGGACTCAGATACATTAGTGTTTTGAATGCGTTATAAACATACAACACCAGGTGGTGCTGGAGAGCAAAGAAAATTTCTATGTGATTTTACATAGCGTTTTTTCTTTTGTTATAACAATTTAATTTCTGACTTATTTATAGGGTTTTTCCCTCTGTGTGTAGATCCACCCTGATTCTTTCATACAAAAGCAAACTTAACTCTGTAGCATTGCCCCTGGAACTTGTCACTACTTAGAGAAAAGCAGGCAGCTTTTTAATTAAATCCACATGAGAGCACAGGAAGCCTTATGATACCGAGGCAAACCACTGGTCCATCTAGCACAGTATTGTCTACACTGACTGGCAGCCTCTCTCCAAGGTTTCAAGCGGAAGTGCCTCTCCCAGCCCTACCCAGAGATATGCAGGATTGAACCTGGGCCCTTCTGTATACAAAGCAAATGCTCTACCACTGTGCTACAGCCCTATACCATTTTTATTCTCTCCCTCTTCTCCTTCCTATGGAAATGGCAACATGCTTCTATTGGGGGGGGGCACACAGAGAACATCCCCAGAGTTAGCAAACTTAGTTTTGCTCAGGATAAAAATACATCTGCAGTTCTCCTCTGTTTTGACACAGCAGGATCTGTCTGCTGAAGTTCAAAGCTGTGTGTGTATTTTAGCCCATCTCCAAGAGGGCATGTCCTAAATGATACATCACCAAATAGCTTGTAATTTATGCCCTTTCCTCTCTCCTTTTTTGTGCAACTTCAAGCACCTAATCATTAAAGTCATTTATGTTAAGGAGCTAAGCCCTTATTGCCATGGAAACGCCATTAAAACAGCTTTTGAAGTTTAGATGTCCTTTGTTTATCTGGTAGCATTTGGTACCTTGCTGAACTTCTCTTTACAAGAGCAAACAAACAACATGGGGAGATAAGTATTTTATAGTTTTTCTTTTCATGTGGTAAAACGATGATGATGATTAGGGTTTTGATGTTTAGCTGATTAGGTTACAATCCTACAAGCAAACTCAGCATGTATTTCAGAATCCTCTTGGTCAGTTAAAAAAAGGTGTTGTTCCTCCAGTAATCTGTTAGCAGATACTTTATTTATTTATTTATTTAGAGTGGTACCTCAGTTTACATATGCTTCAGGTTACAGACTCCGCTAACCCAGAAATAGTACCTCTGGTTAAGTACTTTGCTTCAGGATGAGAACAGAAATTGTGCTCTGGCGGCGCGGTGGCAGCGGGAGGCCCCATTAGCTAAAGTGGTGCTTCAGGTTAAGAACAGTTTTAGGTTAAGAACGGACCTCCGGAATGAATAAGTACTTAAACTGAGGTACCACTGTATTTATTTTTGAGGTTAAATGGGAACATAGTGATGTAGGAAGCTGGCTTATACCACATCAGGCTCTTGGTCCTTCTAGTTCTGTCTTGTCTATTGAGCTACAATCCAGGATTACAGTCTTTTCCAGTGTTCCCTGGAGATTCTAGGAATTGAACCTAGGCTGGGACATCCTGCAGGCAACGCCACTGAACCATGGCCCTTCCCCACAGTTTTCCCAACTGACAGTTGTGGCTTGATCAGTGCTATTTTCCTAGAAAAAGGAGTGCCAGAACTCATCACAAACTTCTCCCTTGTTCTCTTAGAATGGCAATGGCGCCACCTGAGAGGTGCCGGGGCTGAGCTCAGGCTGAAAAAAGAAGAAGCTCTGGGCTTGATCAGGGAGAAGGAACGGAACATGTGCTCTCTTGGGGATGGAGATGTTAGTAAATCAAGATAATCCTGGGGCTGCCCTGATAACCCTTTTGTGCGGAGAGCTTGAGCAGAGAACCATTATATTTACAGGCTTCCCTACACAACGATAACCCAGTTCAGTGCGCTTCTTATCTTCCCCCTATTCTTACACGAAGGCACTTTCTTTAGAAACAATAACTTTGCTCGTGCTGAGTAAAAATGATAAATCTGCTAATAACCACCCTTATTTTATCTCTAACAATGCACTTTGGAGTATACAAAGCAATAGGAGCACAATGGCTGTCAGCCCTTCCTACGCCGGGGCTGGCTTACAAGTGTTGGTTGCATTTAGAAACTGAGTTTTTCGAGCATATTTGTGATAGAATTGCCAGGCACTGCAGTGCCATCAATCCTTCAGATTTCTGGTCCAAAGCCTGCAGGAGACAGAGCAAGAGCTAAGGCTCATTTTAAACACAGGCAAGACCTTAATATGGTCCTTTATATAGCAACACGCCAACTGCAATATGATTTAGCTATGAAAGATGAATGTGGGAAGACTTGAATTGCTTACACTATATAAATGAGTTATTATATTTTTATTACACCTTTCCCCCAAGCGGCTTGCAGTGGTGTACATAAGTCTCTCTCTCCCTGCAATTTACCTTCAGAACAACCCTGTGAGGTAGGTTGAGCTGAGCGATAGGAACTGGTGTAAGAACATCCAGCAGTGGAGTCTAGTCCAGTAAGGAAAATGAGATCCTGCCCCACCAATCTAAGCCTGCCCTCAGCCAGCCCCCATCTGCCTGCATTCTTACAGGTGATTGAGTGAATAGCACTTGCTCTCATTTTCCTCAGACTCAGTGTTGCATTTACATAATTCAACAGGGAAGAAGATGGGAAAAACTAGAATTAGTGGGCACCCCCTCCTGCTGTGACAAGCTCCCCTCCCTCCTTGTCTCCGCAGAACCAGAAGAGGCATGAAAGGGGTAGAGGAGAGGTTGGCTGCACGTGGTCTCTGATTGCTTGGGGAAAGCCCTGGAGAGGAGAGGACGGCTGTGAGGAGATGGGGACTTTCACTCTCAGCAACTGGAGTAAAACCATTAGGAATGAGCTGCTGTCATAATGGGGATTTTCTCTCTGTGGAAGCTTCTGAATCAAAGCAAATCGATTAAGAAACCATAAGGCTAGGAAGGATAGTTCGATCCAGATTTTCACCCTAAAGCATCCTTGTATGGTTCCTGTCCCACATTCCAGCCAGGCAGAAGCACCCAACATTAGGCCTGACATTCAGCCAAGTTTGTGGAGATCATGTTTTTGCTAATAAGGAGTAAACTTTAACTTTGAACTCTGTGATTACTGACCAACAGGCTCCTTTGACACCTAGTCAACTCTTTTCCCCAAAACATGATCTTGTTACTTGGGTGGAGTATTCAAAGCTTTTTTTTCTTGCCATACTGATCTGTAAGGTGATGTTCCATTTTAAGAGAGTGTTGCTTCCTTCACTGGATGAAATCTCAGCAGTAAAAACCTCCTGGAGGGGGAAGGCCTGCAAGGCATGGTACTTCTTCATGCATGTAAAAGAGCCCTTTGGATCATTTCCCACACAATCAGGAATCAGAAGCTATTCCTCTTACGGGGGGGGGGGGGCTTGTCAGGAATTTGTAAGCAAATACGGCAACTGATTGCAGAGTACTGGCTGGCATCCTCAGAAGCATATTTCTTAACAACCTTACGTGGTTCCTGCTGAGGACTGTTTGGAAACAATCTCTTCCTGGTAGTCAGAATGGAAGAGAAACTGCTGGGATGTTGAAGTTGGTCATGATGATTTTTTGCTGAGAGGTAGAAAAGGAAGCTGAAAGCTTTAAACCAGCATGAACCCCTCCACTCTCTCTGCAGACTGAAAATTTATGGACCAGTTGCCTCGTCCAGGTGTAGTTGTACATCTTTGAGTGATTTGTAGTAGATCAACAAGGATTTTCCTCTTCTAATTACGTAAGAAGCTGTCTTATACTGAGTTAGGCCAAAGCTATCTGGGTTTCTGATAGGGAATCTCTTCTAGCCCTAGCTGAAGACGCTGGGGATTGAATTTGGGACCTTCTACATGCAAGGTAAGAGGGTTTTGGTGGCGCTGTGGGTTAAACCACAGAGCCTAGGACTTGCCGATCAGAAGGTCGGCAGTTCGAATCCCTGTGACGGGGTGAACTCCCATTGCTCGGTCCCTGCTCCTGCCAACCTAGCAGTTCGAAAGCACGTCAAAGTACAAGTAGATAAATAGGTACAGCTCTGGCAGGAAGGTAAACTACGTTTCCGTGCACTGCTCTGGTTCGCCAGAAGCGGCTTAGTCATGCTGGCCACATGACCCGGAAGCCGTACACCGGCTCCCTCGGCCAATAAAGCGAGATGAGCCCAGAGTCGTCTGCGACTGGACATAATGGTTGGGGTCCCTTTACCTTTACATGCAAGGTGGATGAATAACCATTGTTGTTGGACTACAACTCCTATAATTCCTGATAATGAGCTGTTCTGGCTAGGGCTGATGGTAGTTGTAGGTCAGATAACACCAAAAGCACTACAGGTTCCTCATTCCTGGTCTACATAATGCCAAGCAATCTGTTGTGAGCCATGCTTATCAGTCAGTTTATCTCTGGAATGAATACAACCTTGTTAGGATGGAGTGAGGAAGAATGGACAAATGATAAAAATCAATTGAGGAGGGAATTAGCAAATGGGGAGGGAATTTAGTCCTCAACCTTCTACAAAAGCCTTTGTCCGCCTTTCAGGTGGTAGGTACATATGTGAGAAAATGTTAGCTCTGTATCCAGATTCAAAATCCATGCCTTGTTTAATTTTTGTGGTGCTTCTAGTGTCTGCTTTAATGGAAAATGCTCCTGCTTCTTTTTTATATATAAATTTTTATTAATTTTCCAATACATTTATACATTTTTAACCAAATTGTAACAAAATATCTCTTTTGGACTTCCTTCAGCTTCCCTGGCAATCATCCATATTTATCTCTTAATTACGCATTCCCTTTACACATATTGCCGTTTGCCTTCCCTCTCCCTTCTATTTCTTTTTTGACAATATCTCTCAGTTTTTACAGCGCCTCTCGAAACCCCACTAGCGTTGTTTGTATATCGCATACATTTTTCAGATATTCTACAAACTTTCCCCAGTCTTCGATGAACCTTTGGTCTCGGGCATATCTGATTTTCCCAGTTAATTTGTCCAGTTCCGCATAGTCTGTCAATTTCAATCTCCATTCTTCTATTGTCGGTAATTCCTCTTGTTTCCATTTTTGAGCCAATAAAATCCTTGCTGCTGTAACTGCATACTGAAAGAGTTTACAGTCTTTTCTTCTTATTTCTTTCCCTGTAATTCCTAAAAGAAAGGCTTCTGGTTTCTTCACAAAAGTAAATTTTAACATCTTTTTCAATTCATTATAAATCGCATCCCAGAAACCTTTCACCTTCTTACATTCCCACCACATATGGTAAAATGTTCCTTCTTTTTCTTTACATTTCCAACACTTATTACATGTCTTATACATTTTTGCTAATTTTACCGGTGTGATATACCATCTGTAAAACATTTTCATAACATTTTCCTTCAACGCAGTACATGCAGTAAATTTCAGATTTTCTTTCCACAATTTTTCCCAATCGTCAAATTGTATATTATAACCGAAATCTTTGGCCCATTGTATCATTACTAATGGAAAATGCTTCTGCTTCTATCATTTCTGAGCTTGACTTGTGTTTGAGCCAAGAAGGATATATACTCTGATTTTGGAATCCAGAATGTCGTAATGGGGATTTTCTCTCCGTGGAACTTTCTGAATCAAAGCCAATTGTTTAAGAAACCATAAGGCGAGGGGGACTTCTGGTTTCCTGCCGACAGAACAGGGAGAGTGGGTCTGAAAGAGAAATTTAGAAGGAAGGAGGCCTGAAATGGGGAATTGTCCTAATGGGAAGCCTCTTTCGGAGGAGATTTAAATATGCCAAAGTAAGAAAAAAAGAATGGGTAACAATCTGGAAAATTGTTTTTATTTAGGGGCCAGCGGTTGTAAATGAATTGGGACATCAGCAGACATGGATTAAGTGCTTGCAAAAAGCAACAGTTAGGATAATTTTGAAAGGGGAAATAGCATGAAACCATAGATGTGTAATGTATGAAGTGGTCTGAATGTTTAAAATATCTGTGCTGTATACCACAAATTGAATTGTTTAGTAGTTGGAAAATTGGGTAAAGGGATCTGAAAGAAGAGGGGGTGGAGGGAAGTATGGGGATTTGGGGGGAGGGTAAAAATCTGTTCTTTTTGATTATTTTTTAATGTTAATGAGAAATGTGTGGGGTAATCTGGTATTGATACAATGTGGCATATATTGGATTGTTTTTTTTAAAAAAATGAAAACTAATTAAAAAATCTTTAAAAAAAGAACCATGAGGCTAGGAAGGGTAGTTTGATCCAGATTTTCACCCCAAAGCATCCTTGTATGGTTCCTATCCCACATTCCAGCCAGGCAGAAGCACCCAAGGAGAGTGCAAACAGGGCCAGAAAGGATGAGGCCTGGGAAGACTTCTGAGGGCCAAGTAGTGAGGTCTTGAGGGCCACAGGCATCCCCTGGACCTGAGGTTCCTCAGCCTTGATATCGAGCATATAAACCTGGGTTATACCTTTGGCCCACCTAATCCAGTACAGTGGTACCTCGGGTTAAATACTTAATTCATTCCGGAGGTCCGTACTTAACCTGAAACTGTTCTTAACCTGAAGCACCACTTTAGCTAATGGGGCCTCCTGCTGCTGCCACGCCGCCGGAGACTGATTTCTGTTCTCATCCTGAAGCAAAGTTCTTAACCTGAAGCACTATTTCTGGGTTAGCAGAGTCTGTAACCTGAAGCGTATGTAACCTGAGGTACCACTGTATTGCCTTCTCTGAGCAGTAGCAGCAGCTGTCTAGGATCTCAGGCCAAGGATCTTTCCCATTTCCTGATAGCAACAGTGCAACCCTATGTGTGTTTGCTCAGAACTAAGTCCTCCTGTGTTCAGTAAGACTTACTCCCAGGTTAAGTGTACATAAGATTTGCAGCCTGAGCTACACAGAATGTGTTGGCTGTTTGCAGTATGGTAGCGCTGCAGAGAGCTTGCTGGGGAGACCATGCATTAAAAAGAAAGGACTCAAAAATAACTTAAACAAGGTTTTCATAAGAAAAACAAAAACTCCTTTTACACTAAATACATTAACAACCAAACCAGACCCAACCACCAACCCATCCCCCAGGGTAATGGGAGAGCTAGGTGCTGCTCCTTATATACTACACCCAAATGCTGACACACCTTAATCAAATACAACTCAGCAGCACCTGCTGTGTTTCACAGCTGTAAAGCTGGGTCTCGTTATCTTGCTCTGGCCCTTGCTCTGGCCCCTTAAAGACATACACATCGGGTGGAACAATGATGAACCTTTACATTTAAAGAAACCATTCAACATTCAACAGAATGCAGTTCTGAGGGAGCTGCAAAGCCTCTGGATTTGATGCTGATTCTGCCACTGACTCACTCTGAAAGTGAGGATAAATAATTCTGCTTTGAGCTTTATAGATAGAAAACAATATGTTGGCCTGATCAAAAGCCAGACTCAGGAAGCAGATGCTAATATTCTAGTCTGTGTTGGAAAGCGCTGTAACTGAGCACATTATGTCAGTGCCATTTTGCCTACACATGGAGTTTCGTGCCAGGATTTGACTCACTGCTTAATCGCCCCCCTTTAAAAATATGAGGATGCTTGATATATGTAAGGTGCTGTAGGAGGTGAATTCTTATCCAAATTGAAAGAATATCCTCCACAATGACCCCAGAACACCCATACTTGGAAGAAAGCAGGTTTGTTCCTTGTTAGCGCAAGATGAATTTAAACAAGATAATTTTATTCAAATGAATAAATGTACATATATTGAAATCTTCATTTAACACACACACACGAATTAATCAAAATAAGCCTCATGACAACCAGCTGTTTGTTTTTCCGCTATGGGCAATAAGTCAATGTTTTCCTAGTGTGAAGGAAAGGTATTATTATCTGTCAAGTGCATTTTGCAGTTCTGTCTGGTGCCTTTGATACGCAGAATGACGCCTGTATCTCAAGCTTCGCTGGATGGAATTATTGGAGTTTATGTGTGCATATAATGAGTAGAACATCTCTCGATTCTGTTAAAGATTGGTAGCAGCTCCAGGTGCCCAAAGAGCAGTACTCTGGAAGTTGCACGCTGCCTCTCTGTTATTCATATTATCTAATCACATTTTTGGCATGCAAAACGCCTTTTGGTGATGATTTCTGGGGTTTAAATGTGGCATCTGAGGATGTTACTTGCTGGTATTTTCAAAAGGTATTTCCAATACATCCTTCCTTCTTCTCACTTCCCTACCCTCTGAAGCCCTTTCCCCATACAGCCCAAGGCTTTTCTGTTTGTCCAGGGCAATGGGATACTGAGTTAGATGGAACGATGCAGTCTGACTGGATATAAGGCAGTTTCCTACGTTCCTGAAATGCAATGTGAGGTGATTGAAAAGCCTTACTACTCAATTAAGCGGCTCTGACATCGCAGTGCTGGGAGGTACCTCGGAGAGCACCACTGGCCAGACTAGACTTGGTGCCTCCAATCTGGTGCGCAGTCTCCCTTTCGGATCACAATTCCTGTCAACTCCAGCCAGTATTCTGCTGTGCTGGCTGAGCCTCACGTGAGGTGGAGTCTAAAGCTGCTGAAGAGCATCAGGTTGGAAAACACTGAGATGGAGGGTACCACTACTGGGCCATGTAAGATAGTTCTCTAAATGGCCTTTACAATGTCATACCTGCCAACATTTCTCTGATGAAAATAGGGACATCCCTTTCCATAATGATAATTTTACTACAGTGGTACCTCTGGTTAAGAACTTAATTCGTTCTGGAGGTTCGTTCTTAACCTGAAACTGTTCTTAACCTGAGGTACCACTTTAGCTAATGGGGCCTCCCGCTGCCCCTGCGCCGCCGCTGCGCGATTTCTGTTCTCATCCTGAAGCAAAGTTCTTAACCCGAGGTACTATTTCTGGGTTAGCGGAGTCTGTAACCTGAAGTGTCTGTAACCTGAAGTGTCTGTAACCTGAGGTACCACTGTATTTATACCCCACACATCTTATTGGGTTACCCCAGCCACTCTGGGCAGCTTCCAACATATATAAAAACATAATAAAACATTAAACATTTTTTAAAAAAACTTCCCTACACAGGGTTGCCTTCAGATGGCTCAGGGGTCAGATAACTCCATAACCTCCAACATTCCTCCAATGAAAATAGGGACATTCTGGGATCAAATCAGAAACCGGGATGGCTTCTCTAAATCTGGGATTTCCCTGGTGGGTCTGCAATCCTCCCCACTCTCTCTCTGTGTATAGATAGATAGCTGTAATGCTTGTAGTCTCTTTAGGTCTAATGATGCTATCTTGCTGTGAAAATGGCTACGGTTGTCATGGCAACCAGCCCTATCTCTCAAATATGGATGGGTCTTATGGTGGTATTAGATTGGGGAGCTTCTGGCTTTCAAACAACATTTCCTACATAAATGGTAGGACACTTGGTTGCATGGGAAAACACTGGTTTATGGGCAGAAAATACAAATGTAATAGGCATTTAGGTTAGGCAGTGTGGTGTAGTGAGTAGCGTCGGACTGGGAAGTTCAGAATTCAGATTTTTGCACAGGCATAATGCTGACTGGGTGACTTTGAATCCCCACTCAGACGTGAAGCTTGTCAGGTGCCCTTGGGCGGGTCACCATCTCTCAGCCTAGCCTATATTGCAAGGTTGTTGTGAAAGAAAACATGGAGAAGGGGAGAGCCAAATATGCCACCTCAAGCTCCTTGAAGGAAAGGTGGAGTATAAAAAGCAAATATCAAGGCAAAGTGCTGCTCAAGTAAGCTTTTATTTATATCAGTTTCACAAAGAGACAATGGCACAGGATTTCAGTTAATTTAAATTGATGTTATCCATGGAGGATTTGACCAAATGGTCCTGTTTTGTTTTTTTAAGGAAGATGAGGCAGTATTAGAAATGTTGATGCCTACAATGTAAGTAGGGAAGCATCCTTCATTAAAGGATTTGCATTTCCTACTCCACCCAGAGTTCTTTCTACTTAGCCCCAGATAGTGAGTGCTTGCATGTCCCCTTCATTGTATCCCTTGGAAAGAAATCACAGGTGAAAGAAAGAAAAGATAGGAAGGATTATGCTACTGAAACAACAACAATAACAGAAGCACTATCCTTTCCCCCCATTTAGCAGATTGAGAAAAAATATCAGGGAATAGTCATGCTGGTGAACTACAGCTCCCATCCTCCCTGACCATCAGCCGTTGAAGTTAAATCCTTTGAAGACAGAGGTCCTTTGGCTGGGTTGAAACAATATGGGGTTGGGGGGCCAACTCCCATCCCTTGCGGGGGTGCAGCTAGTGCCAGCGCCTTCCGTCAAGAGTTTGGATGTAATCTTTGATGCCTCCTTTTCTATGGAGGCACAGGTTACAGCTATAACAAAGGCTGCATTTTTCCATCTCCACCAAGCTAAGCAGTTGGTCCCTTACCTCTCTCGCCCTGACCTCGCCACTGTGATCCATGCGACAGTCACCTCCAGGCTTGATTATTGTAACTCACTCTACGTGGGGCTTCCCATGAAACTGACCCAGAAACTCCAACGGGTGCAGATTGCCGCGATGAGACTTCTTACGGGGTCCTCACCACGGGATCACATTCAGTCAGTGCTATACCAGCTGCACTGGTGGAGTACAGGGTCAGGTTTAAGGTGCTGGTTTTAACCTTTAAAGCCCTATACAGCCTAGGACCCTTGTACCTATGGGACCGCCTTTCCTGGTATGTCCCACAGAGGACCTTACGGTCTGCAAATAACAACACCCTAAAGATTCCAGGCCCCAGGGAGATTTGACTGGCCTTGACCAGAGCCAGGGCCTTTTTGGCTATGGCCCCGGCCTGGTGGAACACTCTCTCACAAGAGACCAGGGCCCTGTGAGTTTTGATATCCTTCCGCAGAGCCTGCAAGACGGAGCTGTTCCACCAGGCCTTTGGTCAGGGTTCAGTCTGACTCATTTTCTCTTTGTATAAGAACAAGCACGAAGGAGGTTTCCCAGCCCACTCTCAGGTCCTTATAATATCAGTGGAGACAGTTGGTCCTGGCGAGTATTAACCGCTCTAAATTTTAACCTGAGGATTGTATATTGATTGCTTGTTTTTATGCACATTGTATTATTTATATGATGTTAGCCGCTCTGAGCCCGGCTCCAGCCGGGGAGGGCGGGGTACAAATAAAAAATTATTATTATTATTATTATTATTATTATTATTATTATTATTATTATGCTAGCTGGGGCTGATGGGAGCTGGTTTCCAACAACGTCTGGAAGAGGCACAATGTGTCTATGATTCTATGATTCACAACCTCTATGTACGCAGAAATGAGCCAGAATTCTGCCCTGGACATCAGTACTGCAGTTTGATAGATTATTTTAAATGTCTTAATGGGCAAACCTCTTGTCAGTCTTCTGAGTGCTGAGCTGAGAAACCACAGTTTTCAAAGGGAAGATGTTTGGGGGCCAATAAGAGGGTGCATTTGCACTCAGCTTGGATACTAGACTGAACTGTGCAAGATGAGCAAAAGGGATTGTAGTTTGATAAATGCATTCAATACCTGGGCAATAGACACTCTTTCCTTTTTTGAAATAGGTAGTACTAATGCCCCGGGGAGATATTTTAATGAGATTAATGCTGTTGGCTAATTGCATTTTATGCCTCTTAGAGACTCAGGCACAGCTCTGTATGCAAAGCAGTTCCATTGAGGGTTGCTATATGGGATTTCCTACATGCCCAGAGTGTTAGGAGAGGGTTGATCAAAACAAGGCTTAGGGCAGAGAATCAAGCTCTGCCCTTATTGAATCAACAGTGGATCCTGTGATGTAACAAGTTGAGCTCTGAGTAATTTGTCAATGAAAATCACCAGAGAAATGTTGGAGGGTAGGGAATAGGATGTTCCTATTTTTTGTCAGAGAAATGTTGAAGGGCTTGTGAAGTTAAGGAATGTAGCAAGACTGTTAAAATGGCAGTTGTTGCCGGTGATGTTCAGTTTTTGTTCTCAATGACTGGCTAGTTCAGGGGTCAGCAAACATTTTCAGCAGGGGGCCGGTCCACTGTCCCTCAGACCTTGGGGGGGGGGGCTGGACTATATTTTTTGGGGGGGAAATGAACAAATTCCTCTGCCCCACAAATAACCCAGAGATACATTTTAAATAAAAGGACACATACTACTCATGTAAAAATACGCTGATTCCTGGACTGTCCACGGGCCGGATTTAGAAGCGACTGGGCTGGATCCAGTCCCCGGGCCTTAGTTTGCCTACTCATGGGCTTTTATTGGTTTTCTTTTATTGGTTTCTCAGTTGTATGAATGTAGAATGTCAGATGTCTCTCACACTGTAATTCTATGCAAAGACAAAGGTGGAATTTGCTGAGTCTGCTTTTCACAGCAGACCAACATGATGCATCTCCATTTGCAACTCCCAGCAGCAATGGGTCTACTTTGAGTAAAATGCAGTTGAATACCATCTCTTATCCTCCATGAAAGTGCTCTTATAGAAGGGATGCAGGTGGAGCTGTGGTCTAAACCACTGAGCCTCTTCTAGTGATTTCCAAGTTGCCAAGAGTAGTATTCTTCAGTCATCAAATACGTGGGTGAACATGAGTGTTTTCATTTTTTTCCTAGCAGTTAATAATATTGGAGACAGATGTAACTCCACAAATGGGAATCAACACGTTTTGCAGAGGTGATAGAAATGCTGCATGTTTTCCCATTGAGAGGCTCTTCTGTAGGATACGGATGATGGTTGTTGTAGTCCAGCAACATCTTCAGGGCCACAGATTCTCCGTTCTTATTCTACAGCAACAACTCATCCATCATGGAGGTGATATTGGCCCAGTTCAGATGAAATTATCTTTGTACGACAGATCACACCCCCCCCAAAAAAATGAGTACAGTGTCTGCGTGCTCTCATTTCTTTTTCTCTTCTCTTGCATCTTAATTGAGTGCTTCTGGGGTTTCTTAAACCAGAAAGATGTAGTGGGTTCAAATGTAAGTAGAGTGCAAGCTAGGACTGCAAACCATGGTTTGATTGTGGGTTGTAAGTAGAGTTTAAACCATTGTTTCTTGATCCAGATGGAAGCAAAACTGGTATTCACCATGTTGTCCTCTCTCCTTCCTCAAGTTCAACTGCTTCATGTGCTGAAGTCCTCAGGGACCACATCTGACCTCCAGAGCAGCCACCAGTATATTTATATCCTGGCTTTCTTGAGGCTTTTTTTTTGGTTCACATTCACTATTAATAACTCTATAAAAATAGAAGTCTATAAATTAGTCAACAACAGAAGTCATGTAAGGAAAAAAGGCTTCTAAAGTTCAGGTCTGAGGATTCCTCAATAAAGTATCCCATAAAATTGGGGATCCAAAGTCCTTCTCTTTGTTTCTCCTTCCCCACCCCAGATGACACCTCTTGTGGCACAGGGTCATAGAGCAAGCTTCCCCTGTGGTTCCTTTAAAAAGGATCAATGAGTGATCTCCCATAAGGAGAAGAACTCCCTCAAGTAGGCTAGATCCAGGCCATTCATCATTAGAACAGAGGTTGAGACACAACAGGAAGCAACATATCAGGAACATGCTGTTGTAAGCTAGGGCAGGTATAGTGAACATGGTGCACTCCAGATTTTGTGGGACATCAAATCCTATTAGCCCCATCTAACATGACCAATGGTCAGGGATGATGGGAATTGTAGTCTGATGATATTGCATTGACTACCCTTAGGCTAGGGCAAACAGAATGCTCTTGGACATTTAGCAATCACCAGATTACCATACTCCCAATCCAGAAGTTATTCTGAGACCCCCTCCAAGCTCTGAAACAGGGAACTTGGGGGTAGCAGAATTTTCACCCTCCAGTGTTTCTTTCAAGAAGATGTCAGCATGAGGGTAACACTGGCAAATTAATAATAATAATAATAATAATAATAATAATAATAATAATAATAATAATTTCTTTATATCCCGCCCTCCCCAGCCAAAGCTGGGCTCAGAGCGGCTAACAATAGTAAAAATAGCAGAGTTTACATAAAGCCACAGTCAATTAATTGAAATACATTCTAAAATCAGTTCAGAATCAAATTTCTTACTTCTTTTATTCCCTCCTGCAGTGCTACTGAGCCCACCCCCAATTCTGTAGCCAGAAAAGCAATGGATTTGAAGGAGCCTTTTTGTTTTGTTATGTTGAGGCTGTCATGCAACCCATATCTCAGCCGGAAGTCTTAAAGTACAAATTGATTTAGAAATGTTTCCATAACAGTCCAGCATTGTTTACCTCCTGATTCAGAACCATAAATCCTTACCTGGCAGATTTACGTAAGTTGTTTCTGGAGAAACATAGCCAAGCATGCTCTTGGAAAGTACATCATCACTAGATCACCTTTCAAGAGGTCTCAGCCAATGCTGAGGTATTGTTACAAGAAGTTCACCCACTTCTAATCCTGACCTGAAATTGTATCTGAGGTGTGACATAGGACCATCTGTAGCCATTCGTCAGGCATGTTTACCTTAGCTGGCCATGGTTCATTGATAGCTTATTATTGTTGGAGGCTGGGTAGACATTTGGATGCCCATGAAATCCAGTTCAGGATTTGATTTTGGATGAGCTGTGGCAAATAAAGCAGCCACTGTAATTCGTTTAACAATGATTCTGGGAATGATATTGGCTGCAGAATTTACCTTGCTAATTATTCACTTTTATTATTTATCATTTTCCTTCTGTTATTCAGTCCCCTAGGGCTGCTAATTAATAGAATTGAATACAACTCACTTTAGAACAGGGAGTGGGGAACCTGTCTAGATACTACAGTATTTCCATCAGTCACAGCCAACAAGGCCAACAGCCAGGAATGATGCGGGTTGGAATCGAGTAATTGATTTTTCTTAAAGTCTTACTGCAATCAATATATAGTAATGGTTTCACCCAATTAAGGGTCATTTTTAGTCATCTAATTAAATTAGTTTTAGTTGTTTGATGAACTCTGCATCTACTTTTAAAGAACTAAAACAATAGTTTTGAATATTTTTAGATGACATATGTACATGGGGAATGCCTCTTCTAAGATAGTGCAGGCACCTGCAATTTCTGTAAGTATGTAAGTTGCTTCATTAATCAGGCATGACCTGTTAGTCAGTTTAAAAGTTTTGTAGTCAATTACTCTAAAATTGATCAAGGGTTACAGCCCTAATATAGTCATTATTGTCACAGAGGGAGGAAATGCACATTCAAACTCTCCCTAATGGCAACAGGTGGAGGGTTTCCATCTTGGTATGTTATTTAAGTATGGTTTTTACAAGCCATAGTTTCCTGTATTTGGATGAAAAGGGAAAAATACTTGCACCAAACCATGACCAGAAATTTTACATCTGCTTTCATCATGAGAGGAAGAGGAGAAGGGAGAGCAAGTAGCAAGCCCACCCATGAATTGATCCAAAGGATTCTCATAATGACCAGCTATAGTTTATTGTTTCATCCAAAGTGGGCTGGTGTGCTTTGTTGTTGTTTAGTCGTTTAGTCGTGTCCGACTCTTCGTGACCCCATGGACCAGAGCACGCCAGGCACTTCTGTCTTCCACTGCCTCCCGCAGTTTGGTCAAACTCATGCTGGTAGCTGCATGAACACTATCCAACCATCTCGTCCTCTGTTGTCCCCTTCTCCTTGTGCCCTCCATCTTTCCCAACATCAGGGTCTTTTCCAGGGAGTCTTCTCTTCTCATGAGGTGGCCAAAGTATTGGAGCCTCAGCTGCACGATCTGTCCTTCCAGTGAGCACTCAGGGCTGATTTCCTTCAGAATGGATCGGTTTGATCTTCTTGCAGTCCATGGGACTCTCAGGAGTCTCCTCCAGCACCATAATTCAAAAGCATCAATTCTTCAGAGATCAGCCTTCTTTATGGTCCAGCTCTCACTACTGGGAAAACCATAACTTTTACTATACGGACCTTTGTTGGCAAGGTGATGTCTCTACTGGGCTGGTGTGCTAGAACATTGCTAATAAAGCAGACATTTCTCTGACATACTGTAGTACAGAAAGCCAGCTGGATGATAATGAGGTGGCAAAGAAATATATTTGGAAATGTGTTATTTAATGAGTGCCTCTTTCTCTCTCAATCTGGCTTTTCGTGCATGCCCTGGAACTCCTGACCTTTAGTGCTACCTAGTTTGAGAGATTTATACAATTTCATAGAATTGTCGGATTGGAAGAGATCCCAAGGACCACCTAGTCCAAGACCCTGCAAAGCAGGAATCACAGCTAAAGAAGCCTTGACAGATGGCCATTTGTAAATAGCTATTGTATTACTGGAATGCTATTGTGAAAGAAAACCTGTTTGTTTTTCTTTGCGGGGGGGGGGGGGGAGGCACTGTTAGAATGCTTAGGCCTTGTGACATACAGTTGGAATGGGGTTCTGTTTGTCAATCACAAGTTCTGCTGCATTGCTTTCTGTTGCCAAGACAGAAGTACTGCTTATTAGCCTTTTCGTTTGCTTGTTTGTCAGAGTGGCAGCTAACGTTTTAATCTAGACCAAGGGTAGCCAATGTAATGCTCTCCATAAATAATGATGATGTGTTTTTTTAATAATAATTTTTATATTCCAATAATCCAATAATAGCCTCATTATATCAATGCCAAATTATAATACAATTCCTAATACCAACCATTCAAATACCAAATTATATAAACTCCAGGAATAATGGTGGACTACAATTCCCATCAGGCCCTATTTTCCAGGGACGTCCCTGATTTAGAGAAGCCGTCCCGGTTTCTGATTTGATCCTGGAATGTCCCACTTTTCCTTAGGATATCTCTATTTTCATTGGAGAAATGTTGGATGGTATGGAGTTATCAGACTTCCGAGCTCTCTGAAGGCAATCATGTAGTCCAGCAAACCTGTCTTGAGGGCACTGTGTTCGTCACCCCTGTTTTAAAGAAATGAAACTGAGAGGGAGTCAAATGTCCCTATTAAGAGACATTACGTATGTTTGACCTTGGTTGTACAAAACAAGAAAGCAAAGAAGAGAAGGATCGTGCTTTTGCACAGCAAGTGGATGAAATCTGCTTCAGTTGGCACCATGAAAGAAAAGGGAGAGTTTATTTATTTGTAGATATATTTATATACAGGCAGCAACCATTTTGTGAGAGGGTTCTGTTCCGGGCCCCTACACGCATTGACAGGGCATGCATACGCCCACCCCATCCCACCCTATTCAGCTCCCGCCCCACCCCTTTCTGCCCCCATTCCCACTCTTCTGGGTCCCAAAGTGTCAGTGGTCAAGCATCAATTGGACATTCCTTAAAATGGCTAACACCTGTATCACCTTTTGTGCCTCATAAGTTAGATAGAAGGTGCAGGGTGTGGCAAGACCTTTTAAAGCAGGTCTTGGAAACCTCAGATTCAGGAGTCAAATGTAGCCTCCCAGGCCTTGCTACCTGGCCCACAAGGCTCAGCCTAGGCCACACTCCTGTCACACCCCTCACCGGCCTGATTCTCCACACTCCTTTTTACCTGGCTGGAGAGTGTCCTTTAACTGTCTTGCTTAGCTGGAAGAAGAGTGCTATGTGGGCTCTGAAAGGCTGCTCATGAGGCAATGTGACCTTTGGACTGAAAAACGTTCCCAGACCTTGTTTTAAAATATTTGCCATGGTGGTGGTGGGGATGCCTTTTAGACTCTGCTTCAAGCAGCAAACTGTCCTGGGCCAGCGCTGAGGAGAGAAATATGTTGGGTGGGTATCCTCTCCACCTGCTTGTTTAGAATGGTCCAATGAACACAGGAAGAATCAGTTTGGATAAGTGCAAAAATTAACGGTAACTGTTAATTAACTGTAAATTAACTGTTGATGTAACTGTTTGCTGGTCCATTCTGGGTGTGCACATAGTGTTCTGCGCATGGAAAACCCCTTCCATGCATGGGGCACATGAAGGGTCAGGGAATTTCTGCTCACAGAAGCTGCTGCTATTACTTCTGCCTCTCTCTGTATACTCCTCATGTGCTAGTGGCACATTTCAGGGCCAATTCATAATGTATAAATTGGTTCTGTCTGCCCTCTCTTGGTGAGTGCAATCTCAGAGCTTGTGTCTTGATTTCCCAGTTACTTGCAACCAAAAAGATAATTCAAAACCATCCATTGTAATGGGAGGGCAATGTTGTTATTAGACAACGAAGGACCTGTCTTACGCAGCTGGACTTAAAGAATTGTTTCAACAGTGGAGAGAAGGGCATTTTGTACTGTGTGCATCAGGTACGCATTAATTCTGCTTGGGCACAGTGGGAGGGATTCAGCACAGGGTTAAGGAGATAACTCCATTAGCACAAGGCTTTCTGCTTTCCTGTTGGAACAAGCTCTCCCCTCCCCTCCCCTGTTCTGAAGGTTCTCCTGACTGAGCCCATTTGGGGGTGCAGGTAGAGGATGGTGGGGTGAGGATGAGGGAAGCCTGGTTGCACTAGTAGAAGTCCTTGCATGGGCTTCCACTAGTAGTACAAGACTGTCAACTACATATTCTAGATCAGAATAGCCAGCATGTTGCCTTCTGGATGTTGTTGGACTACAACTCCCATCATTCCCAGACCATTGGCTGTGTTGGCTGGGGCTTGGAAAGGAGTTGCAGTCCAACAGCATCATCAGAGTATCATGTTGGCAATTCCGGAGATAGAAGTACAGAAAGAGAAGAAGAAACAGGTGACAGACATTTGCATCATTGCAATACATAAATAGAACAGGATGGGTGCAGGGATACAGAGAGCCTTGGCGTGAGTAATGTGAACATGCTGAATGTCCACACGAGAGGTTAGATGTTGAGGCTGCAGTTCCTGGCCTTGGGATTGTTTGGCTTTCCATCCTAGCTATGTTGGAAGTGCCTTTGGGTGACGCTCCACCCAACGGCATTTGTAGCATTTTCAGGAAGTCACATTTATCTCTTTTAGCCAAGAGAAGTAGAAAATGTTTCCGGTTCATATTGTGGGTGAGCCGGAACATCAGCCTAGCTAAAGCCTATTGCAGAAAATAGAGAAGATGTGTCTCTGTGTATCTTTATATTTAAATACACACATTGTGTTATAAGTGTTCATTGTCTATTGTTCATTGCTATATTGTTCGTTCATAGTTACTGTAACTATTTTTAGTTTTTTGCTCTTGGCTGAATATATATTTTTTAATTGAATGTTTTACTTTACTGAATGGTAGTTATGAAATGAATCATTATTCCATTTCCCTGAAACAGTGGCGTAGCGTGGGGGGTGCCAGGGGTGCCGGCCGCACCGGGCGCAACATCTGGGGGGGCGCGAGTCCAGAGGGAAGGGACAAGCAATCGAGGCTTGGTTGGAGTGGGGGATTGTCGTCTCCGTTTGGCCGGCCCCCCTCGAGGAAGCGGGAACCTCTCCAAGGCGCAGCGCGCAGTTGGTGGAGGGAAAAGGGCCGCGCAGCAGCAGCAGGATCCGATCCGAGCCTGCTAATCGCTTGCTGGGAATTAAGCGCCTCAAAGAGGCAAAGGAAGAGGTGGAGTCGCTGGCCCGGCCGGGAGGAAGCTGGAGAGAGCAGGTTGGGTAGGTGCGCCCTGGCTGGCTACCCGCCTCCCGGGCTCAGTGCCTCCATGACCCCTCCAGCGGCGATGGGAGAGATGGGGGGGGGGGTCTGGAGCAGCCCCGGCTGGCCTGCTCCTGCTTCTCCCCCGCCTCCTTCCCGTTGCCGGCGCCTTGATCTCATCCAGATCAGGGACAAAACACGCCCATCCTTCGCTACTCCTTGTCGGGTCACTGCTTCATTTCTCCAGGGAGAGAGAGAGGAGAGGAGTCAAAGGATAAGGTGAAGCTACGGTATATCCTGCTCTGCATTTATTCCCTTCACTGCAGTCCTTTTATGCTGGATTTCACTAATGCAAACCGAAAATGGGATTCACCACAGATTTACTGGAGAGGAGTCCACTTACATGCTAAAAGTCACTGAGATCCATGTGGGAATCTTTTTTCAGCTGGGCGCTGCATTCCATCTTCTGCAACGTTTCACGGACCGCATCCTAGTGGAGGGCGAGGCCAGAGGGAACAGTGTGTGGAGCAAAGGATAGGATTTTTGGCTTTGTACAGAAAGCCTGCCATCCTAACCCCCCTTATGTAGGAGATAGCCCCACTGAATTCACTCTACGTTCTATGTAGACAGGGCTAGGGTTTCACTGTGTAAGCTGCAAGCTACAACTGGACCTAAACCAATGGATTCATGTTACAAGAAAAAAGATTCTGACTAAACATCAGAAAGAACTTTCTGACAGAGCAGTTCAACAGTAGAATGGTCCTCCTTAGCAGAGGATGGATTCTCCTTCCTTTGAGGTTTCTACACAGAGTTTGGATGGCCATCTGTCATGGATGCTTTAGCTGAGATTCCTGCATTGCAGGGGGTTGGACAAGATGATCCTCAGAGGTTATGCCCAAAACAGGTACAAGCAGTGGCGTAGCGTGGGGGGTGCGGGGGGGCCAGCCGCAGCAGGCGCAACATCTGGGGGTTAGGGTTAGGGGGCGCAAATCCACGGGTTAGGGGGCGCAAATTACTTGCCTTGCCCCGGGTGCTGACAACCCACGCTACGCCACTGCCCTGAAACACTGCTATTGTGTCTGTAGGGGATGTGCACTGGCATTGGACAAATCAAAGATCCCAGACCAAATCAGGCCAATTTGGACTGATCTGGGATTTTCCCAGAGTGGATGGAAGCAGGTCCAGATCACAGATCCATTAGTACACCAGTAGCTCTCCACCCCCCACCCAACCACCATTCACAGATATTGAATGTATGGAAAGGGTTGAGCAGTGCAATCCTGTGCATGCCTATCCACAAGGAAGACACACAGAATCCATGGAAGAGTCATTCCCTACACTGTTTGTGGAACAACCAATTATTCAACTGTACATTCCTTGGTTTCCTATGTATAGATTAATAAGGATAAAATGAAATAATCTGGAATTATAGCTTCAGTTATATAGCTTCCTTCTTCTTTTTTCTTCTTGCAGGAAAGCAATTTCCAGATCCGGCCTTCAGCATTTGGCTCCTGTTCAAAACCTCAACATTGCCATCACCAACGGCCCAGTGAAGGAGCTCAGAATGGCACTAGAATGGAGTGTGGGTGTTTCTTTTTTGTTCTGGATATTTAATACTGTTGTGTCCTTGGTGCAAATAATAGCTTGGTTGACATTTCTAGTAGACAGAGTTGTTGTTTGAATGATTGAAGACTGCCAAGAGCGTTGCATGGCAGGAAACCTCTAGAATGTCTTCTTTATGTAGACAGGGTATAATAGCTGAGTTAGTCTCCTTTCTTTCCTGATACCTTTGCATTTGGGAGCCAGGTAGGGGCAGCTTTTGTCCAGTCACAGCTGCTCTAAGATCCCAGATACCTAATTTTTTTTCTATTGGCAACCTCTTCTTCACCAAGGAAGACCCTCACAAAAGACTTAAAACGAACCAACAATAGTCTTCTGTGGGCAAAGGGTGTGTCCCTGTAACATTCCCTTTGAATTTTCACACATTACATATTGTGCAGGTGTCCCATTTTAAGCGGGACACCCTGGACTGACAAAAGCACAGGACCAAAAGATGGACAAGCACAAGACCAAAAGATGGGTGTTTTTACATCCTGCCCTGTGGTGCGAGTCAGTTGGCTCACACCAGGGTGCAGGGCCAAAAAACAGAAGCAGACCTAGATTGCTCCCACACGTTGCCACTCTTCTTCCTCCTTCCGTCACAACACTTCTGGAAGCTGGCTTCTGGAATTACACTGGTGTCGGTTGGACTGGCCACACTGGCTTCACCTGAGGATGTGCCAGCCTCCCCCAAGGCTGCAGTGGCTTCACCTGAGGCCATGATATCGTTGGCCGAGGCGGCAGCAGCAGAGGTGATGGGTTGGTGGGAAATGGCAGCTGGCAAGTGGGCAGGATGGGGGACAGTGAGGGAGGGAGTAGACAGATGGCAGCGAGTGGGTGCTTGAGGGATGGGGTGAGCAGGTGGGCGGTAGCAGAGGCGGGCGCAAGCAGGCGAATGACAGGAGTGGTGGGATGGTGCAGGGTGTGCGCGCCAATTTGCTCTCCCAAAACACTGGATGGCATTTGACCTGCTTAAAGCACAGTTAGGTCATTCTTTTATTTTGTTCAGGTCAAAGCAGGAAAGGCATGAAAAAGTAGTACGGTACTTCATAATAAATTACAGGACAGATACAGGATATGGATTGGGTCTAACATAGTGTGTACAGTCATACCTTGGGTTACAGACACTTCAGGTTGCATTTTTTCAGGTTACGGACCGCCGAAACCCAGAAGTACTGGAATGGATTACTTCCGGGTTTTGGCGGTCGCACTTTGCGCATGCACAGAAGCACCAAATTGCAACCCGTGCATGTGCAGACGTGCCGCTGTGGGTTGCAGACACTGCGGGTTGCGAACGTGCATCCCACACGGATCACGTTCGCAACCCGAGCATCCACTGTACACCGTTTTCCAAAGCAGCAGTGAGAGTGAACTGAATACAGAATAAATGGGAGTGCGCACACTGTCTTTGTCTAATTGTGTAGATCTCCTTTCCTAAACGTCAGTAATTGCTGTGACCTCATTCATTAACTAAAATGAGAGTGAGAGCATCCGTGTGATGTAATTGTTACAGTGTGTTGAACTAAGACCTGGAATACCAGTGTTTAAATCTTCACTCCACCATGAAGCTCCCTGGGTGCCCTTGGGCCCATTGCCATCTCTCAACCTGACTTACCTCACAGCATTGCTCTTAGCATAAAATGGGGAATGGGGAGGTGTGCCAGATGGAACTCCTGGGAGGGAAGGGGAGATAAATATAAATTTTAAAAGCCTGGAACAGTCTGGCTTATCCCAAAATGAATGAAGAGAACCTTGCTCACAGGCTCAGCTTCATAATCTTGGGTTCTACAAGGACTAGAGGCTGTTTTTAAAGAAGAAAGCTATATATCTGGGGAACATAGCTTATTCAGATAGGGGACAACTGTAACATCCCTCCTGGATGTCAATTGGTGGAAGTAGTAAAGATAAACTTGCCTCTCTCTGCTGTCTTTCTTTGCCATTCAGGTGGATATTACGATGGATATCCTGATTGAGAGGTCACTCTTGGCTGATCACAGGGATCATGACAGGACATAAGGAAATACGGCAGTTTCTAAGTTTAAGCCTTGATAGGTCTGCTGGCTGAAAAAAATAGCACAATTTAAATTGTACCTTCAGTGGCCTAGGATGCTATATTTGACTGCGGAGGACCAACATAATAGGCTCTTGACGAAGCACCCTTTTACGTTTCCCCTCGTGGGAATGGTGGTGTAATTTACAAGGGCAATTGAGAATCCAGTGCTCTCACCTTTACAAGGACGTCTGCATGAAGAGAAACGAGATGTCTTCCCAACTGGATTGTAGAAATAGGCCATGCTTACCTTTAGAAAAAAATCTAGCTAGGGATGTAATGAAGAAACGATGTGCACTAGAATAGGGAAAGGCAGATAGACTCTTTTCAATGTAAATATTGTTTTAAATCTTCTCTTTAAAAAATAGAGTTGATGGCCTGGTTGCAATATGTTTTTCTGACCCCCCCCCCCATATATAGTTTAAATAATGTTGTTTTGGAAAAAGCTACTTCACAGAGCAAGTAAAAGGATTTGCTGAAATGGAGTAAGAATTTGTCCTTTTCCTCACTAGTCTGCCCCATTTCTTTAATGAGCTACTTTTATAGTAAGATAAATTCCTCTTTCAGCACACTGAAACTATCAGTATATTGAAAATGGTTTAGAAAGACACAAAGCTGCGCAGTTAATTGAAAGTAATCTGCTGTTGGACACCATCTGGTTGGAAAGCAACAATATTGCTCGTGACTTTTTTTTTTGCAGTGCAGAAGCCAAACTATTAGGCGTGATCAATGCATTTTGTATCATGTTGCGGTTCTGGATTCTCTTTGCCTAAAGCAGAACATCATAATTTTTTTATTTGAAATTAAGCTGGTATTATGGAAGAAAGGAAGCTGGAGTCCCCTTTAAGCTGCATTAATATTATTCTGGGTTGTGATTGTTTGAAAATAAATATCCTCAGCTTAATATTAGTTAGTTATAGCTCACTTTCCCTCCAGTCTTGGAACCTACCTGGGAACATGTAATTCCAAAGTGGTCACCCATTCTGCCATTAAACCACTCCAGGTGGCTTTGTGGTGGCTTCATGTGCCTTCAGACCATACCCTGGGACCAAGGTTCCAAAGAAAGCTCAGGTGACCATGGAATGTTCTTCAGAGACACAGTGTAGGCACCTTCTCCCTCACCAGCCAAAAGGAATCCAGAAGCCACCATCTATAGATCATCCTTCTCTAGCTTGATGCTCTCCAGATGTTTGGGACTAAAACTCCAAACGTTCTAGCAAGGATGGTCCAAAATGTCTGGAGGGCACCAAGGTGGGGAAGGCCAGTCTATAGATGCACACAAAAATCTTGAAGCACAGACTTGCTGGAGGCGCCACCTGTCAAATGTGAAGAATGAAAGCCTTAACTGCTTCTGACCATTAGCAATCCCCACTGCACATTTCAAAAAAGTACCATGTAATGCCTTTGGCAAATAATGTCTACCCATGAATTCAACCCTACGTTCAGATTTTATACATGGTTGTGGCATTTCATGCTTTCCGATCTGCCTTTTGGGTCTGCAAAGATGGGAAAGCTTGAATGAAAATGTCTCTTTTCTCTTGAGTTTTATTATAAATAGTGGCTTTTGTGGTCCTAAAAGCAAGTATTGGATAGTTATCAGATAAAAACTAGTAGACATATTTGATACATTCCTTATGACTAGCACAGTTGGTTGGTGTCTTCCTTCTGTTTGAGCAGGATAGTCAATGATGCTCTCTGGGCCTTATGGGATGCAGAGTGGGACAAACAGAAAGTGAGCCCATGAATGCTGGAATGTATATATATATATATATATATATATATATATATATATATATATATATATATTATAACTAGTGCTGTGCTGAAAAATCTCTCCTCCTCCTCCTCCTCCTCCTCCTCTTCTTCTTCTATCATTTCCCATCAATTGATGAGGAAATCATTTGCATTCAAACATAATCAAAGTGGATAAAATGTTGGGTGAAATTCTCATAGATGGGTGCAGGATTTTTGTCATAATTACCTTACTTACCTTTGATATGCTCAAGGGGTGTTTGTGAATCTTCTTTCATTCATTCAACACACCATCTCACCCAAAGGCTCTGCAGCCTTCACAGGTGTCTATGCTTCAATTAAAGCCTGGAGGAAGACATCATGATGCATCATGGCTGCAAAGTGCAGAAGAAATATTTACTGGAAAGAAAAAAGCACATGTTGCCCCTGGCCACCTGGCAACAAGAAGTAAACTTAACCTCATGCAGAGGACAATCCTAAAGATACTCTGCGGTGCCCTGAGAATGAAGTGGGAAAATGAAATTCTGTTTAGCGGGGGGGGGGGGGAACCATTGAGAAATTGAAATATGCAATATGAATGTGTCAAAGGATGTTGGGCAGAGGGAACTATCTGTTGATAGTTCTAAAGTTATGATTCATAAAGAGAAGGGGGGAATATGTTAAATAAAAGAACACTGGGCTTTTTCTACACTGGTAAAGTCCAGACATGAACCTTGTGTATGGAACTTAGTTTTCACCCTTGTGGATGGAATATGGCTTTCAATGTGCCTTGAATGTTTTATATTTTTGTAAAAAAAAAAGTGCTTTTTGGTTGTCACTGCAGCTTTTTTGCATTTTGAAAAGCAGATTGAAAAATGTAATAAATGATCAAGCAAATATCAAAAAATCCCCAAACTGCACCAGACTTACAGCTGATCTTGATAAAGTAAGGGAGAATCCTGTATTTTAATATGCTTTTCAATGTTATCCAGAAGTAAGAACCATTGAGTCCAAGAGGGCTTACTTCCAGGTAAGCACACATAGGTTTGCTTTGTAAAACCCTGTATCAGGGAGAATCTGGTCTATAATTTGAAGGCAGCTCCTTAAATGTTTACCTTGGGTCTTCTTGCTATTAAACATTACTGATAATGACAATACAGAAGATTGGTTTTCCCCATCCCTCTGAGTAGCTAACTGAATGAATGAAAAAACATTTTCATTTTCTCAGGAAAATGCAGTGAATGGCGAACATCTCTGGCTAGAGACAAACGTTTCTGGGGACCTGTGCTACCTGGGGGAGGAGAGCTGCCAGGTCAAGTTCTCTGTAAGTATTCCTTTTTCTCCCATAATTTCTACCCCAGTGTTCATATGGCCCTAGGTGTGTGAACAGACTCAGGGGTGGATGGGGACATCCATTTAAGTATTCAGTGAATGTGTATAATTGGGGGACAGGGCAAAGCCTGCTGTATTGACACTGCTCCCTTCTGTATGTGTTTACTGAATGCACAGAGGGATAACGGCACAATTGTTTTATGTATGATCTGCTTGATCCCTGCGCATACAGTAGGAAACTGTTTGTATAACACCACCTCCTTCAACATGATGCTTTGGATTACAAGCTTGGGAAGCAGCCCCCAGCTGCGCGGGAATCACTCTTGCTGGCTGAAAGGGGCTGCTTTGACAAGGTATCCTCTCCAAGGAACATGCTGGTGAATCAGCAGCCAGTAAGACGGAACCCCAGAGATGCCAGCTGATGGGCAGGTGGGTGTGGTTTTGCGAGTGGGGATGCCAGTACAGTGCAAACACACCAGCAGGAATGCCAGATTGGCTCTGCTGGTGTATTTGCACTGCACTGACCTCCCCACCACTTTGCCTCTTCCCTTCTCACTCCTATTAAGCAACAGAGACCAACCTGTTGGATAGCTAGTGTAGCTGCTCCGTCCCGTTCCCCAAGCTACTCCTGCCTGTATACGCTCTTTGAGCAAGCTGCTTTCTAACCACCAATTGAAACCTTTTACTATTCGTTCCAAACATCTTGGCAATTCAGTGTTTACGAGTGCTTTTATTTATAACCCACATGTTTCTTTCCTAACTACTGAGCAAGTCGCCTTTGGAAGCGAATAGACAGGGTAGAAGTTTTATTATTTTGACAACAAAGCACATTGTCCAATTGCATACTGTCAACCAGGAGCAGAAAATCTTGAATGCATGACAAGAATAAAAGTTACAGAAAGGTAGCCGTGTTGGTCTGCCATACTCAAAACAAACAAACAAACAAATTTCTTTCCAGTAGCACCTTAAAGACCAACTAAGTTAGTTCTTGGTATGAGCTTTCGTGTGCATGCACGAAACTGTATCTGAAGAAGTGTGCATGCACACGAAAGCTCATACCAAGAACTAACTTAGTTGGTCTTTAAGGTGCTACTGGAAAAAAAAAGAATAAAAGTGGGAGGGAGCGTGGAAGAGCAAGAAAAACGTTCACACCATATTATCTCCTCCTATATTGATGAGCATATGGGTACTATATATATTTCAGAAATCAGCTCTTCGAAGAAAATGTGCTGCTTGTAAGATTGTCGTCCACAATGCATGCATGGAACAGTTAGATAAGGTAAGATGGTGCCACCTGCTGGGATATTTGTGCCAGGGAACAAGCTTAGGCAAAAGTCCCTGTTATTCACTTGCATAATATTACTATATATGACATTTCGACCTGTATGGCTAATGCCAGGTCTTTTCACCATAGCAATAATTCTCCATCCATCATAAACTACCCCTACTCCTGCAGAAAGAAAAGAAAAGAAAATGTGAAGAATCTTTTAGTAGTGATGAATTCTAGAAGAGCAGCCATACTGGTTTGCAGGGGAAAGCAATGTCTCCAGGAACCTGCAGCATTTGTTACCTGAAAGTTTTTGTTGTTCAGAAATGCACTGAATGCAATGGGATGAATTAGGCTCCTGGTTATGGAAGCTTGTTCCACAAATTAAATGACTGGCCTTTCTACTGCCCAAAGGGCTCTCTGATATTATTTTACATCTGCAAGTTTTTGTGTTACCCAGAAATCCTCACTGGGTAGAATCGGGATGGACAGATTATGCAAGAGTCAGATTTTCTTTGGGGTGGTTTTTCTTTTTGGTCACATGTCCTTCTTTTTCTGAGTGCAGGAGGAAGTGGATTGGTATCCATGTAGGAAAGCCATTTCATAAGGAATCCTATGAATCCAAAGGGGTGATCTGCATTACTTTCTTGCACCAAGAGCAAAGAGACCCCTGGCATTTTAAACACCCATACACAATCAGCATAAAGACCCACCAATATGAAAATATACATGTAATTTACAACCCCCGCAGTAAACATTAATAATACTAGAACTATGAAAAATAATGCTATGGAACAACCGGTTTTAGTTTCAGTGCTATTTTTCATTGTCATATTTGTCCTTTTCAGGAGTACATTACAAGTATATTTTCATTTTTCAAGGTCTGTTTGCTGTTTTTGTTTGATACGCAGGGACCCTTATTGTATATTCATTCTGCTGCACCTTAACACGTTTACTGTAGCAGAAGCTTTTGTGGTCTGGAGAGGACTTTGGCCACATTCACACCATTCATCTAAAACACCAGAGTTCTCTGGGAAAAGGGATTGGTTTGTTAAACTACTCTGTAAATTGTAGCTCTGGGAGTAGGGTAGCCATATTTTGAAGAGCAAAAAGGGACACATTTGCCAACTTCTGCTTTTAACTATGGATCGCTATGACGACTATCGTTTTAAATACCTCTACCACATGCAGGCTATAGAAGCTGTGATATATTGCTAGTAGCAGTGTTCTTAACTTTCAACAAAATAACAACAACAACAACAAAAATAAAAATAAAAATACATATTGCTCACTCACTTGCCACATGAAAGTATTTGGGCTCATGTTTACATCTTTGTGCACAGAACAATTAAACTGTTCAACATGTACATATGGACTCTCCTTAAGGGCAGGGGAATGTTAACTTTTGCCCTTCCAGACTTCTTCTCCAAGATCTTGTAGCAGAGTCAGTGTCATTTTAGTTCAGCCACAAGAGAAGGGATTTCTACAGTATGACGCTAGTTTAAGGTGCTGCTCTGTTGTGATTCTCTGCTGCTAACTAGCTTAGCCGGGTGCCTTAGATCTGAGTCTAATGCACTAAAAAAAAATTCTTGGGTTACTGTAAACAAAAAAAAAAACCAAAAATCCCAAGCATTTTGCCAAATTAAAAAAATTGCCCAGACAGAAATTTTAATCCTGAAAAAGAGGGCATGTCCTGGAAAAAGAGGACACATGCCAACCGTATCTGGGAGGGAAATAAGAGTCTCCTGACAACTCCTAGCACCCTTAACAGACTACAACTCCCATAATTCTTTGGGGGAAGCCATGACTGTTTAAAGTGGTATGACACTACTTTAAATGTATAATGTGAATGTGGCCCTAATCTGATGCATAAATCAAAATTGGCGGATATGAGTGTAACATCAAAATACGCATGACTTCTTTTTTCTGTTACTGTGCAGAGCAGGGGAAGCATTAGAGGGTAGCAGAACAGCAGGTTCTGAAATGAAATGCTGGTTGAATTTTCTTGCTGACCTTTACAGGGACTTATAATCATTTCTTCCTACAAGTTCAGTACTGATGACATCTAGCGGAGAGCCACATGCCTCCAGACACAAAAGATTCTGAAATAGCCAGGTTAGTTAGTTTATAAAGGAAAGAAACCCCAAGGTCAATCCGGCATATAAATCTGCCTCAAACTTTATCTTGTGGCAGCGGCTAATCCATTGCCTGGCCCAGTGCCCAGCATCTAGGCTGAATTTTAAACAATATGATTACAATTTAGATAGCTTTCCTATCTTGGCAAGATCTATAGAAGGGTCAAAAGCTTAATGGTAGCATTTGAGGCGGCTTAACGGCTTGGAGTGGGGCACGCTGACATGCATTCTCCAGGCCATATGTAGGTCAAGAGTACTTGTATTTTTTGCTTGGTCACAGAATTTCAACTTTCATTTTAAGAAACAAACAAGCAAGCAAAAGTGACTCTCTAGGCTTCAGGGTTTCAGAAACAGGGTTAGACCCAGACTTCGCTCCCATGGGGTGGGCTGTCACACAGGATGAACAACTGAAGGTGGAGAAACTGTGTCCTTCCAGATGTCATAGAGTCATAGAATTATAGAGTTGGAAGGGACCTTGAGGATCATCTAGTCCAACCCCTGCAATGTCATTGGACTCCAACTCCCATCAGCCCCAGCCAGCATGAACAATGGTGAGAGATGATGGGAGCTGTACAACAACTCTGATTTGCAATATCTAGTTCTTGCTTTGGTGTCATACAGGTTGTACAACATACTCATATCATAATAGAGGCTCCCACCAGAAACTACAATTTTCCTCTATACTATATGCTTCGGAAGAATGTGTATTTCTAATGATTTCCAGCAGTATGCTCAATATGCCACTGTAAGAGACACAAGTATCTCAGAAGCCTGAGTTTTATGTTTGTTTTCCAGGCATTTTGCTGACATTAGCGTTTGAATTCTGACACTATATATGCACATCTGTCACTGTCAAGAGGGGATGAATGTTGTTCACGAAATGATTTATGAATTGTTAAATGCCTCAGCATAAAAACTTAGCTAGCAAACTAACAATAGCCCTCGTTAATGCATTTAGTCCTGTCTTATGACGTGCAGATGTGCTGTTTTTATTGTCCATAATGCAAAGCATGACATGTTTAAGAGGTTTTTTTTTGGGGGGAAGCATGAACTGTAATGATGAGCATTTAAAGAGAAGGGGGCAAGAATCAGAGGTAGAGCATCTGCTTTGTATCCAGAAAGTCCCAGGTTCAGTCCCCAGCATCTCCAGGTTGGGCTGGGAAAGACCCCAGCCTGAAATTCTGGAGCAGTGGAGTGTATGAGGTGTTTGGGGAGGAGAAGTACCTCTGGTAGGGAATACGTCATCCTCCTTCTGGGATAGTTTGTTCACCATTGGTCCCTACCCTGCACTCAGCTCTCACCTGTGGCTCCTAGAAGCTGTAAGCATGTGACAGCAGCCAAACTATGGACAATGGCTTCATCTGGCTGGCTCAACCAGGTGAGAGTAGCTGACGGGTCTCAAACTGTTGGTGACTTAGGGACTTCCTTTGCATGTGAAGACAGGCTCTGGCAGAGTGGAGAAGACCAATAGTGGGCCCAGTAGCCAGGAAGGTGGTTTCTGTACATGCCGTAGAGGGAAGTGAGGGACCAATGGGGCTGACCAGTGTGGGAAGGTAGCCCATCTTGGAGAAGGAAGGCTCTGATCCTAAACTTCTGCTTCCTTGTGAGATATCTTTGGCAGAAGAAATGGCAAAGGAGTGAACCCCACAGAAATCCAGAATAGAATCCCTAGGATGATGGGATGGCATCTTGTATGCCTCCTTCCTGCAACTCCTGCAGCCAAGCTGGTGCCAAACGTATTGCTCTGCGCACACACGACTGCACACCCTTGCTAGATTTTTGCAGCTGCTGGGCAGGTGGTCCAATGGATTCCTCCAGCAATCCTGCTGGATTGGCTAAGGCACCTTGTGGCTTGCAAGTAAATGGGGCAGCTGTTTCGTGGTGGCACTGGGCCCCTGCTCCAAGGACCAGGTCCAGAACAAGCATATCACCTGTACTCCCGCCAGTCAGCTGCCCAGTCCTAGAGATCCATTGCCATCCAACGTGGACCAATACTGAGTTTGTACTATACTGAGCCTGGAACTATAGGAACATAGGAAGTGGCCTAGGAAGGCAGACCACCGGTCCACCTAGCTCAGTACTGTCTACAATATCTGGAAGAGGTTCTAAAGGGTTTCAGGCAGCCCTACTGGAAGATGTCGCTAGGGATCAAAGCTAGGACTTTCTGCATTCAAAGTGGATGCTCTACAACTAAGTTACAGCCCTTTACCACCTCTTTGGGGTGCTTGGGAGGGGTGGCCTGTTTCATCATGGGGATAGGCCTGCCATTATTACTCCTGTCTTCTTGCTTCCCACCTGGCAGATTAACTTTCGTTGCAAGCCAACTTTCCGAGAAGGCGGCTCTAGATCTCCCAGAGAGGTGAGTGGTTTGTGAATGTTACCTATGAGTCTCTTTGCAGGATTGTGGCCCATAAGCAACTGCTTCGTTCTTGGGGGGGGGGTGCGGAGGGATACTTTCAGATCCAGTGGAGCTTTGGAAACTGCTTCTCTGCTTTTCAGATTCTCCTGGTGCTCAGCCTTCCAGGCTGCAAACCAGAGAGTGTTAATAATAATAATAATAATAATAATAATAATAATAATAATAATTTTATTTATATCCCTCCCTCCCCAGCCTGGGCTCAGGGTGGCTAACACCAGATATAAAACAATTGATTGAAATACAACTTAAAAAACAAGATTAAAATACAACATTAAAATGCAGCCTCATTTCAGAAACTCAAAAACTTTTTTTGGGATGAAAACATCGTCTTCACCAAGGCTAACTATCCAGACCGGTCCTACATGGGCCAGAAAAAAGCCAGGGAAGTCCCCAAGTAGGAGTTCCATCACAGAAGGAAAAAGGAAAAAAGAAAGAGGGGGAGGGGATCAAGTTAATTCCAAGCCAAAAGCCAGGCTGAACAATTCTGTCTTACAGGCCCTGCGGAAAGAAATCAGATCCTGCAGGGCCCTGGTCTCATATGCCTTTAAATCCTAAAAACAGCAGGCAAGCGCTGCCTTTCGCCTCCCTGGTTCTGCTGTGCATCCTCTCCTTCATCTCTTGTGACATGCAGGACTTTAGGAATGCCACATGGGAGGTGGAGATATTTGGTGGGGTTGAAGAAAGGAGACGGGGGAAGCACAGCAGAAGAATGAAAACACAGTGTCAAAGGTGCACTTGGCATGGTTCAAATGGGCTTCTTCAGCCCCCCCCGAACCACTTTAAAAGGCAGTTTTGCTTGCTGTCTGGGAGAAGTCTTAGACCTTGATTTGATTTCGATTTATTATATTTCTCTGCCACTTTTCATTCAAGTGAACCCCAAAGCAGCTTACGAAGAACAAATAATAATGATATAATAAAACATAATAGAGCATCACAAATACAGCGCAAATCATACAGAATAATTAACAAATCATCAGTGAAACAGATACGATGTGTAAAACACTGTTAACAAAGCAACAACAACTGAATAATAAGCCAAACAGTGGCTTTAAAGCAGAAGTCATTATATGATTAACAAATCAATGCAGCATTTATAATCTATAAAACAAAATAAACAACATGAAGACAATAGCAACCAAAAAATAAACTAAGCACTGTTAAGCTAATACACACTCTCCACATCTCCTTGACTCATAATTTTCATTTTATTTGGCTCATTAAAATACACATACATATAATGCCTGTGGCAGCAACTCCCTTTTTGAAGGTTCCTCAGGCTGCAGGTGGGGCAACACAGGTGAGAAACCAACCATGCCCTGGTGGCAAACAGTGTCTCCTTCCCCTCACAGTTCTTCCTCTGGAAACAGCTCCCTTATGAAGGCTTCTAGGGCTGGAGGGTAAAGCAAGGCAGGTAGAAAAAGCTATTGCCTGCTGGCCAACACAGCATCTCTCTCCCCTCATCAGATAATGTCCCAAATTGCTTGAGCAGAGCCTTGAAGAAGCTGCTTCAGTTGTCCACTGGGGAGGGGAGAAGAAGACCACGGGATCACTGTGTTTCATAAGCACTCTCCAGGACGGGGAATTCAGCCCAGAATGCTAGATACACTAGTTGTGTATCATTTGCTCCTGATACCTGCTTCATGAGAAACTGGGCTCATTCTGAAAAGAGAAGCACATTGCAGATTGATTGACAGCAGCATGGCTTAGTGCATATGTAGTCTTAGAGCTCATTCACACTTCCATTTGCCTATCTGCTTTCTCCCAGGAAAACCCATGGTTGACCATTGAATTGGAGCAAACATTGATTGGGTTTCCCGCAGTTTGTCGGTCATTTCGATTTAGTGCTACAGTATGTGTTCTCCAGGGGAAAGTGCTGAGACAAAGGCAAAACCACTTGGACTCCTATTTTTTAGGCATGGGATAAGCAGGAGTGTGGGCGAGCCCTCAGTGTCCCAAAGAACAGAAGTCCAGCCCAGCTCCTGCAAGGCCTATAGAGCAGTTTACACACAGGTCTGCTGCCCATGATTTTGCCTTGAAAGATGGAGTCAAGAATGTGGATTAGGCCTAGGAAGATGAGTAACCATGGAGCATAAATAGCTAGTAGATAATTCAGGGAGCAGGACCAAATCCTTCAGAAACCATCTGGTGCAGACATAGCCTTAAAAAAAAAATATCATTTAATTTTACTTTTAATTTGTATGCCACCTTTCTATATTACTATGTGCAAGGCGATTTACAACAACAGAATATACAACAAAGATCACACACCTTATAATATTCTGATCCAATGCGACAAAGTCATAAAAAACATAACTTTAAATTAAACAACTTATATCAAGTAAAGTAATATTCAACAATATATTCGAATATAACAGTGCACAATAAAATTAACTCACAAAGTATCAGTAAATAATAAACAGAAATTTGCTCTTAACAGTTACAATAAATGATTGCTAAACTATAACCAATAGAAATAACAGTAAATCACAATGCATAAAAAAAACCACACTACATGCAAAACCATGTGAAAGGATCAAACTGAAATTGCCTTGGTTGCACTGGTCGATGATCTCTGGTGGGCTAGGGACCGAGGTGAAAGCTGTTTCCTGGTCCTGCTGGATCTCTCAGCGGCCTTTAACTATTGACCATGACATCTTTCTGGACCGTCTGGAAGAGCTGGGAGCTGGGGGCACTGTTATGCAGTGGTTCTTCTCCTTTCTCCTGGGCTGTGTCCAGAAAGTGGTGTTGAGGGATGAGTGTGTTGAGGGGGCTCAGAACTTACAGGGTTAAGAGTTCTGAGTGATGACGCCTCACATTCTGAGGGCGGGCAGAGAACACGGAAGGGGTGTGGATTTCTCTGTGTGCTTTCAGTGAGTCTGCGTGTTAAGCTCCATGGAGAAAGGAGCAACGTGAGTCTGCGTTGCGGCTTGGGGAAGCAAGCAAGATGTCCGCTCGGTCTCCAGGCAGGAGATTTATAACTGTTGTGTTTTGCTAAGGATTAAAGACTTTAAGATAAGGACACTGCAGCGTTCAGCCTGAGTTATTGACTTCGCACGAAGAACGTTCAAGCTTCTCTTCCGCTGTGTTTTATGCTCTGCTGAGTCAAAGGTCCCGGGGGGAAGACCAGAGCTGCGCGAGGGAAGTGTGCCGGACCCCCCGGTCGATCTTGACCCCGAACAGAGTGTTCAGACTCCTGGGCTCTCGCTTGTGGGGTGCTTTAGGACTCCATACTCTCCCCAATGCTTTTCAACATCTATATGAGGTTACTGGGAGAGATCATCAGGGGGTTTGGGCTGCATGTTCACCAGCATGAGGATGATACCCAGCTCTACCTCTTCAAATCAGAACTATGGAAGGTAGTGAAGGACCTGTGTGAGTGTCTGAAGGTGGTTGGAGAATGGATATAAATAGTAAAATTATTATTATAAATTGTATGTGTGACACAACTTATATTTTTTAAAAATGGGATGTGGAGGAATACTGCTTTGAATACCAAAAGCCAAAATGCCTTATTTTATTCTCTGTTATGGAACATCTCTCTCTTATGTGTGCTTCAGAGAAGCTGACGGCTCCTATCCCTTCCTTTCTGAATTGCCTCCCAGCAATGCCAGCGGCGATCTCTAGGCTGCCATATGTGAATGGTGGCTTTGGAATGCAAAGTTCTGCACCGGATGCTGGGCTGTGTTTTCTTGTATTAATTTTATTCCTTGCTTCCACTGCCTCCCCCTGCAGAACTTTGTCCGACATCACTGGGTACACAGGCGGCGGCAGGAGGGGAAGTGCAAGCAGTGTGGAAAGGTAAGGATAATGTCGGGACCAGCACAATTCATCTTGCTGCTTGAAGATGAATCCTGCCTGCCACCACACACCCCAGAGTCCATATACATAGGCCGATCAGATTGGCAATTTATTTTATTGACCAAAAAAATATAAATCTCTGGGTGACAGATGCATTTTAAGCAGGTGCCTAAATGTCAGTACTGTAGGTGCCTACCTGATGTTCATTGGAAGCACATTCCAGGAGGAAGGTGCTAAAATGCACCGATCTTGATGGACAAAAGCTGAACCTTGGGAGCATGTGAAACTAAGGTGTCCCTCCTGAGGATTGAAGTGACTGGGCAGGGGGTATATAAGGTAAGGCATTCCCAGAAATAACTTGGTTCTCAGTTGTTCTGGGCCTTATAGCAAGACCTTGAACTTGTCCCAGTAACATATTGCCTGTTGAATCTTATTCCTTAGTGAATCTGAGGGCCGCAAGCAGGGTGTATGACAGGCCTGGGGCACATAGCTGTGGACTCTGACGGAGGGGAGTGACTCAGGAAGAACAGCCAAGGTGTTTTCTGCTGTTCTCCTCAGTTTCTGCCACCTGAGGCAATTGCCTCACTCTGTCTAATGACAGGACCGGCCCTGACTAATATCTACAGCATTTAAAGCTTTGTGTATCATTTATTCATTCAGTTCTCTAGTTGGCCATGCTCCTTGACATAACATCAATTCATTTTAAGGATTAGAGCTTCTCCCTTGTTCTTTTCCTTAATGGTTCCATGGACTTGCTCTGTCCCATATTCCACTCCCCCCTCCAGTTTTTTTTTAAACAAAATTGATTTCAGAAAGGAAGCATGTAACATTTGCTGTAGCTTCCAACACCTTTAGTTCATTTCCATCATATATAGTTTCTATTTTGCCCTTCATTGTCAGGTGATCTCAGGGTGTGATAAATAGCAACACACACACATACACCAGCCTTCCTTCCAACCTGGTGCTGTTTGAGTGTTTTGGACTACGATTCCCAACATCCCTGGCCATAGGCAATGATGGCTGGGGCTTTGGGGCTTGATGGGAGATGTAGTCTGAAACATCCAAAGAGCGCCAGGTTGGGGGTAAGACTATTCTAGGGGATATGAGTAGACTGGGGGGAGAGTTGGCCCCTTCTTCACACACACACACACACACACACACACACACACACGCATGCACTGTGCCTGCTTGAGACACATGAAAAGGGCATGCACATGATTCCACCGCTATGCACCAAGATCCCTGGATTTTACTTTAAATCCCTCTTCACCTGTACTGGCTGGGACTGATAGGTTTTGTAGTCCAAAGCACCATCTTAGGGAAGGCTGATGCACACAGTTCAATCATTTGGTAGAGCATTAGTAAACATGAAATAGTATGAAAGATAATAAGTCTGATTGCACAGTGTTCTGATATTGTGCACTGGCAACGCAGGAAGAGCCTTGCAGACTCAAATCTCAAGATTATGAGAGACTTACATGGTTCAAGAGCTGGAAGCCTTAATAAAGCCTTCAGCCCCTCGAGCAATTAAACAATATGATATTCCAAAATTGTTATCAATTTGAGGCTTTTCAAATCTGCTTAAATGCCAAGCTCATCTTTCCATGTTCATTACAGCCCCGGTTCTCAAGTTTAGTGAATTAGAAAAAAAATAAAATCAATTTGCAAGAACTGTGGAAAAGAATCAGAGTCCCATTATCTCCAAGCAGCATCTCTGCCTCTCGCATCACCCAGTCCTCTCAGCCTGTTTTGAATTATTACTTTTTTGTGAAGCAAGATAATTTCACCATCTTTCTTATTCTTTCTTCCCCCACTTCAAAAAAATACCCCAATAACATATCTCTTTATCTTTCTACGTGAACCAATTATAAAGTTCCTGCAGTTTTTGAAGCCTGGCTCTTCACTGCATCCCTAAGAAACAATTTCCTATTATATATGTGTGTGTCAGGCAGGAGTTTGGTAAAGGCAGAAGGTATTCAGATGCTGTCGAACCAGGCATAAGATACCTCCAGTTAGTGGGCCACTTTGCCAAGGCGTTGCTCCTCTGTCTTCCACCTAGTGCCATATATTATGTCAGGTATGGGGCAAGTAAGGATGTGACTGGGTCCAAGGGGTAGGAGTAGGAGGTGCTGTCAATCAAGTCCTGTGCACAGTGCTTTGCAAGCACTGGCATTGAGTCTGATGTCAGGTGATTGACAGATGGGAGGCTTTACCCAGTGGTCAAACTATCCCCACAGCGATGGGGCAGATAAGGCTCCAGTCTAGTAGCCAGATCCAGTTCCCCACACCTGTGTTGAAAAATGGGGAGGATTTGGGCAGAGACAGTAGCTGGGTTCCAGAGAGCATGTACGAGGTCCAAGTTTTGATTATTGCTGCTTGCAAATAAAGCAGGTCCTCTGGTTAAAGAGGGCAGAATACTTGGACATTTGCTCATGTCCCCAAATCAACAAGTGACCCTCTGTGCTCCTGCTCTTACCATTTCACAGTGTTATCATGCATAGACCTAGACAAGCTTCAGAAAAGGGCAACCAAAATGATTAATGGGATGGAGAGACTCCCCCCTGAGGAAAGGTTGCAGAGTTTGAAAATATTTTTTTATTTTCACAATTTATTTTCACAATTTTCACAATTGAATTCCACAATTTTCACAATTGAATTCCACATTTAATCACAGGAGTACTTCCCCCTCCCACCCCCAAATTCACAAATATCTTTTTCAAAACCTTATCTTTGAGGTTCTTTAGACCTCACGACTTCCCTCCATTCCCTCTTCTTGGTACTTTATATAGACAGAATTTGAGTTTGAGACTTTTTAATTTAGAGAGAAGGCAAGAGGCGACATGTTATAAATGTACGCATGGCATGGAGAAAGCGAATAGAGAAATGCTTTTCTCCCTCTCTCAAAGCACTGGGACTCGTGTACATCCAATGTTGGTGAATACAGAAAGATTCAAGACAGATGAAAGGATGTACTTCACGCAGCGCATAGTTAAAGTATGGAACTTGCTTGCACAGGATGCAGCGATGGCCAACAACGTGGATGACTCTAAAAGAGGACTAGACAAATTCATGGAGGAGAAGGCCACCAGTGGCTGCTAGCTGTGATGACTAGGCTCTGCTTCCAAGGTTGGAGGCAGTGATGCCTCTGAATACCAGTTGCTGGAAGTCACAGAAGGGGAAAGTGGTCTTGTGCTTGGGTCCTATTTGTGGGTTTCCCACAGCCATCTGCTTGGCCACTGTAAGAAAAGGATGCTTGACTTGACGGACCATTGGCCTGATCCAGCAGGGCTCATCTTACCTTCTTATTTCTGCTTTGCACAAAGTATGCAAGGAGTTCAGATGCAGCCAAAAAGAATTCTAAGTTTGCACGCCCCGCTTCTCCAAGGTTGGGGGAGATGACTGAGGATGCCGTGCTGGAGACTTCATCTGCAAAAAAATCCTGAAGGCATCAGGGCTTAGAAGAAACAATACCAGAGACTGGACATCTAGACTTAAGTCTCATTAACATTATGGGTGAATGGCCCATTGGTTGAAGTTTTCCCAGAAATGGATTCTCTTATGCCTCCGTTGCACCATTCGAAAAGCAGGGCCGGTCCACTCATAAGGCGAGCTGAGGCAAGTACCTCAGGCAGCAGGTTCCACAGGGATAGAAGATCTGACCTTCAGGGAATGCCTTGCTGTTGCTGCTACTGCAGCTGCTACTGTAGCAACAGCTGTGACATGCTCCTGGGAGGCCAGATCTGCTGTCTCCTTGGCAGCCCCCCTTTTTTATCTGCCCCTTGGTGGTCCTACCACAATTTAATCAAGGTCTGGTTGACAAAAGAGGAAGATACTCCCCTGTAGTCTCACTTGTAAGGAAAATAAAACAAAATGTTACCATGCATGCAGTACACACCAAACATTTTTTGGGGGGGAGGCAGGACAGCTGTGCAATGTGATTGTTAGGTGATGGATGTGATAAACTCACTTTGTCGTTACAGGGCTTTCAGCAAAAATTCTCCTTCCACAGTAAAGAGATTGTGGCCATCAGCTGTTCCTGGTGCAAGCAGGCAGTAAGTGACTTTTGCCCAGTGAACTGTGTGAGTGCCTGTGACCGTCTGGCCAGCATGGCTTGGATGGTTCTGCTTTGATTGCACAGGCAGCATCTTTAATAAGAAAAGATCCTGCGGGCAGGCTCTTCCTTGCTTATTTTGTTATTTTTCCACTCGGCTCTCCTTAAAATGACAAGTGAGAGGTGGACGTGCTGCATTCCTCTCCCACAAACATACTGAAGAATGTCTCCTTTTTCTTGAACTCATGGCACTAATAGGGCATTATTTTTCCTTTTATTTCCTTCCTTTGGTCCATTAAGATGATTGTTTATTGATACAGCATACAAAAAAACCTGGCAAGAGAGTCAGGAAAGGGGAAATGCAAAATATTGAGCATGCACAGAAGAGCATAAAAGCATTCATTTAAAGAAAAAGCACCTCATTTTCATAGGTGTCCCCCCCCCCGGTATATATTGCTTTGCAATCCCTGTGCTTAGTGGTTCCTGAGCCAAGCGGCTGGCAGATCCTTTTGCGCAGCAGTTCCCAAGCGCCTGGCAGCCAGCTGGTTGTCAGGTGTTTTGGAAGACCTGTTCAAGGGACTTGGACAGGCACCAATCATCTAATGCCATGATGGTGTCAGATGAATGTCCCACCTGCCTGTGAAAATTGGCTTGTGGGGATGGAGAGATGAGTATCTGGCCTGCTGGGTCCGAAAGATCTATGCCAGTGTGGTGTAGTGGTTAAGAGCAGTGGACTCGTAATCTGGTGAACCAGGTTCGATTCCCTGCTCCTCCACATGCAGCTGCTGGGTGAGCTTGGGCTAGTCACACTTCTCTCTGAAGTCTCTCAGCCTCACTCACCTCACAGAGTGTTTGTTGTGGGGGAGGAAGGGAAAGGAGATTGTTAGTCACTTTGAGACTCCTTAGGGTAGTGATAAAGTGGGATATCAAATCCAAACTCCTCCTCCTCCTCCTCCTCCTCCTCTTCTTCTCTCAGCCCTGTTTTACAACATTATTTTCTCTCTCACACCTCTCTCCCTGTTTCATTGGTGCCTCTCTTTTCCTTTCTCAAGTTTCACAATAAGGTCACCTGCTTCATGCTGCAGCACATTGAAGAGCCATGTTCCCTCGGAGCTCATGCGGCTGTTATCGTACCTCCCACCTGGATCATTAAGGTGAAGAAACCTCAGGTAACTGCATGCCAATGTCTGTTTTGACACTGCTGGTTGGCTCGCTTGGCTTAAACACCTGATAGTTTGCCAGACAGGTATGCTTCACTTCCTTTCGTCCACAAACCCACCACCTTCTGCACTCATAAGTGTTATAAGCCATTATCCAGTCTTTCCAGTTACTCCTTTGGGAGGATTCCTTCACCATATTGTTTTGGATTGTGGAGAACTAGAATACTAGGCTTCGTGGGGTCATTGTTGGAAGCAATAATGGAATTCTTCTATCCTTCTTCCCTCCCGTCTGAATGTAGCTGGAGGGGTGAGGAACTTCCAGCCCATGGGCTGAATTAGTACCACCAGGCTCCCCCATTTGGTCATAGGACAGGTTAAGATGCAGCTGGCCAGTGGGTGGTTGCAAGCCTAATATTAAGAAAAGAAAGAGGGGTAATCTATGACTTCATTATGGCATCAGGTGATTTCACATGTGTGTGGCTCCACCCACATGTCATATTTGGACCACGGTGTGTTTAGGGGGAGATAAGGATGGATCCAGTTTCCCGCTCCTGGAATAGAGTTAGATTTGCCAGATTGCATCCTGGAGATCCTGCCTGTACCTTTAAAGGTTCTGAGGCTGTTGGTTCAGGGCTGCATTTGCTCAGCTCTCTATTTAGGGCTGGACCAAGGACTTTTGCCGTCTGAGGCAAAGGATGAGATGGCTCCTTGCTGCCCATTCATCTGCCAAGACTGGGAGTTGAAACTGGTGATAGAACAGCACCCTCCAGCTTAGGGGGCACGTGGCAGGCCATGTAGCACACTCAGCCCTATGCTCCAACACCTCACCACTGCTTCCTGCCCCAAAGCATATGCCACCTGAGGCAGCTTCCTCACTCTGCCTAATGGTAGGGCCAATCCTGTCCCTACTCTGTCCCTCCACTGGTCCCTCCGTTCATGGTATCCTCTACTATCTGGTGGGTGTTTTTGAATGCTTAAGCATTTAGTTCTCTCTGGAAAGTGAGGGGTGTTTCCACCTCCTCCCCTGGTAACTTGTGTATATACATTTGGAAATGGTACCTTTGATTGTCAAGGGAAAGATGGTTTGGTATACTTTGACCTGAAGAAATTGGGTGAGATCCAATGTAGTATGAGTGGGCTTCTGCTTGCAAAATGGGGCTTCTCCTTCCTCTCCTCCCCTTCTGCATGCCCACAAAATCAGCTCCAGAGGGTTGGAACATATTTTGAGGACATTTGAAATGGGAACAGTAGAGGTTGGAGAAAATAAACCTGAAGTACCATTGCACAAGCAGATTCCGCTACACAAGATGGCTGACATCTTTGGATGTCTCTACTCTCTTTAGTTCAGTCTTCTGTGTACACAAGGTCATAAATGACCCAACAGGAACATTATATGTCTTCTTATCTTTAACTTTTTAATCCAAAAAGCAAAGAAAAACAATAACCAGTGGCTATGATTCACTTCCTGTGCCTGACAAGATTTGGAACATAGACCATTTGGCACTTTGCACTGGGGGGATAAAAGGTGGTTGGTCATCATGAAAGGGACTTTAACAACTGAGTCTCTTTCAAAGCAACCATCCTGGCCTGCCTTGGCAGTGTTTCCCCACCTTAAATATATCCAAAGAAGTAGAACACTCGCAGTGGATGGCTGGCCATGAGAAGAGGAATTTATAAAATTCTGAAACAGAAATGAAATGTTAGTCAAAGTCATTGTGACCACTAGATTTCTATTAGAAAGTGAAATTGTTCATCTAACTCACTTCAGCTTTACAACCCCACTATAAATGATTACCTTGGCCTAGGCTGGTTTTATTATATTTTTTTGGAATTGGTTTTATCCTTTTTTCTTTTTTTTAGTAAAATTGATTGTTTAAATAAATGTGCTTTTTATTGCTGTAAGCTTTTTTGGACTGGCTTTGCCTAGAAAAACAGCATACACATGTCTACTAAAATAAAATAAATATGCATGCCAATATATTTCAACCTTTGCCTAAAAGAAAAAAAGTGATTATTTGGCCTTTGTGGGTAATTATCTGCACAGGCTAAGTAATCACTTCCCCCTTTTTTATCTTCTATGCAAAGAGATTTGTACCTTTGGCATGCAGGGGTTTTAAATTATTATTTTCTATTCTTCCAGGCAATGCATAAAATAATATTTATGACACATACTCTTAGGTTTAATCAGGCCTCTCATATACAACACTTCCTTCCAGCCTTCCTGCTATAATCTGAAATGGTATTTCTTTCTGTTAAATGCAGAGGCATTTCCCATAAATTGTGATTAAAATATTAAGGAATCCTGAGATAGAAAAACCTGGGCACATGAATCCATTTGTTCTATGTATGCTTATGGATGTGCAAAGATGTACACTCAGAGACACTCACACACATTAGTGTGAAAGAGAGGACCATGTTCCATCAGGTAAGATACTCCTGACATTATGCTATTGTCAGGGAGCCAGGCCTGACTAGTGAAAAAAATATATGTGTCCCGGAGAGAAGGGGAAGGAATCAATTAACTAAACAGTACGTAGACAGATCCCAGGTAGTCTGATGAATGAGTACAGAATCTGCATGTTCCATGTTCTTCTGAGTAAGGAATGCACATCTTATAGTTTTAACAACACATGATATGAAAAAAATCAAATTTTAAGTGGCATCCAGTTAGCCTGACTTAGAGAGCAAGAGTGCTTCTGGCAAGGTTTGTGTGACCTAGAAAAGCAAGAAAAGTTCCTACCTAGCATGACTTATAAGTCATAAATTTCTGGGATATTTAGAGCACCTAAATATTTCACCTACAAGGGCTGAGAAAAGCAGGGTGTATGCTTCTTTCTTTGGCGATCACTCATTGCGTGGAGATGGATGAGGCTGAGCCTTGCTCACTTCCATACTTGGTTTTTTTAAAATAAAACTTGTCTAGGTACTTAGTTTTGCTGCATTTTTGTTGGTAAGAAATTGGGTTAAACCCAAATTCATGACTTGGGTTTTGTAACGGCAATAGTAAGCCTTTGGGGGAAATCAGACATGTTTACAATATCTATAATTTTCTGTGTATTTCTTTTACACAGTTCCCTCAGGTGAAACAAGCATAGGAAAGTCACCATTGAGTGTTTTCATCCTGAAATCCACCTGCAATGCAATGTTAATCTATTACAGTGTCACAAGAGCACGGGACACGCGGGAGGAGGAGAGGCGGGGAAAGCCCATTGCTGTCGCCAAAGTCTGTATATGCTGCCTCCCACTGTCAGAGCTCATCAGTTGAATCCCACCCAATACATTTCCACCATAGGCAGGAAGCTTCTGACTAGGTGACTTATGTGGCTTTCCAACTTGCTGACCAGGGGAAGCTTCAAGACCCCCACTTTTCTTTCTTATGATTATCTTTAAACTGGACTCCAGCCAGCCAGCTCTTCAGATACAGGAATCCCTTCCAACAGAGGGTTGTCTTCATATATCCCTTATCCCTTCGAATAGAGCAGTAGCCATCAACCTTTCAGACCTGGGGCTCTCCTTCAACCCAAATGTTGCATTTTGGGATCCACACCTTAATCATTGTTATTTTTAACCATATATTTGTATGGTGGCAGTGCTGCTGTTGTGGCTCTTCTTTGATCTCACAGGTAGGTCTCTCACACAGAAAAAAGGTGGACCCTCGGAGCTCTCACCTGGGAGCTTCCCTTTCTTCTCCCTGTCTCCCATCCTGCCTGGGAGACCTTCCCTTCCCCTGCCTGACCCACAGGGTCCTTCACCAGCCAGCTGTCATCTTCATCTGCGTGCAGACCTTTCATTGACCCAGAGTAGAGGACATCTGAAGGGGAAAAGAGAGAGAAGGAAACAGAAGCAAAGGAGGGAGAGAAAAAGTAACATCACACGAGGCTTCTTTGGAAGGGAGCGCACAGTAAAGTGGGAGTGGCGTAGCTTGGAAAAGAATGAATAAGTACACCAATAAATCCCATGAGGCTCAGCTCGTTTTATCTTATTCTGCTTCACCTTTTTACACAGATGGTCTCCACATTAGGAGACGAACCTGATTGGGCGGGAGACTGGAGCCCCGGAAGGAAAACGGGCGTCTCCTACCTGAATTGGGAGGGTTGGCAGGTACAACATGTGCTGTTATGTGAGTCTATGGGAGCATCTAGTATTCTTCTCCCTCGCAGCCTTGGAAAGTCTCCAGTTCTGAAAGTACCAGTCTGGTGGTCTCAGTCAGTGTGTGGCTTTCTCCATAACCGGTGGTGTGACAGTGTCAAAGCATGAGGCGCATGTCTTTTTCAACCCACGCATGTGTGGTGTTATCATTCTCCAAAGGTACTGCCACAGAGGTGTTTCTTATAGGGATACTTTCCTTTTCAGTTTGTTCTTTTTAAATACTCTTCCCCTTCTCCTCCCTCCCCCCTTAAAAAAAACATATATACAGAATTCACTGAAAAATTCGACCAGGCGGAAGAAGAGGACGTCTTTCAAGAGGAAAGCCAGCAAAAGGAGCAATGAGGTAAATCTTTAATGCACACTTTAAGGGTCTGACATTCGCTGGGGTTCCTAGAACTATCTGGGGGCCTGACAGGTGGCTGTAGAGGTATCAGAAAAAGCTAGGAGGTTCTCTGAAATGTAAACTCTTGATGTCATAATCCTGTCAGTCAATGGAGAGCGTTTTCAGTCTCCACTGTTCCCAGGCCAGATATATTTTATTATAAACTGTAGTAGCTGAAGTAATGATTCTTGTCCCTCTTCCTTTTGAGTGTGCAGTTACAGGACTGATAATGAAATCCAAGAGGATAAATTCTAGTTTGTTATGGAATCCCACAAAGAAACAGGGGGAATGAAGGCTGGCGAGTTCTCTGTTAGAATTCTCTTTTAGAGAAGACTAATCTTTCTCTCCCGCCCCTTCACAACTACAAGTTCCCTGAGGGGATGATATGACGATGAAGTTTTATATTGTAAATATGGTCTAAGAGTAAGAAGACATTGGCACAAATAGGGCAACACATAACTTTTGCCGATAGGGGTGAATAGTGTCGTTTGAAAGGCTCCATTGGTATCACAGTGGAGAACTATTGGAGAAGGAAGAGGATCATGGCAAGTAAGTAGTTGTAGTCTTGACCGCTACCACTGTCAATCAAGATGGTGGAAGGAGTGTGTATATAACCCATACAGCACTCTGTTTGGGTCAGGAAACCAAATGTTCACCCATCTGCCTTTCTTCAGTCACACAAAGTGATACTGGGAGAGTCCATTCTCCCTTGGCAACTGCCTTCATTTCCTCATGGAGGACAGTTTCATAGCTTGAAAGACTTAAGCCCATCTCTTCCCTTGAATGTTATGTCTTCAATGTTGCTATTAAAATGATGGCACATGTGTAGCTTCTTGTAAACATATTTAGAACATGCAAGCCATCACCCACAGCTCTTTTGTAAATTTTGAATTATCTGGTGTTTCTTACTGGTAATTTTGCATATCTAATTCAGGAATGGAAGAACCTGTGATCTTCCTTCTCCCATGGCATCCCGAGTCAACATGCTCCTTGCTTAAAGCACACACCAATGTCTTCTGTCACATTTTAATTTTCTTTCTTCTAGGAGAACAAAGGCCGTCCTTTTGTGGTAAAACCCATCTCTTCCCCACTCATGAAACCGTTGCTTGTATTTGTGAATCCAAAAAGTGGAGGGAATCAGGTAAACACAGAACACCGAACACATTGGCTACTTTGTGCATGTTGCATCTTTGTCAAAGGAGTGGGTATAAAATGAATTGATTTCAAAAAAGAAATAAATGCTTCCATCTTGAATT